>NC_141074.1:15449223-16049223 GCF_041138505.1 Cibotium barometz
TCTCCACCGCATCCTCATAAGATTTGGGCTTCTTTAATTCAACCTTCCACCGAATGCCTCCCTTCAATCCTGCAACAAAACGATCCTTCTTCATCATGTCTGGAGGTACTTGATCCTCACCCAAAGCCCTACATAAAGTCTCCCACAACAAAGAAAATTTCTTCACATAATCATCAATTGGCTCCAATTCGCCCTGTATCAACCCCTGCACTTCATGCCAAACTCTATCTTGATCCTCAATCTTTTTGAACCTGTTCAAAAGTGTAGTCTTTAATCCATCCTTGGTCATTGGAATGCGTGGCTCAGCATCTCTTAATGACTCTTCAAAAGTTTTGAACCATGCCCTTGCATCTCCCTTCAAACATATATTCAGCAAACCGCAACACCTGTACCGGCTCATTGATGTGGTTACTTATGCACGCAACCTCCATTCTTTCAAGAAAATCTGCTACATCTTCATTAGGACCACCAAAAAACTCTGGATATGACATTATTTTGATCTCCAAGCTTCACCTCAATTCCCAAGAAAAATAAGAAAAACACCTTCCCTGAAACCTTCAACTCCTAGGGCATACACCTTTGTAAACAAATACCTAAGCTCTCCTTAGTTGGGGCACCAGAAGGCTGTCGAAAATTCCAGACACGGAATCACCTGCCTCTATAGCTGTCCATCCAACAGCCTTGGAAATACTAACACCAACGGGGGCACCACCAGCCACCACCACTGGCTGGAACACTACTCACACGGTTCACCACACCACCCACACCAGAAAAATAGCACAAAGCAAGGGCACCATAGACAAAATAATTTCCCAACAACACATACAGTCTTGTTCCCACGTGTAAACATACACAGCACCATCCACAAACAGTGATAAAACCAAGGCTATTTTCCACAACAACTCTATACTATTTTCACAGTTTCAAAGAGCCCTCGCTGAATTGCATAGGTTGTCACAAACTGTAAATACATGAACACCGCGTTCCGACCAGGTCCCTTGATTCTTAAGACAAGGAGTACCAAACAGCCTCGAGTTCACAAACCCACACAAGCATGTCTCCTATCTTTTCTTGTCTTTTCCTGAGATACATCCCCGAGCCCCTGTACACGTAGCCAAACCTCCATGCATACAGCTATAAATGTAGCCATTAAAAATAGCCCACCAGCTCGTCCTCCAAAATAGCCCCGAAGCTTTCCCTGCAGTTGGCGCCACCTTCTTTTTCACTCTGCTCTCTCCCTTAGCTTCATTACCCCTGACACTAGCCTCCTTCTCTTGATTCTCTGCCTGTGCCTCAACTGAAGGCAACTCTCTTGCGCTACCAGAGCAACAGTGCCAGCTACTACAAAGCAAAACCACGCAGCCCTCTCGAGCAATCACCGCTAGCAAAGGCGGCTCTCTCTACATGTCCGCACCACATTCCTCTCTTCTCGTCTTCTCTATTGCAGCCAGGCAGCGTACCTTTCTCTTTCTCCTTGCAGTCCCCAGCCTGTCGATGTCCTCGAGTCGCCGCCACCAGCCCGCAGCCAGCCCACCAAAAACCTTACCCAAGGCTCCCTCTCACCTCGTTGCCAGCAACTGCAGCCAACACCCAAACCCCGCTTGCTACAGCTATACTCTCTCCGTCCTTGCTACCAACCACCGCCGGTGCCAGCGCCACATGTAACACGCAACACCTACCCTTCAAAACTTTCTCTCCGCTTCGTCTTAATTGAAGGCAACATCTGGCGCTACCAGGAACACTGCCAACTCTCCAAAGCAAAAACCCAACACTCCCTCTATCATCCACTCTCCCTCTTCAGAGGCGGCTACCTTCACACAGTACCCTGGTCGCCATCACCATAGCCTCGAGTTTGCAGCAACGAGCAACTTTACTGTCTCCACCAGCTTACTCTAGCGGTAGCAATACAAAACGACACACACCCTTCGTTCTATACCAATGGTGGCGGCGGCAGCAACCCCCGAAACAGACCACACTCACGTGCTATGTGGCAGCTGTGTTCTAGCCACTACAACAACAAAGACCAAAGCTAAGCCAACCTTCCCACTCTCTTTTCAAGCTCTTCTTTTTTTGCCCTCTATTGTCTCCTTTTGCGAAGCCGCCCTCTGTATAGTAGGCGGCCACGTGGACATGGTCTTCACCAGCCACCTTGGTATCTCGAAGGCCCTGGAAGATGGCCACCATCAACCTTTCCACTAACCTTTAGCATTCTCGATTAGCTGCACCTCAACTTACCAAACATGTCGATTCCCCATGCTCTGCCAACCTCTTTCACATGTTTACTAGTATGGCCAACACCTACACACTATAGGCGTCCCCACGACTTCCAAAACAAATGCAAGAGCTGCCCTTTTGCCATCGTCAACACACCCTTTAGAGCTGCCACCATCAAAAGCCTTCCGCAAGCTTTCCACATATTGGAGACCAACTTTCCTTAAGGCCATACACACACTGCTGCAATAAAAAAACTTCCAACCTCAAGCACCTGCTCCCAAAAAAAAACATGCGTGTACTAGCTCACTACCAAGCCATCCACTTTGTACATCTGCCAGGGCATTCAGGGCAAAGCTTTTTCACATGCCATGCATCCCATATGTACACAAGTCCAAAACACTTTTCAGAATTTTGCCTGACACCATTATTACTGCTTGATGCAAAATTTCCACCATTTGCATAATGTCCACCATGTTGTGCTCTACCCCCTCTCAAATCATTTGTTTGCGGAAACAATCATGTGCCATATGACCAAAGTTCCCACAGTAATGGCATTCCACATTTTGCATAGATGTTGGTTGGCCTTGCCAACATCCTCTACCATGAGGATTACCTCTGTCTCTCTGAGGTGTATATCCACGACCACCTCTAGCACCATATGTAGGCTGAAAATTCTGTTGTGGTGACCTATCCTGCCATCCATGACCATTACCACGACCATATGATACAAATCTCCCCCTGCCTCTAAATCCCCTTTGTGAATAAAAAGCCTGATTTCTGCCATAATCATCATGGCTAGTAGATGCATCATGAAACGAGTCACTGAGTTTGATTTTCTCAACAAGCAAGAGTGAAACCAACTCATGAAAATCTGGTAAACATGTACTCCGAACAGAGATAGATGTATCAAAAGACTTGTACTCCTTACCAAGACCACGTAAGGCAATGTCTACCAAATCATCATCAGGCATGGGGGCATTGATTGCATCTGCATACTTCTTTATCTCTTGTACATAATCATGGATGCTCCTTCCTTTCCGCTTCACATTATGAATCTGTTGTCTCAACTGAGACTTACGAGCACTAGTGTGTGTATCAAATAGCTTTACCAATGTATCCCATGCATCCTTGGGATTCTTAGCATCATGTTTATGTATGAGTATAGCATCCAAGATATATATAGACAAGTAATGCAAAACTTTGTATGCTCTCTCTTACCATTTGTGTAGTTTGTCGGGGTAGTTCTGGCTCTGGCTCCACACCTCAAGGTTCCAAAACCCTTTTCCTTTCAGAAAGCTTTTAATCTTGTACTTCCATGCCTGGAAGTTCTTCCTATCCAGCTTTTCACCCACAATCTATACTGGGTTGTCTGACATATTTGCTCAATGCAAATGTACCTTCCGCACACGTCCAAATCTATAAACGAGCCTTCCTCAACTCAACCACACTCTAATAAGTGTTCCAGATACTCCAAAGTACTCAACGAACTTCACTGTTGATGTAGAAAATCAAACTGATTGCATCCAAATTGAACTGGCATACATAGTCCAAAGTGCCCTATTTTGGCACACTTTCCAAGGCTTCAAATTGCAATGTAGTGGTTCAATCAAGTGTGGATAACTTGCATTGGCACCTAAACAAGCTCAATGTTGCATATCAACACCAACCAAGCTGCGTACATACCAAATTTATCAAATCCCCTTCTTTGTTTTGAGAAAAACCAGTAAAACTAGTAATAATCCCGCTCTAATTTCTTTAATCCTTGTGCAAATTGAGAGCCTAGGCATTCATTATCTTAGAAATGATGTGTACTAAGTCCATGTAAAAGGAATTAGTCTAATTGTGAATATATGAGTGAGTAATTAGTCTATTAATCACTCATTAATCGCTATTAATAGCTCTACTAATCCTTCATTAATCAACTCAAATCTTAATGTTGCTCAAGGTTGAACTTGCAAATACCTTCTCCGCTTCAATATATACCCAATTTCTAAGCTTTCCATGCATTCATATCATCCATTTGGCATCAAAAGACCTCAACATTGTGAACTATTTGCAAAGAATGCACTCCTAGCCTACGGAATTCAGCGCCGCTTGCTTGTAGGGATTTTTGGAGAGTTTGCACACATAAATGATTGCTTATAAGCCTTAGAAATGACCTAAGGTAGGTTTCCAACAAGTCAACGCACTGATTTGATGCAAAAACCTTCACAAATTGCTTCAATTTTGAGCATATACTCACTGTTTTGGAGTAGGTTTCAAAACCAAAAAAATTCTCTTGTTTTAATGCATCAATCTTGTTCTAGATTTACTCTAGGGTTTTCACATGAGTTGCCAATACATTAATCCTTGTCACATACATGTTCCTTTGACAAATTGCATCCATTTGCACAATATATCACTGCTTTCAAGCTCCAATAGAAAGCTTGCAAAAACCAAAATTTTCTTTTACTTTGGGCAACCCTCATTTGCCTTGTTTGTGCTTGAATCACTTGCAATCTGCTCAAGGGTGTTTAGCTTTGCTTACCCGTGGTCCTTAGCTCTCTGATTTGTTGAGTATTTGTGTGCTCCAAGCTTCACAGCTCTAATTGTTCTCTTCACAGCTTCTTCTCCCTCTTCTCACTCTCACTCATAAACCCTAATTAGAGAGCACCAAGCTCTGATATCATGATGAAAAATAGATCAAGAGAGAGGGAACATAGAAGAGCAAACCCTAATGTATATTGCAAACCTTAACCATGTGAAGCCATCTCCCTTCTCACACAATGCATAAAAGCCATGCTCCATAATCTACAACACACTACTTGTGTTGTGTGCACACACGGGTAACCCTAGCTAATGTCCACACAACTATGACAGCTGGACGCGGTCATTTATATCTCACACATGCTACTACCTAACATGCCAGCACCACATAGTGCAATTGGAATAAGCTCACATTGAGCTTAAATCTCAACACTTACACTATCCATACCCAAGCCAAGACGTAAGTGACAGGGCTCATCTTTAAACTATGGCTATTGATCCTTCACATTTTCCATTCCGGTGAATCACTTTACAATCCTCATGATGTCATCGGTTGAGCGATGAGTAGCATGCCATATCATGATTTCTGCACTCCCCTTTAAACATGTGTTGGATGCGAGGAATGATAGGGAAGTGCCTCAACACCTTCCAAAGAACTTTGTCTCCTTGTAGATCATACCTATAGTGGCTCTCTCCACATTGTAGACATTATGTTACATCTTTATTAACCCCTCTAAATAGCATGCAATCATTGGGACATGTATGTATTTTTGTGTAATCCATACCTAGCATAAAGAGCATTTTATGCCACCCATGACATGAGTCCGATAATAGATTTTGAGGGGGAAACATCTTCTTGTTGAGAAGCCTACAACATAACATAAGAAATTATATGTCAAAATATTTACAAGGAGAGTATATACAACATGAGTCATTTTCTATTTAAGAGATAGAATGAGGTGATCTTACCTAAGAGGACTTGTGACACTTGCATCACTCCATCCATCAATTGTTTGCAAGTTTAATAGCTTCAAGTTTGCTCACAGTGTGGAGTACAAACATCCCTCATACAAAGGGGTGCTTATCTCTCTATGCAAGGTTTCACTACAAGAGAATGAGAACATAGACGTGCAAACTAGAGAGAGATGGAAGTGAAAGAGGGGCCTTTCGACTTGGTGGGGTTTACATAGCTATATACGCGGCTACATGCACGTTTACAAGTGCATCTATAAGCACTTCTCTAGGTGTGTCTATAAGAACGTCTATACTCATATAGACGTGCTTATAGATGTGCCTATAGAGGCAAGTATAGACGCTCTCTTTTAAAAAAATTGAATAATCCTGCCCGCGTTGTCGATGTCGCAACTATTTTTGCTTCTCTTCCCTCCCCTCTGCTGCCTGTGCTGTACCTCTTCCTCATGATGGCTGCACCTCACCCTTTGTCCTCTCCTCACAAAGTCTCCTCTCAAATCTCCTCCAAGTCTCCTCCCAAGGACGATTCCTCACAAGGTAATCTCTATCCCACTTGTCGTTCCCACCTCTTCATATATTTATGGTTTTTGAATGGTATGTTTAGAATTAGGGTTTTTGATTGGTATTCTCTTCACTCTCTCTTTCTCTCTCTCTGATGCATAAGCTTCTTATGTTTAAAATTTTTGAATGGTATTCTCTTCTCTCTCTCTCTCTCTCTCTCTCTCTCTCTCTCTCTCTCTTTCTTATGCATAAGCCTAAGAGAGTTATACTTAAACCTCCTTATGCATAAGGCTTAAACCTCCTTGCGTTTCTATTCACACTTTTAGGGTTTTGTATTACTAATTCTTTTCGTAACTTTTTATTTTGTTTTGTTTTATAGGTCTTATAATCCTCTCTTTGAACTTCATCAAAAAGAGGTAAATGCTTTTCTCTCTTTCCACTCTTTCCTCTCTTTTTGATTTTGTATGTATGCTGCATTATTAGGTTCTTAGGATGTATGCATTACTAATCCTTTCCTCACCCTTCTGTTGGTTTTGTAGGTCTTATATTCTTCTCTTTCAACATCACCAAAAAGAGGTAAGTGCTTTCCTCTTTTTCCTCTATTTTTATCTACCAAAAAGAGGGGTTTTGTTTTGTAGGTACTCTATGCATAGAGCTTAATCTATGAATAGAGCTCTAATAATCATAGAGCTTAATCTATGAATAGATCTCTAATCAAAGAGCTTAATCTATGCATTAAGCTCTATTCATAGAGCTTAATGCATAGATTAAGCTCTATGCATGCATTCATAATGCATAAAGATCTATACATAGATTAAGTTCTATGCATAGAGCTTAATATTTTTGATTTTGTATGTATGCATTAAGTTCTTAGGGCTTTTGTATGTATGTACTACTAATCCTTTCCTCACCCTTGTGTTGGTTTTGTAAGTCTTCTAATCTTCTCTTTCAACATCACCAAAAAGAGGTAAGTGCTTCCCTATCTTTTTATCCTCTCTTTCCTCTATTTTTATCTACCAAAAAGAAGGATTTTGTTTTGTAGGACCTCTATGCATAGAGATTAATCTATGAATAGAGCTCTAATCATAGAGCTTAATATATGCATTAAGCTCTACTCGTAGAGCTTACTGCATAGATTAAGCGTTCTATGCATGCATTCATAATGCATAGATATCTATGCATAGATTAAGCTTTATGCATGCATTAAGCTCTATTCATAGAGCTTTATGCATGCATATAGCTGAATCTATGCATGAATTAAGCTCTATGCATGCATGCTTAATGCATAGTACTGGGGTACGGTTTAGTTTAGGCTCTACATATAGCTTAATCTATGCATGAACTAAGCTCTATGCATGCATGAATTAAGCTCTATGCATGCTTAATGCATAGTACCGGGGTACGGTTTAGTTTAGGCTAGCGTGGCTTGTATAGTGCTTTATGCATAAGCCTCATGCATAGCTTTATGCATAAGGCCTCATGCATGCTTTATGCATACGGCCTCATGCATGCTTTATGCATAAGCCTTATGCATAAGCTTTGTACATAAGCCTTATGCATAAGCTTTGTGCATAAGGCCTCATGCATAGCTTTATGCTTAAAGCTTTATACATAAGGCCTCATGCATGCTTTATGTATAAGCTTTAGCAT
Organism: Cibotium barometz; assembly: GCF_041138505.1. Classification (NCBI taxonomy): domain Eukaryota; kingdom Viridiplantae; phylum Streptophyta; class Polypodiopsida; order Cyatheales; family Cibotiaceae; genus Cibotium; species Cibotium barometz. The sequence continues at coordinate 15,457,087 of NC_141074.1, forward strand.
AGCTTGCATAAGTCATGCATAGCGGCATAGTTTGCATAACGCTTGCATAAGCTTTTGTTGTATGCATTACTAATCCTTTCCTCACCCTTTTGTTGGTTTTGTAGGTCCTCGTAACTTCTCTTTCAACATCACAAAAAAGAGGTAAGTGCTTTTCAATATTTCCTCTATTATTATTGCACCCTTGGGTGCTGGGCATTTGTTTTGTAGGTTTGCACATAAGCTTTATGCATAATGCGTTATGCATGCTTTATGCATAAGACCTCATGCATAAGGCCTCATGCATAGCTTTATGCATAAGGTCTCATGCATAGCTTTATGCATTAGGCCTCATGCATAGTTTTATGCTTAAGGCCTCATGCCTAAGGCCTTATACATAAGCCTTATGCATAAGCTTTATACATAAAGCGTTATGCTTAAATCTTTATTATGCATAAGGTCTCATGCATAAAGCATTATGGTTAAATCTTTATGCATAAGGCCTCATGCATGCTTTATGCATAAGCTTTAGCATAGCTTGCATAAGGCTTGCATAGCGGCATAGTTTTCATCAAGCTTGCATAGCAGCATAGCTCACACAAGCTTTAGCATAGCTTGCATAAGCTTTTGTATCTATGCATAGAGCTCTATGCATGCATTAAGCTCTATGCATAGAGCTTAATCTTCTCGATTTTGTATGTATGCACTAGTTCTTAGGACTTTTGTATGTATGCTTTACTAATCCTTTCCTCACCCTTTTGTTAGTTTTTGTAGGTCTTCTAATCTTCTCTTTCAACATCACCAAAAAGAGGTAAGTGCTTTCCTCTCCTTCCTATCTTTTTATCTTCTCTTTCTTGTATTTTTTTCTACCGAAAAGAGGGGTTTTGTTTTGTAGATCCGCTATGCATAGAGCTTAATCGATAAATACTATGCATAAGCTTAATGCATGAAGCCTATGCCTAAAAACCTATACATTAAGACTATGCGTAGGCGTAAAGCATTACGCTTAATGCATTATCTTAATGCATAGGTTTTTAGGCTTTATGCATAAAGCCTTTGCATAAGCTCATGCATATATAAGCCTTTTCTTATGCATGCATGCTTTGTTAAAGCATGCATGCGTAAGATTAAAAAATGAATGTACTAAAGAAAAAGAAATCCACTTGAAGGTGCTATAAAAACACGAATGAATGAAAGGTTCTTACCTCTAATGCTCGCAAAGAAGACACCGTTACTTGAGAGAGCTTCAAGTAGCAAAAGAATGGTTTCTCTTAATCTAGCCACAAGAGAAGAGATTAGTAAGAATTAGGTTATTTATTTTGTTATGCATACATTGAATCATGATAGACTCTCGGGGGGTGCACTACTAAGAAACCCTATGTATCACATGCGTTCAAGGGGTATTTTAAAAACCCCTTACTTATATTTTTTTCATGAATAAAATGACCTCTTTTTCTTTATAGACTTACATGTTTTTTTTCAAAATTGATTAAAAAATCATTTTTGTAAATATATTTTTATAAATTTATCTTAAAATTTTGAATTAAAAAACCTCTTCATTTGAATGCATGTCGTATACTTACATATTTTTAGGTGAACCCCCCTAGGATAAAACATGCATAGAGTAATGGAAAACCTTACCTTTCTTGGAAGGAGAGGCTTGCTTGTGAGGCTTATTCTTATGAAAAGGGGGAAGGGAAAGGAGAAGGGCATCATAACAAGGACAAGGGCATCTTAGCAAGGAGAAGGGCATCATAGCAAGGACAAGGGCATTTGAGCTACAACCTCCTTGGAAGGAGAAGATGAGATATGTGGCCGCACCGTGCATGGGATTCGAAATCCTAAAATTATAGTATGCAGCTAGAGGCATGACTATAGCCATGTGACCACATACAACTATTGCCATGCCTATAGCCATGTACCATGCGCATGCCCTCTCTCACTACTCTCTCTCATCCTTGCACAGATACCTTGCGTGGCTATGCTCTCCGCCTCTTGTAGTCTTTATGCATATGGCTTTATGCATAAGGATTAAAGCATAGATCTTATGCATATGGCTTTATGCATAAGGATTAAAGCATAGATCTTATGCATAAGGCTCGATGCATAGAGCTTATGCATGGAGTTCTATGCATAAGACTTTATGCATAGAGCTTAATGCATGCATAAATCCTTATTTATAAAGTATAGAGCCTTATGCATTCAGTTTAGTGCATGAAGCTTATGCCTAAGCTTCACGTAAAATCACGCATAAAGCTTTAAGCATAGAGAATGCATTCATAAAGCTTAGAGCATATACATAAAGTCTTATGCATGCCTAAGCTTATACATAAAGCATAGAGCTTATGCACACATAAAGCTTTACGCTTAAATTATATTTATATAGCTTTATACATAGAACTTCATGGAAGCTTTATGCACACATAAAGCTTTATGCTTAAATTATATTTATATAGCTTTATACATAGAACTTCATGGAAGCTTTATGCACACATTTAAGTTTAAGCTTTATGCACACATAAAGCTTTACGCTTAAATTATATTTATATAGCTTTATACATAGAACTTCATGGAAGCTTTAAGCTTATGCATTAAAGCTCATTGCATAGGATTATGCATAAAGCTCTATGCATACATAATGTATACACATGATAAATACATTCTTTAAGTCCTCCTTGTTATATACACATGATAGTCTTGTTTTTATAATGTAGACATGTGGGGGGAGGATCCAGACTTGATCTCAGCGGCTCAAAGAATGGCAGGCGAAGAATCCGAGATAAAAAGGATGTCTGGCCCGCCATTTGAAGATAGAATGTAGACTTGAGACGTGGGGGGAGGATCCAGACTTGATCTCAGCGGCTCAAAGAATGGCAGGCAAAGAATCCGAGATAAAAAGGATGTCTGGCCCACCATTTGAAGATAGAATGTAGACTTGAGAATGGATGTGAGTCATAGGAAATCATTGATTGCTAAGGCTATCAAGTGTGGTGGCCTTCAACTTCTAGGAGAATCAGATAAAGATTAGAAGAAGGCAAAAAAGGCATATCAATAAAATCCCCATCTATTCAAGGAACAAAGAGAAGAAGCCCAAGTACAACAACATAAAAGAGGGGCTTCTCATCTTGGATCGAGTGGAAGGTCATCTTTCTTTGCTCAATTTGAAAATTTTTGGACCCTTAACATTTTGTATTTAAAATTTTGGTTTTTAAAGAATGTAAACATATATAAATTGTTCTTCTTTAATGTGTGTTTAATGTAGAAAAATATGGTGGCCACTCTCCTTCTTGTGACTACGACTATGCTTATCATAATGGGATCTCCGGCTATGTTTGAATGGTTGCATCCAACAGGGTGTCACTTTAAACTATGATTCTATGCTCGCTGTTGTAAGTTACTTGTTTGAACAAGTTTTAAAATTTCAAATTCTTTTGGTTTTAGAAGTTTTTAGAAATTTATCTAATTTGTATTTTAATATTACTTAATCTGATGTGATATAGAAAGATGAAGAAGAGGCAATAGGAGAGGAGGATGAGGATGATGATGAGGAGGAGGATGAGTAGAGACCGGCATACTTTTATTTACCTTTGTCTGTGTGTATTTCCCATTTTGTTACTCGAGACTCAATGTAGCTTGCCTATCATGGCATTTTGGCTTTAATACAATATGTAACTTGCCTTTTATGGCATTTTGGAGTTAATACAAACAAGTTTTTAGGAGTGAATATATTTTAAATGTATGTTTCACATATATTTTGATATGTTGATATGTTTGTGTATATAGAAATTAGATCTTTCTTCAACATATTGAATTAAAATGGGGTAGGTTGGGGATAATACCCAAATCGTCCCAATTTTGTTTTTGTTCTGAACACTGTTGAGTGGCGATTATAGCATCGTTTGTTTTTTTATCAGCACCACTAATAGCGTGGGTTATATCGATGCTTGTAACATGGGTTATATTAGTGCTCATAGCGTGGGTTCTAACAACGCTTATAGCATGGGTTATAGTAGCGATGCTTATAGCAGAAAAAAATAGCATTGCTTATACCCCGATACTTTTCTAGTTTCCTTTATAAAAGCCATAATATAAACGCCGCTACCTTCTCTTTTTGTTGTAGTGGATGTGAAAAGTAAAAAAAAATTCTTTTGTAGCTATAGTGGATGACTTATTATGTGTGTGTAAAGTCTCCATAAATCCAAGCCTGAGTGTTTGTATGGTTGTGTGAGTAAGGCTTCTGTGTCGGAAGAAGCTTGTATGAAGTGTTGATTGGGAATTTAATTTGCTGGGTGTTTATCTTGGTCAATGGTGCCCCTGTTTTGGCTGTTCTTTTTTGTGTGGGTGGTGTGGTGAATTTTGAGAGAAGTGTTCCAGCCGGTGGTGGTTGGCTGGTGGTGCCTCCGTTCGTGGTGTTTGTTTCCAAGGCTGTTGGAGTGGACAGCTATAGAGGCAGGTGATTCCGTGTCCGAAATTTTTGACATCCGCATGGTGCATGCCTAGGAAGCACCTGTACTCCTAGTGTATGTCAATAGCTACCAACATGCATTGGAAGCTACCGACATGCCTATGTAGCATTTGGCATGCATGCATTAGAAGCTACCAGCATGCCTAGGTAGTATGCGACATGCATTAGGTGCTCCCAGTGCATGCCGATAGCTTTTAGTGCATGTAAGAAGTTATCAGCATGCATTGAAAGCTATCGGCATGCGTAGGTAGCACCCAATATGTATTGGGTGCTCTTGGTGCATGTTGGCATATACCAAGTAGCATGGGTATGTTAGTAGTTATCGGCATGGTAGGTAGCACTCGACACGGAAAGGGAGCTCCTAGTGCATTCGGGTAGCTACCGGCATGCCTAGTAGCACTCATCTATGCATAAGCCTTATTCATACTATGCATAAGGCACATGTCTATGCCTTATGCATACTATGCATGAGACTTATGCTACATAGCATTTATAACTTGCATGAGGCTATGCATTCCAAGCATGGATAAAACTATGCATAAGCCTCATGCATAAACCTTTACGTATAAGCCACCGCATACATGAGGCTTATGGTTTAGCCTTACGAATACATGAGACTTATGAATTAGCCTTATGAATATGCCTAATACATAAGCCTTATGTATGTGGATTATGCATAAGGTTTATGCATGAGCTTATACATAAGCCTCATGTATGTGGCTTATGCATAAAACCTCATGCATAAAGCTTATATACCTGGCATATGCATTAGCCATATGCATAAGTTTTATACATAAGACTTGTGCATATAGCTTTATACATGATGCTTATGCATAAGCCTCATCATGCATAGGCTCATGTATAAGGCTTATCATCGCTAATGCATAAGCTTTATATGTGAGGCTTATGCATGAGGCTTTATGCACATGTCCCATGCATAAACTTTATGTATAAGCCTTATGTATGAGGCTTATGCATATGACTAATTCATAAGTCTCATGCATCAGGTTTATGCACTACCCTTATGTATGAGGCTTATGCATATGGCTAATGCATAAGATTTATGCACTTGCCTCATACATGAGGGCTAAGGCATATGGCCACCTCTTGAGAGGAGCTATGTTATCCATAGAGGAGAGAAAAAATAACAAATCTTAAAACTTACAGACCCTATAACATATAAAAGCATAAGAGAGGAAACACAAAAGAGAGAGATATCTTACCTTATGAGGCTTGTATGTGTGGATAACCTACAAAATCAAACCAAATAAAGAAAAACATTTATTAGTAACCCTAATAGAAAGCATATACAAAACCTTAATCTTAATAGAAAACTTATCAAATCTTTCTTTTTCCATTATCATTATAGCTTAACCCTAACCCTAGCTTCTACAAACAAACCCTAATAGAGAGCTTTGATGGAGTGCTCTCCACCATCAAAGATCTCTATCAGGGTTTCTATGTAAAATCTAGGGTTAGGGTTAAGATTTAATGATAAGGAAAAAATAAGAAAATAAAAACTTAAAAGAGAGGAAAGAGAAAGAAAATAATCACAAGAAAGCTTGTTTAAATAGGAGATGAAAGAAAAGAGGACATAATAGTCTTAAGCTTGAGGAGGATAGGGTAGGAGAGGTAGAAGAGATATATTAGATATGAACCTGCAAAAAACCCAAGGTATCAAGGTTAGGACATTTAAATGATAAAATCGACATGCGGCGTGACAAAAGAAGTGGGATTACTTTTTCTAGGCCATGCTGCTTAGTAGTGTTTTATTTTTTTATAGTGTAGAAGCACTTTTTCATTGCTAAAAACGCTGTTGCGCAGCGAGAAAGCATTACTAAATAGCAAAAAAACATTGCTAATAGCGCTTCTGAGCAGCATTTTTAGTAGCAAAAAAGCGTTGCTCATCAGCAACTCTTTTTCACTCCTCAGCAACATTAAAAGCCCCGACACTCTCCCTTCCAAAACGCTTTTTCACTGTTGAGTAGCATTAAAAGCCTTGATACTCTCCCTTTCAAAACATTGCTATGCCCTCGATGTGTTATAGTTTTCTCACTCGCATCCAAGATGGTCATGCTAGGGACTTTGGTGCCTATGATTACTGTGATTACAGTAGTATCAGAGCATCTACACTTTCTCTCCTTCTTCAGCTGGATGGTGTGTGCTCCTCACTTTCACTAATTTATTAATGCTAGATAAGCTGATGGCAATGAAATTAAGGGGGCCATAGTGTACCTTTCACATAGAGGTACTTTCTATCGATCCCACACCTCTACTCTAGTTCATTCATTATGCCTCTGAGTCATACAACAAGAAGGTAATGTCACAGGGGGTATAGGAATAAACATCATCATGTCTACCTGGCTAAGAAAGCTTGTGTGTTGATTCCCCCAAATACAAGGAGTTGACAGATGAAAATTATATCTCTATATATATATATATATATATATATATATATATATATATATATATATATATATAATCATCTAAGGCCTCCTCTATCCCTCTACCACCCTTTTTGGGGGTAATGGACGCCTGGGATTGGAGGTGATGAGGAACCCTTCTCCATTACATCTAAGACGATCATGCTAGGGTCTTTGGTACTTGTGATTATAATGGCATGGAGGCATTGGCATCTACCCAAACTAGTTAAAGCTTGGACATTTTTGGTTAGCATTTTCCAATCATCACAAATATCATGCTTGGCCATGCTCTTGAGAACATGTATACCATTTGTGGTGTTTTCAGAAAATGTATGCCTAAACATATGTTCGTCATTTTTGGGATGTTATCTAGGGAAACCCAACCAAGATGTTTTTGTTCCTAGCTTGAATACACATGTTGTGGCTAGCACCACATTGTGTGAAAAATTTATAAAATGTGCAAATATTACTACTACCAACCATGAGGTTTACTTGAAGGAGATACCTTGGAAAACTAGTCTACAATGTAAGTTGTTGCTCTATTGCATTCTACTAGCAATTGTAAGCTTCTCATCTTTACAAATATTTGGGGCTCACTCTAGTGTGCATAGTATAGTGAAAGAGTTGTATTCTCTACCTTTTTACTCATTTCATAGTATTTCTTAATTAAGATGTTGTTAGAAATTTTTTGTTCATAGCATGGTATATTATGTGTTGAGGTTACTAAAGTAGTATCAATACTTTTTTATTTTTGTATGTGTGTATCATCTTGTTGTTTTGGTGTAGATTCTCAACATTATTGATCTAGAACTTGGTGATGATTGATGGTCTAGAGTATGGGCACACAAATTGGGAGCACATTGCCATGCTACTTTGGAGAAGTTAAATCTACTTGCCCTATGTGATATCCCCCACTAGTGAGTTAAAAATCTATTGGTTATCCTTAGTGGAATTTGAAAAGGCCACAAAAACCATGTTGAACACAGCCCGTGGGGACCATATTTACAGACATTGAGGTATAGTCTTCTTTTGCATTTTGTCTGCCCATTCGAAAAGCTATTATAAAAATCTCTTGCTTATGCCTTCCTTAAATTTTATGTTTGACATGTCTCTTTGCTGCACACTATACAACTTGGTTTTGGTTTTGTAGTCGGATTTGACAAAAAGTAATGTTAGGAAAAATATTGCACAGAGAATTGGTTGTGTTTAAAGAATTTTGTTTGTTCCTAGTGGTGTTGTGATCTTTGAATATTTCTCTTGGTTTAACTATTAGAAAATGGTGAAGGTTGAGAAAAGGAAATACTTATCTCCACTAAAGGCCTTAAGAAGATTTACTTAACCTAGATGGAAGCTCAAGGAGTGGTCTATAGGTAGCAACTTGTGTGTATATTTTTTTTGGAAAGTGAAGCATAGAATCTTATTGTCTTTATTCATTACCAAAAATTGGTACAATGAGTATGCCTTGTATATATATGGAGGTTTTTGGCTCATTTGTGAGAAAAAAGGGGCAAATACCCACTATTTCATTAAAAGCAAAGTAGTGGTGGTTGGTGTAGTACCAAATGAGGCCACTAGTATGTTTTCCTCCACCTATGCATGAATTCTTAAAGTGGGAATTAGAAAACGGTCTATGGTGGATAGATCTAGAGAAGGATTAGGTATTCGAGAGAGACAAGGAGCTTCATGAGTGACAAGTTATGCTAGACTAGTCCAGGGTAGTTGAGAGGCTAGTTAAGAGGGCAAAGACAACGTGAGGGAGAGGTATAAAAACTCACTTGTGTCTTGGGCATTTTTTATTTAATGAATTTCATGTGTGTCTATGAACTCAATATTTGTGGTTCTAAGAAGGTGATGTGGGGAGAAACATATAGAGACAACCACACTGATGATAACGATGCTAAGGTGTCAGAGGATATATCCCTACATGGTAAGTGCCATCTTTGGCTAAATAAATTTCTTTTCAGAAATACTTATTGTGGATTACCATGACAATAAAGTGAGTGTTGGTGATACTATGAAAGTACTTGCAAAGAGAAAAACCAATTATATGTATTAGCGAGACTATGCACATGGGGACATTTGTCTTAGTGATGAGTCTAAATGTCTTGCTATTGTTGGAGACTACATTTCTATTTGGGAGGGATTTCTCAAGTGGGATGAGAAATCCAACATACATAAATATCCATGAGCATATGTTGAGGTTTAGAGCATAGGGTCGTGAGTATGCTAGGAAGGGGGGGTCTCTTACTTGGGTGGTAGATTTTGTGTTTTTGGATATTCCTTTTGGAGGTGTTCATGGTCCCGTCTCATAACCTCATTGGGACATTGTCTCACAGAGGATCATGTCCACTATGAAGTTTTATTGTGGTACATTTTCACTCTCAAATTCAAGCTAGTTTCTTATTATGGCACATCCATGGGAGGTAATCCCAAATGCTTGGACTACTTGCTTTAAATATTTTGTTTTGTATCTTATTGTTATGGTGGAATACATTAATGATGATTTCACATTATGTGGTGGGAAAAAATATCGGTTGGTTAGATTGGAACTAACGTATATCCGGTCTAGAGATATGGCAACAACCGATTGTTGTCATGCACCATTGTCCCTCTAGTTACTATGCGATTGGAGGTTTTATATAGAGGTAGTATTTCCATTGTTGATTGGATCTCTATGTTGCATCCAAACTTGTAGCATTCTCTTAGATTTGACCATTTTTTGGCTTTAATTTACAGTGTGCTTCTTCTATGCTCTTTGTGGTGCGTAGACAAGGGGTGGTCCATAGTCAATCTACTTATGGACACACACAAGGACGCAAACACCTGGTTGCACCAATTTGAAGACAATGCACCCGCTTTGTCTAGAAAGTCAAAGTCAGGGTGTGTTAATTGCTTGTGCAATGATGAATATTAGCCTTCTTTATAAGAGGACTTTTGCCATGCCTCGCTTGATTTTTTGGTTTGCTTGAAGTGTGGTAGACCTCAATGCATGCATAGAGCCTTTAGGGTTTTATATTTTTTGGACTTTATGCTTTTAGAGTTAGCCCTATGCATGCATTGAGAGATTATAGCTCTCAATGAATGCATAGAGAATGCATAGAGTTCTTAATGCTCTCAATGCATGCATAGAGCTCTTTAGGCTTTATGCTAGCTTTATTAAATATGCTACTAATCACTTTATTTAATCCTATATTTTGTAGGTCTTGCAATAATCCTCTCCTTTTGCTTCATAAAAAAGAGGAAAGGCCTCTTTTTCTTTTAATTGTCAATGCAAGATCTTCCTTTATTCAACCCTTGGGTGCCAGGTTTAGGTTTAGTTTTATTTCACCCTCTATGCATATGATTCCAAGCTTTATGCATAAATCTCTATGCATAGGCTTGCAACCAAGCATTATGCATAAAGCTCTATACATAGGCTTGCAAGCTTTATAATATAAGCTCTATGCAAGCTTTATTAAACATGCTACTAATGACTTTGTAGGTCTTGCACTAATCCTCTCCTTCGGCTTCACAAAAAGAGGTAAGACCTCTTTTTCTTATAATGCTCTATGCAAGATCTATGTTTATTGCATCCTTGGGTGATGGGTTTAGGTTTAGCTTAGTGCATAAAGCTTATGCATAACCTCTATGCATAGAGCATATGGAAGCCTATGCATAAGAGCTTTATGCATAGAGCCTTTGCAAGCTTATGCATAGAGCTTGATGCATAGGTTTTATGCATAAAGCTTATGCAAGAATATGTATAAGAGATTTATACATATAGCCTATGTAAGTTTATGCATAGAGCTTTATGCATAGGCTTTATGGATAGGCTCTATGCATAGCTTTATGCGTAGGCTCCATGATGCAAAGATTTTTACATAGGCTCTAAGCTTTATACATAAAGCTTTATGTGTAAGCATGCATAGGGTCTAAGTGTAAATATTATGCATATGCTTTATGCATAAATATTATTTATGCATGAATAAAGCTTTATGCATAGCCTCTATGCATAAAGCCTTTATGAATGTGTTATGCTTCATGAATTTTCCTCTAATGCATGTATTTGGTTTGGGTTATATGTATAGGAAATGTTGATGGACCCTAGTCTAAGGACCTAAATGTCATAAAACTGCTCAATATCATCAACTAGCATAATGGGAAGCAGATGTGGACACAATTTCACAAATACATATATGTTTTGACATCATTTTCACATTATTTATCCAATTATATATTTAAGGCCCTCTTTATGCATTTTCTAAGTCAATTCATGCATTCTTATATGCAGACCAACCAATCTTTTGCATATGGAAAATTTACTTCATATGATTAGTAGTCGTCTCCATGGGGACAACCCACTCCATTGATAGGCGTAGGTCCAAGTGCTTCAGGCCCATCACACTATGGTTGTGATGAGTCTACACTACCAACATCAACTAGACCCACCCCTTCTCCCTCACATCCATCTTCACCACGACGTCATAGGGAGTTTGGGGGGTCTAGTTAGATGTAGTAGCAGGGGGGGAGTAGGGTGCTTTTGCTTTAGATAAAGCAGCACTAAATCTCGTGACTCGTCTTCCCAATGGGGGAAGTTCTGCATCTTCTCATTTTAAGCCACCCCCAAGGAGAGCCATCTCACAATTTGATCCATGAACACTACCATATAACATAGATGCCAATGGGGTAGTGATGATGGATGGCAGAGGGAAGTAAGTCATCATGTACTTGCAAACTTGGAGTTCACAAACTCCTTTAAGAAGTGGAAAGCACAAGATGAGCTATCAAAATAATATGTTATTGATGTGCTCAATACTAAGTTTATTGTTCCACATCCAGGCCTCATCTTCTCCAAAGATTGAATGAAGAAAAGGATAAATCTTCTCCTCTCTAATAGGAGAGAAAATATTAAGAGAGCGGGGGATAATAACATTGACATGGAGTAGCTAAGCGTTTTCTCGTAAGAGGAGTGGAGTCACGGGTGGAGCTTTGTGATGATAAGGAAGCATCCAAATGCTTTTGAACAACAAGCAGTGGGGCAAGTGCCTCAAGACTATGGAAGCAAGGAGCATCACACTTTGGCTTGGGAGAAAAATCCTTCTTTATCGCTCGCTTTGTAAGTGACGATTTTACTATTTTGCTTTATTTGATCCAATTTAGTTTTAAACTATATTGTTTTCTTGAACTAACTATATCTTTTTTAAATTATTCTTCGTAGAGGGAGGTTGTTGGGCATGACCCAACAAAAGAAGAGTATGATTATGGTTATAGAGCCCCTCGACCACAGTTGTGGGCTTAGATGCATATGAAAGGTGTGCATCTGAATGAGTCCATTTTGGGGACTCAAGCTGATGAGGTAAGAACACATAAGCCCTTCTCTTACCTATATGTTGTCTTTTAATATTTTATACTTACCTTACTCTTATTTGCATGCATGTGCGATGAAGAGGAAGAGGAAGAGGAATATTTGGACTATGAACACGTGAAGTGGGTGAGGCAAGTGAAGCTGAAGATAAAGATGAAGATGAGCCAGAGGAATCTGATGAAGATGAAGACAAAGATGAGCCAGACAAATCTGATGAAGATTTTGATTGGCCATATATTCCTTGCTTTTCTTTTGTATATGGCCAAAGGCCTTACCAATTGAGTAATATAAATATATTTTGTTCACTTGTATTCTTCCTAGTTTTAATTTCTTTTTCAAGTTTTTTTTTCTATGTCAAAAAAAGAATGGGGGCCGAGTGGGAAGTCCTACGATGACTCCTCTCAAGTCTTTCCCAACTTTTTTTTGTCTAGCAACAAAATAGGCCCAACATCTCCGTACCATTGTAGTTATAAAAGCACTACTATTTTTGCTGAGAGTAGCAAAAATTCAGTTGTACTGAGACTGGATATCTGCACCGTGGCTCCAAACTCAATAGTGCCAAGAAAACTTGCGTAGTGGCAAAGTATGTGTCAATATCTCACCTGAGTTTGTCAAAAGACAAGTTGACTTTTTCTCCATGTGTACTGCTATTGAATTCTGTCTTGGGAAACCACCTAATAAGGTTGATCTAGATGATGGCTTTAAGAGGAGGTCTTTCACGAGGAAGTAGTATCGCAAATCTTCTATCCTAGTAGGGATTCTTCAATGTTCTCTTTATCAAAGGCCAAATAGTCGCTATCCTATTTGCAAGGGCTCCACTATTTATGGGCAAACATTTGGTGCATGTAATTCCTTTTGACCCCTAGTTTGATATTAAAAGAAGTCTAAGGGAAGCATGTGTAGTATGGGTGGATATAGTAGGATTACTACCTTGACTGAGGTCTAGATTGAAAGACTTGGCGAGTGCTCTAGCACCATTGTTATTCATGCTAAGGAATGATGATAATATAGTCAACACTTGAATAAGGTGTGTATTTCTTGGAACACTTTAGTGGAAAACCAAAAGATATAGAAATGGAGCTAGGAGAACTAGGAAAATGGAGCTCATGTTAAAGTTTGGGGGCTTGCCATGGGTATGCTTTCACTATGGAGGCTTTGGGCACATAGCTGGAAATTGTGTGCTAGAAATTAGAATTAATATGGATGATACTAGAAGAAAGGAACAAGGCTCTAAGGGGAGAGAAAGTTGGAACTATTAACCAGGGAGACAAGGAGGACAAGGGAAAAGGAAAGATGACCATAGAAGAAATGGAACCTAAAGAAAAAGGGTGGACAAGGGTGTGACATGTTGGAGCTATATATATCACACCCTAACTTGACCTAGATCTCACCTATATATACAAACTCATAATCAATATGAACTAGTCTTTTGGGAGCATATACGGTGTAACTCTATTCCTTCTTCTCTCTCTCTCTCTCTCTCATCTCTTCGCATTCGTGTATTTCCAACATGGTATATCAGAGCATCATCGATCTTTCTATTGTGAAGAGAAGAGAAAGCAAGTATCAATTGTGTTAATTCCATTCATGTGCATGTTCTATGTTTCATTCAATCTCTTATTCATGTTTTGTAGAATTCTAGTGTGATTAATCATGTTAACAAGTGTATACAGGTCCTTGGATGGTCAATATGAACCACCCTATCTTATCCTAATTGGAATTGTATTATAAAAATGCAATTGTTTTTGTCGCGTGCACGACACCGCAAGCTTTCTATAGAGTCAATTGGTTTGTAAATCTAATATTTCTATCAAAAAGTTATGTCATTACAAAAACTGGCAATGTGCACCTCGTGCCGTAAATTTTTAGTATTTGCTCAGCTTCATCGGAGTTTGGAGTTGAAAGTTATGGTGTTTTTCGTGTAACCGACTTTTGCTCATCTTTCATGTGCTACACACTTTTCATGTTTTAATCCAAAAATAGTCAATTTTTTGGCTCGTCCATGTCTCAAAATAACAGTACTCCAACTGTTTCTGGAGTTACTCTCTTATTAAATATCACGTTTCGTCTATTTTTGAGCATACAAGAGTTCATCGCTGCTTGCTTTTTGTAACTCATAAATCACGTTCTATATTTGACGAGTTCATTGCAACTCTCTTTTCGTGCACGTATCTCATATAACTTTCAGGGTCCTCCTTGTTTATGCTCTCATTTCTGCAAATTATGTGATCTCATTCTATACATATTCTCCTAATCTGAGATGGTAGCTTTTATTCTCATTAATGGTTTTTCATCTAGTCAACGATAGATTCCCTTGTTTTAAGGCGAAGTATTTCCCGGATGGAAGGCTAAGATGATGTTAATACTTGAAGGTGGATCTTTTTTATATTGTTTTGGGCAATCTTGTCTGTTCGTCTCAACCTGTTGGGATGCAGAACAAGATAACGCTCTTAATAGTGTTGGTCCTATTTTTTAGCAATGGCAAACTAATTACTCGCATTGGATCTGTCGTGATAAAGCTACACTTCTCTATGTCTTATCTGCTCTTCATGATTCTTTTATGTTGGATGTATCAAATCTTCTTACTTCTCATGATATATGTGGCAGTATCTTCTTACTACTTTTGAGAAGAAATCTGTTACAAAAATTCTTTATCTTTCTAATCTCCTGAATAATTTAAAATACAAAATCAGTACTCCTATGACCGCATATTGAATCCTTAAAGACATCATCAATCAACTTGTTGCTGTTGGTGCTCCTATTGCATGAAAGTAGTTGGTAACACATCTTCTTCATTCGGTCAAGGATCATTCATATGATAATATTGTCACTATTCTGTCTAACAAGGATGTCATTAATTTTTTACACTGCTTGTATTTCTCTCATTGAATATTCTCAATGACATGAAAGTTGTACAGAGAATTCTGACACTATTTTGAATACAAAAGAAGCTATAGATTTTGAAACAGCTTGTATTACTCATAAGCGTCCCTTTTTCCATTTTACTCATGGTGGTCGCTCTCTTATCAAGGTGACAATTCTTCTCGACTTTACTATTCCAATAAACTTTGTTCCTATTGTGATAAGAATGTTCATATTATCTCTGATTGTTGGTCATGTCAATATGATGAGGAACATGGCATTACCACACCAAGCAACCTCATTCGAATTCCTCCAAAAATCGTACTCCTTGTGACTATTGTGGTCATACAGATCATCCATCTCATTGTTGTTTCAAAAGGCGATATGATCAAGATCGCAATCGCACATCTGCTACTCAACATACAAGTAGTAACATAATCATCAGGAGGTAAAATGTGTTCATCATGATATTTCTCCTAGAAGAGTACTTCTTGTTCAGGATGGTTCTCTTTTTATTGTTGATTTTGGTGCTACTGGTAATATGGCTTACCAATCTCAATGGCTTCATAGTTATCATGCTCTTCCAATTAAGAAATTGGTGTATCTTGCTGATGACACTACTTGTCAAGTCATGGGTGTTGGTGATCTATATCTTGGCACCCTTTCCTCTACGAGAATATTGCGAGGAGTTTTGTATGTTCCAAATCTTCAAAGAAATCTTCTTTCTATTGTACGGCTTGTTGATCGTGGCCTTTTTGAGGATTTGGATCATACAAAGTGTCGAATTGAGAAGGATGGGCATACTATCACAATAGTAGCTCCTCGACGTGGAACTCTATTTGAGCTCTCTTTGAATGATGATGTTACAAATGTTGTTACTGCTCCTCCAGGAGATCTTGATTGCAAGTTATCCCATCATTGATTTGTCTATTCCAATTTTGCAAAGCTTCTTGATATTCATCATCATGATCTCTCAGAGGTATGGATCTTAAAGCTCGTCCTCATATGGGTATCTGTGAGTATTGTGCTCCTGGCAAGCATCATTGTCAACAACATTTTCATATCTCTACCTATACACATTCACATGCCCTTTTAGATCTCATTCATACGGATATTTGTGGACCTTTTTCTCCCTCCAAATCTCACTATCGTTATTTCATTACTTTCATTAATGATTTATCTCTTGAGGCATAAGTCTAAAGTGTTATCCATATGCAAGCAATATTAGAAATCAGTTGAACTTCATACTGGTCGCTCTATCAAGACTCTCCATAGTGACAATGGTGGAGAATATATTTCAAATCTCTTTGATGACTATTGTATTGAACAAGGAATTCATCTCATGAGTTCCATATTCTCATGAACAAATTTGCATTGGAGAGCATAAAAATCAAACCATTCTTAATGCTATACAATGTAGGCTTATTCATTATGGATTATCCAAGAGCATTTGGGCTGAAGTAGTTATTAATATAGCAGTCTTTGTTCAAAATTATCTTCCCACAACTGCACTTGCTGGTAAGATTCCCATTATGATTTGGATAGGGAAAACTCCTTCTGTATCACATTTTTGCACCTTTGGATGCATTGCTTATATTCATGTGCCAAACGAAACGTGACAAAAGTTGGATCCTCCTGGTTTGAAAGTTATTTTTATTGGATATTCTGATAATTCTAAAAGATACAAATTTTATGATCCTACTTTTTCGAAAGTCATCTCATCAGTTGTGATGCTCTCTCAATCAAAATCATTGATGATACTATTGAAAAGTTTGGTATGGTCAATGCTCATTCTACAAATACTCTATGTCTTGTAAGCTCCACCAAGTATACAGCTACCACTCATGAGACGAAGCATTAGCCCCACAACATCAACCTTATGCTAATCTCATTGGATGTTTACAACTTGTTGGCTTAAACACCAGACCAGATATTCTCTTTTGTAGCTAATTTCTTGGGGACCAACATCTTTCTTCTCCTTCTATTGGGCATTGGACTGCAACTAAACGTGTTCTTAAATATTTGAAAGGCACTAAAGACTTTGGACTCATCTATCGCTGCCCCAACAAGAATCCTCTCTCCTATATTCTTTATGTCTTATTGGTTATTCAGATGCTGATTGGGCAAGTTCTCACTCGTCTATGAGATCTACAAGTGGAAATTGTTTCTTTGTTAATGGTTGCTTAATTTCTTGGGCTAGCAAGAAACAGTGTTGTGTTGCAGTCTCTACAACCGAATCTAAGTATGTAGCTGCATCTTTGTTAATGGTTGCTTAATTTCTTGGGCTAGCAAGAAACAATGTTGTGTTGCAGTCTCTACAACCGAATCTAAGTATGTAGATGCATCTTTAGCAGCTCCTAAATTGGTATGGCTTCGTCAATTACTTGTGGATCTTGGCCATCCATTATCCTCAAGTACTCCACTTAGATGTGACAATCAAGGATTATGTTCTACATAGCAAATCCAAGCATATTGATATTCATTATCATTATGATCAACATGAAGTGAAGAAAGGATCAATAATAATTGAGAATTGCTCCATGGATCAGATGATACAGATATATTCACCAAAGGATTGAGTGAAGCTTGATTCACATCATTACGTAGAGAACTTGGAGTTATTGCAGTTTCATGCTTTGGAGATTATTATTTTTCACACTCACATCCTCAATAAATAAACTCATACAAAATGTATTTTCGTATCCTTGTAGATACTATTTCACATTACGCACATTGATCTTTTATATATAATATGTATGTATAAGGGCTAGGGTTTTTCCCTTGTAATCCCCAAGGGTTTTTTCACTCTGCAACTAGAGACCTTTGTTTGAGTGGGGGTGTTGGAGCTATATATATCACACCCTAGCTTGATGTAGATCTCACCTATATATACAAACTCATAATCAATATGAACTAGTCTTTTGGGAGCGTATATGGTATAACTCTATTCCTTCTTCTCTCTCTCTCTCTCTCTCTCTCTCTCTCTCTCTCTCTCTCATCTCTTCATATTTGTGTATTTCCAACATGACATAAATCTAAGGGGGGAAATAATTTGAGGTAAGTCAAAGGGGACGCTAGGAAAAAATTTATCAAAATATATGAAAAAGGGGTGGGGAGATAAAATCTCTTTTAGGGCTAAGTCCTCCTATCTATTCCAATCCTTGTAGCATTTTAGGGGAAGATAGTGAAACTTCATCAATGGGAAGATTTAATTGGTAAGTGGACACTGCATGGAGGGAGATTCAAACAACATCTAGGGAATAGAGGGATGAGATAGGGAGTGAAGAAGAGTTGGAGGTTGAGATGGTCCCCGGTACTACTATAGAATGACCGTGGGTGTCAAGACTAAAGGATGCAATTGGAATGTTAAGGGGTTTAAAGACAAGAAGATAAATATAGCCTTTTGGGGATTGGTAAAAGATTGCGATTGATCTATTATGGCTATCCAAGAGAATAATCTTTTTGGTATAGGAATAGGGAGAAAGGAAAGTTTTAGAGACTTGGTAGTGTTGTATGTGGGTTTGAAAATAGGATTTAGTGGGGTATTAACTATTCTTAGGAAAAATCTAAAACCTAATATTATTGCTAATCACCAATGATTTTATATTCACGTGATTATAAATTTTTTTTTGTTAATAACATGTGTTAACATGTTATTAACATGTTAACATGTTCCCAAAAAAGCCGCCGGTGGGAAGCTCCTTGATAACCGATTAAAATCCCGCCGGGCTTTTGGAATACCCGGCGGTCCTGCCGAGGAAAATAAAAACCCAGCGGGTCTCGGCGGGGCCGTCATCTAGCCCGACGGGCTACAATTTTCTATATATATGGGCCCGAGGAGCCCTTTGGGAGTTCATTGCTGACATTATACACAGGTAATGAGACTTCTGTTTGTGTGTGTGTGTGTGAGTGTGTGTTCGTACGGGCAACCGCCCATTGTCGCAATGCGTGAAGGGTTGTGGGTGGTCCGCCACACGAGGGGTGTGTGTGTGGGTGTGTGTTTGTGCGGGCAGCCTCCCATTGTCGCAATGCGCGGAAGGATGTGGGTGGTCCGCCTAAGGCCATTCTTCGGAATGGTGCTTACCCTGGGCACTTAGTTAGTAACACGGCTAGTCTGTGTCCTATGGTAAGTATGGCATGCAGTAGTGGTACTAGTCGGTAACGCGGCAAGCATAGTATCGTTATGGCGATGTCACCTTCCCTTCCCTTCCCTTTGTCAAATGCGGGTATATGGTCGGTAACGCGGCCAGTGTATGTCCGTATCCTATTCATATTCCCAAAGAATCGGGCGGCATTTTGTCGTTAACGCGACAAGTTGGTGTCGTCTGCTAGTGCATATATTGTTTTTTGCATATTGTGGCATTTGATCATTAACGCTGTCGTGATGTGTGCGGTATAGCCAGGAAAGTACGAGACTTCTAGCTGTGAGAGTGAATGTCAAATCTAACAAGGAAACTCACACACAAAATTTTCCAAGGAGTATTGAACATCACTATTTCCAATGACAAATACATGTGTCGATTCACCTCAATACATCCTTGAATTCATCCTGATGATTGCACAAAATTGCATACCAAGTGTTTGTTCCTTTACTCACTGACTTCTCTCTCGAAATCCTTTGAACCATTCACATGTAGGCATAACAAGGCCTTCAAATTTTTCCAATATACATGTGACCAGTTACATCCTTTACATCCAGTGCCATCAAAACCATTATATCAAGATGCTCTTTATCACCTGAAAACCTGCCTTAATATCCTAACATCTCACAAGCAAAAGATGGCATAACATGCTCATGATTTCCAAAACTCAATCAAGCAGAAGCAAGACCAACTTCCCATGATTAAATGTGCTTTGGATTCCTTTTTCCCGCAAAACATCAAGTTCCAAATACCATTAATTTGTTCTTCCCAGCTTTTTTATCCATTTCCAAATCCTTTTAGGATTTATGAGTATCGCCTTTTTCTAAATCAAAAGGAAAAGTAAAAAAAGAAGCTTATCTGAGCATTACGAGTGAATCTACACTTGATTTTATTTTTGCTAAACTCATAAGTCGCAGAGCTGGCCATGCGATGCAGAATACACGAAAGCGATAGTCGCATCAGCGCAGCCCAAGAAACAGAGAACACATGGTTTTTGTCGAGATCATCTCCTCATGAAGTACCCATTTTCCTCTTCATTTCTAGCACCTACAAGCCACAAACAGTGTGTGTATTCTTGAAATTAAAAACACTGGTCGATTGGACGCTGTTCCTCTTTTCTGCAGAGATTTTTTTTTCCTCACTGAACCTCGCCGCCGTCTGCCTCTGGTTTTTTCTCTTTTTCCCGCGGAGAATTCGGCGCCCCCCCCACGACCTTTTGCAGCTGAAAATACGTTTTTTCCCATTTTGAATTTCCACGCTGCGCCTACTATTTCCTTTTTCCTTTATTTTGGAGTGTTGACCTTTTTCCTTTATTTTGGAGTGTTGACCATATATATATATATATATAAAATCAAACTCCTTTTCACCATAACCTTGCTAAGGGTTTTTCTCACGCCTCATCAAAAGAAGCTCCATTTGGCATCCTTATTGCACATATGATTTTGCCATCTAAAGCATACGATCAAGACCCCAACCATTATGTACCATAAAGTCCTCTGTCTCAGTGCTAATATCAACTCAACCATGATAGGCACAGCTTATGAGCAATTCACCATCTCATGGAATCAATAAAGCAGTCGAACCACAAGCATAATCCAGTCCTATCAAGGCACAAGGTATCTGCTAGCTCCGAAATTCTCCATAAGCATAAAAAAAATCCTCCACAATTCACACCACACTGTCAAAGGCTTCGAAACCTGGCTCAGCCTCAGCTCATCTTATTGAACCTTATCTACAATATGAACATATATACTCAGGCATCATATAATGACTCGTCATGGCACTTAACCCCATGCATCTGGATGTGTATTTGATGGCCTCACATGCACGGTTTCACATCATAGACGTGCCATGGCACGACATCCACCCCCTCTAAACCTGCACATCCTCTGGTATGTGCCAAATCATCATCAAGATCTACATATAGCTGGATGTCGTCTTCATCTTCTGCATTGTCAGGAAGATCATCCTCTTCCTCTTCAACCATATCCATACTACCACTGTCAAGCCTCTCATCCTGAGCCTCTTGTGAATCAAAAGGATCACTATCATGCCTTCTTTTAAATATCTTGATTCTTTTGCCTGCCACAAGATTCTTTATTTCTGTTCCATCAAGCTCACACAAAGTATACGTGGCATTTCCATGCGCATGCTTGACAATGTAAGGGCCAAACCATCTTTTTGCAAATTTTCTTTGAACAGTGAATTGGTTGTCAAGGCTACTATCATACATTAGAACCCAATCACCTTCTTCAATAGGTTTTGGCCAGAGTCTGTGTCTACTATCAAATCTTTCTTTATTTCTCAGCCTTGCATCTTTCAAGCGAGCTTTAGCAAGCTCTACATCTTCAGGCCTCCTCTCCAACTGTCTTTTTCGCAATGCAAGGAGGTCATCTCTGCTCAATCCTTTCACCCAGGGCAATACATTCCAAGTTAGAATTACTTCTTCAACTGGCATCACTGGCTTCTGACCATACATCAATTCTGCAGGCATGTATCCTGTCACTGAGCTATGAGTTGTACGGTCAGCCCACAAGGCATATGGTAGCAGCTTTGGCCACTCTCTCATTCTTTCTCTACATGCCTTAGCCAAAGCTTTAATGATTGGAGGATGTCCTCGCTCACTTTTTCCATTGCCCTCAGGATTGTAAGCACATGTTAGGGACAGTTTGATACCAATTCTAGAGAAGAATTCCCTTGCTTCTTCAACATCTAGCTCACCCCTATCAGCTGTTATTTTCCCAACACAACCATATCGGCAGATCACATCTTCCAAGAGAAACTTGCATACTGTTTCCGTACTCTTTGTTCTAAGAGCACGCCCTTCTACCTGATTTGTCAAATCTTCTCTTGCAAGTGCTATATACCGCATCTGCCAAATTCCCAAAGGCATTGTAACTAGATCCACTACCCATTTGTAGTGCATGGCAGGTGGGTAGGTTGGTTGCAAGCCATCACGATGCCGCACATTTGAGTACATTTGGCATACTATGCATGTTTCCACATATTGGGAAATATCCTTGTACATTCCTCTCCACCAATATTTTTCCTTTATTTTGGTAAAGGTGGCCCACACACTTCTATGCCCAGCCCAAAGACTCTCATGGAATTCTTTCACAAGCTTTCCTTGAGTCTCTTTATCACATATGACTCTCTGTGGCATAGCATTCCTCTGCTTAGGATGCTTCCAGAGATACCCATCCTTTAGGAAATAACCATATGCTTTTCTGCGGATCCTCTTAAATTCTCAGTCAGACCAATTTTCTTGCCTTGTCAGAGTACTCAAATATTGACCAATAAGCAACCAATCTATTTGATAGGCAAATATGATCCCCTTTTGCATATGCTGTAGTATAGAACTTTGTACCCACATCATCAATGTCACTAATCATCTCTTTCTCATCTTCATACCTGGCTCTTGATAGCATATCTGCAAACTGGATTATCTTTTCCCGCAATATGCTCAAACTCAGGATTTAGTGACTTGATATAAGCAATCCACCTAAGCATAGCAATATCTGGAGTGGTACAACTTGCTATCATCCCAAGAAGTGGCAAGCAATCAGTTTCCACAAGTACAGATGCCCCAATAAGATATTCTTTTTCACATTTTAGAGCAGTGACTATTCCCCATAACTCTCTCTTGATCTGTGGATACTTTCGTTGCCGAAAGCTTAATACCTTTGCTCCAAATCTAATTACATACCTATGATCATCCTCATCATCTTGCCCTACTGCCCATCCTATCCCAGTAGGACTAGTATCAATTGTAACAATCACAGGCCTGCCACACTCATAATCTGCCTTTCTCAAAATGGGTGATGATTGAAGCAAATATTTCAGCTTCCGCATAGCTTTAATATGTACTGCACTCCACAAAAATTTTTTATTTTTCCTCAAAAGTTGATAAAGAGGATCTGCTACATGTGCATAATGTGGGATCCAAATAACATAAAAGACACATGCTCCAAGAAATCTCCTCAGCTCTGTAACATTAATGCATGTCTCTTTCATTCTTTGTATTGCATCTATTTTGGCTGGACAAGGTCGGCGTCCACTAGTACTACAAAGATGTCCCACTATTAGCACTTCACCAACTCCAAACACTGATTTCAGCCCAGATAAAGTAAGATTCACTTCTTCAAGCCTGGATAGAATCATGTCACAATCCTTTATATGATTTGCCACAAACTTGCGGCACCCCTTTGAATCCAAATCCCCATCTTTCTCTTTCTCATCGCAGCCCTTTATTGGCACATCATCCAAAAATGGCATAGTTTTTTGTGGTATGAAGTCTCGTAAGACTTTATTCATTCCATTCATCATATGTGCCACTGAATTAGTGGCTCCCTGTGGTAAGGTACACATCCTTACTAATCCCAAAGGAGTTCTCATTGTGGTCAAGTCCCTGCTTTGTATATCCAGCTGGAACTGATCATATCCCGAATACAGATCACCCATAGAGTATATAGCTTTCCCTGCAAATGCTTCTGCAAACTCATCCACAATTGGACCTGCTCCCACATTCCTGATTGTGACTTTGTTTACAGGTTGCATGTCTTGAATAAAGCGCAATGTCCCATTTTTCTTTGGTACAGTAAACCATCTGTTGGAATATGGGGCACATGAAGGCTCCAAGATTCCCATCCTGATCTTTTCCTTTAGTAATTCCATCAACTTTGGCAAGAGAGCCTTTGGTACTGGAATTGGCCGCAGGTTCCAGGGCACATGTGGAACAGTAAAGATCACCATTGGTGCTGTTACACTTGGATCAACACAGCCTATCTCATGCGGCTTAAAATCAAAAGCTTTCCCATGTTTTACAAGCATCTCCTCAAAGCATTCCCTTTCAACTGGCAACAGAAAATCCTTCTCACCAATCTTCAGCTCTTTTAGAGTTTCTTGAGTAAATTTATGCCCAATTTTCTTCGGATCTCTAAGATTTGGCTGCATAGAAGCTTCATCTATCTTCTCCTTGCTTCCCGGTGGCAAGGGCAAGGCAACTGGTTTCACCTTCTTTGCAACCGTTTTGTACTTTGTATCAACATGAGCATCCATCTCACAATTCATGTTTTTACATTCCACCCCCTCAAATTCCTGGATTATATCATACATCTCCACAGATGACACCTTTATCATTTCATTTCCACCCTCTAAGCATGCTCTTCCCATATCAAAAAGCACATCCATAGTATCTACAAATGACACCTCATCAAGCACCCCTGAAATAAACTCATTCTTCCCCAAAAGACCACACTGCTCAAAACTTTTTTGTTCATTTTGTATATGTTTTCGCATGCCATGCTTCAAATCCTTGCTTTTTACAAAAACCAGTGACCCATAGCTGGAGAATCCCTGAAAATTTGTTGAAAAGCTATTTACATTGATTGAGTCCTGCGAGAACTCATTTCCCCTTGTACCATTGGAATCCCGCTTTACAATGGCACCTGGCCAAAATCCCTCATCTCCCTGTAATTCATGAACTCTCTGTTTATCTTTGGGAGTGACTGTGCCCGAAGAGACTCACGATTCCTTTCATGGTTAATGCAAACTGTCAAAAACTGAACAGTTTTTTTGCCATCTTTACTCCTTATTCTTGCATATGCTGAACCATCATCCAAAACCTTTGTTTCCATCCTTACAGCTGTAATGTAGGGTTGTCCAAGGATAAGGGGATACGATGACATCTCCTGAACAAAGAAATTCTGATCTTCCTTCACATCCCCTATAGTTACCCTTACATTTGGACATGCTGCATAAAGCTCTCCAGATGAGTTATTAGCTGCTTTAATCATCCATCCATGATCCACATCCATTGGCCACTTACATTTGTTATAGAGATTTTTAGCCATAAGATTTATTTCAGACCCATGATCAATTAGAGCGACATATGGCTCTTCCAAATCACCTATCTTGACAAGGGTTTCAGTGGTTGCTCTTGCCCAATGGCTCCTGGAGTAATGACTCTTTGTAAGAACTTCTTTTTCATCATCCTCTTCCACAAAGCGCACTTGTCGTGCCCCATCAGCAGAGTGATTACATTCCACCACATTTTCTCTCTCTTCCTTTTTCTGTACCTGTACTCCATGAGTCTTGGAAGTGCTTGCCTCCCCTTGTGATGGAATAGATTCAATTATGGACTGTCTTTTCCTTCGTATAATATCAATTATCTCATCATGAAATTCTTTCTTTGCAATCCCCAAGACTTCCCCTAGTGTGAATTCCACCCTGCTGTTTAGAATCCTCTCTTCAAGCACCTTTTTGAGATCTGTTGCAACTTCAATATCAGATTGAAGCTTGTAGAGTGGACTTTTCCCTTTACCCTTCTCCTTCATTTTTGCTGGCACTTCTTCCATTGAAACATCTTGTGGAGGTCTGCTATGCTGTGGAGGCATATGTGATGGCCCAGGATCCTTCTTTTCACTTCCACGTGTAACTTTTTTTGATGGCCCTCCTTCCTCATTTTCCGTTTTACGCTTCTCCTCTACCTGTGCCTCATTATTTTGGCATTTAGCAATATAGGCATGAATAGATAAAGAATCCACAGGCTCCTCCCAGCCAGTCTCAAGACGTATACAATCACCTGCTTCATGCAAAGCTTGCTTTGACACTTTCTTTGACGCAATTAATTCCATTGTTGATGGCCAAAAATCCTCATTCTCATAATCCTCATCATTCTCAAATCCCTGCTTTAGTTGACCAACCTTTAATCCATAGGTTGCTGCCTCAACCATAGAAATGGCATGACTAGCAGCCATATCCTCTACCAGCTTTTTCATCCCTCCTTTTCCAAAGTTTGTACTCAATGGAAGACCAGTCTCTGTAAGATGGATTTTTCCATCTTTGAAAAACACAAGTTGATTTTTAAGAGCTTCTTTATAGCTAGCACAATCCTTCTTTGCATGCTCTGGGTCATCACACCATATGCATCTATATGTAAACCCTTCTTTGCTTTGAGGCCTTTGCATAGAAGCCTGCCCCAATGGTAGACCTTTTTCTTCAATCCTGGACATCTTCAATTTTAAGTCACGCATACCCTTGATAAGCTCATCCATCGGCCCATCTATCTTTGGAATTGTAGCAGCTGGGTTGGATAGATTCTCAGGGGTAACAGCAGTTATTGGGGTTGCAGAGCCCATCACCATTTTATCCCTCCTCCGCTGCCGCTTTGCTAACATAGTGACTGCATCCTCAACATCATTCCAATCACTCTTTAATCCCTACTTTGTATCCTTATCCTCAAGGAGGATTTCCAATTTCTCTTGGAGATCTTTCCCAGCTGCTTGTAAGAAGAGCTCTGTTTTTTTCTCTGTCCAAAGTTGCACGCTCTATCCTTGACAGCTGGGCATAGCGCTTCTCAAACTCTCTTAGCAATTCTGTGGCAAAAATTCCCATTTTAGGTTTCATGACCCATTCCAAGAAAGTTCGTTTGGTCACTCGCTCAAAATCCTCCATGAAATATTCATCCCTTAAAGCAAGCTTGAACTCCTCCCAATTTCTGCCACCATGTGCTGTCTGCAATCCTCTTATGCACTCTCTTATTTCAGGAACAAATACCAGCTCGAAACTTCGAACCATATCCTCCTCAGTCACTCTGTTTAGCTCCATCTCCTTTATATAATTGCGCAGGTACTTTGTAATGTCCTTCCCATCAAATTGATCCACCTTTTTCACAATTGATTGTAATGCTTTGGTCGTGGAAATTTGTCCCCTCTCAGCAGCTTGTTGCTATTGCATGTACATGGTAAACATCTGAAACATCTGCATAACTCCGGGGTCAAAATGAACCCCCTGACCCTCAGAATTCTCAGCCATAGCTTCCCTGTATATTTCACCACACTCTCACCCCAGCAGTTTCACGTCGGGTTCACCAAAAGATGTCGTGATGTGTGCGGTACAGCCAGGAAAGTACGAGACTTCTAGCTGTGAGAATGAATGTCAAATCTAACAAGGAAACTCACACACAAAATTTCCCAAGGAGTATTGAACATCACTATTTCCAATGACAAATACATGTGTCGATTCACCTCAATACATCCTTGAATTCATCCTGATGATTGCACAAAATTGCATACCAAGTGTTTGTTCCTTTACTCACTGACTTCTCTCTCGAAATCCTTTGAACCATTCACATGTAGGCATAACAAGGCCTTCAAATTTTTCCAATATACATGTGACCAGTTACATCCTTTACATCCAGTGCCATCAAAACCATTATATCAAGATGCTCTTTATCACCTGAAAACCTGCCTTAATATCCTAACATCTCACAAGCAAAAGATGGCATAACATGCTCATGATTTCCAAAACTCAATCAAGCAGAAGCAAGACCAACTTCCCATGATTAAATGTGCTTTGGATTCCTTTTTCCCGCAAAACATCAAGTTCCAAATACCATTAATTTGTTCTTCCTAGCTTTTTTATCCATTTCCAAATCCTTTTAGGATTTATGAGTATCGCCTTTTTCTAAATCAAAAGGAAAAGTAAAAAAAGAAGCTTATCTGAGCATTACGAGTGAATCTACACTTGATTTTATTTTTGCTAAACTCATAAGTCGCAGAGCTGGCCATGCGATGCAGAATACACGAAAGCGATAGTCGCATCAGCGCAGCCCAAGAAACAGAGAACACATGGTTTTTGTCGAGATCATCTCCTCATGAAGTACCCATTTTCCTCTTCATTTCTAGCACCTACAAGCCACAAACAGTGTGTGTATTCTTGAAATTAAAAACACTGGTCGATTGGACGCTGTTCCTCTTTTCTGCAGAGATTTTTTTTTCCTCACTGAACCTCGCCGCCGTCTGCCCCTCTGGTTTTTTCTCTTTTTCCCGCGGAGAATTCGGCGCCCCCCCCACGACCTTTTGCAGCTGAAAATACGTTTTTTCCCATTTTGAATTTCCACGCTGCGCCTACTATTTCCTTTTTCCTTTATTTTGGAGTGTTGACCTTTTTCCTTTATTTTGGAGTGTTGACCATATATATATATATATAAAATCAAACTCCTTTTCACCATAACCTTGCTAAGGGTTTTTCTCACGCCTCATCAAAAGAAGCTCCATTTGGCATCCTTATTGCACATATGATTTTGCCATCTAAAGCATACGATCAAGACCCCAACCATTATGTACCATAAAGTCCTCTGTCTCAGTGCTAATATCAACTCAACCATGATAGGCACACCTTATGAGCAATTCATCTTCATGGAATCAATAAAGCAGTCGAACCACAAGCATAATCCAGTCCTATCAAGGCACAAGGTATTTGCTAGCTCCGAAATTCTCCATAAGCATAAAAAAAATCCTCCACAATTCACACCACACTGTCAAAGGCTTCGAAACCTGGCTCAGCCTCAGCTCATCTTATTGAACCTTATCTACAATATGAACATATATACTCAGGCATCATATAATGACTCATCATGGCACTTAACCCCATGCATCTGGATGTGTATTTGATGGCCTCACATGCACGGTTTCACATCATAGACGTGCCATGGCACGACAACGCGGTCCAAAAAATGTCATAAATTTGCTTGCATATTACGGCATGTGATCGTTAACGCGGTCGAAAAAATGTCGTAAATTTGTTTGATTTGACTTGTATTGTTTTTATTGTGTGTGATCCATGCGATACTTTGGTTGCTAACGCGGCATGAGTATTTCATGGATCAAAGTTTACATCATATTGTCACTTAAAAATTAAAACAGTACATTATTTTCCTCTTTAGGAACTCACAAAAATATTGAAAATGTCATCTAATGTTTCTTCTCTCTATCTGTCACAC
Source organism: Cibotium barometz (assembly GCF_041138505.1). Taxonomy (NCBI): domain Eukaryota; kingdom Viridiplantae; phylum Streptophyta; class Polypodiopsida; order Cyatheales; family Cibotiaceae; genus Cibotium; species Cibotium barometz. Next base: position 15,486,083 of record NC_141074.1, read on the forward strand.
AACTCTCTCTCTTCCTCTCCTCTCTCTCTCTCTCTCTCTCTCTCTTTCTCATGATACACTTCACAATTCTCTCTCTCTCTCTCTCTCTCTCTCTCTCATGATACACTTCACAACTCTCTCTCTCTCTCATGATACACTTCACAACTCTCTCTCTATCACGGTAGGTGTGTAAATGAGGAGTGCTTTAGGAATACAAAACATTATTTTACTCTCTTTAGGAACTTACAAAACTATTAAAAATGTCATCTAATGTCCCTCTCTCTCTATCTATCACACCTCTCTCTCTCATAATACACTTCACAACTCTCTCTCTCTCTCTCTCTCTCTCTGTCTCACAATAGGTGTGTAGATGAGGAGTGCAACATGTATACACTTGATAAGTAATAATGCACTTGTTGCGGTTGTCTCATGTTCGATAATGTATTGCATGATGTTGAGTTCAGCAATATTGTTTGATATTCCATTTTTGTTTAATCATTGATAAGTAATGATACACTTGTTGTTGTTCTCTCACGTTTGATGATGTATTGGATGATGTTGATTTCAGTAAAATTATTTGATATTCCGTTTTTGTTTGAACATTGATAAGTAATGATACACTTGTTGCTGTTCTCACATTTGCTTGATGTTGATTTCAGTAATGTTGTTTAATATTCTATTTTTGTTGTGTTTAGTGATATTTGCTAGATTTATGAAGACGACCAACATGCTTTTCCCTGAAGAGTGTAAAATCGTTCTACGAGCAATTCGCATTGAAGCAGTCATCACAGTGTCACAATGTGCAGATGACGTCGTCAAAAAGATCAATGAGTCTGAGATACTCATGCGAGATCTAATAGAGCAGATATGGGAAAATGCACAGCGCATCGACTTTGAAGCGGAGGCAACGCTGAGTTGCTTGATAGACAAAAGATAGCAGATTTCAACCATCAATATATAACACAAACCATTTTGGGGAGCATGCGTGTAGCATGCAATGATCTTAGAGATGCTGCCCCGCCTGAAGCTAATATGCATCGTCTACAGTTATGGGACGCTGTATGGAGCGAGCAAAGAGCCGAGTAAGCGCATGAAGGCGCTGGATGCAGAGTCACTCCCCAAAAGAGTGCGCATTGCCCAGGACGTCACTGCAACGTCCAGCCAAGCAGATGCGAGTGGGACACGTGCCATTAATCGTACAATCTACAATTCTATGTGCACACACCTCATTGGCATCCCATACGAGGCTCTGCTCAAAGGGCAAACACTAGGCTCTGGTGTTTTTGGCGCAGTAAAAGAGTATACAATTAAAGGTATATCATTTTTGTTGGAGTACATTACTTTTTGTGGAAAGCACTACAAAGGAGAAGGCAGCGCCAAGTTCGAGAGCTTCCAGGCAGAGCAGGACATGGAGGTTCTACACCCATCAATTGTCAGGTGTATTGCCTTCACAAAAGAATCTCCTTGGATCACTATTTTCCCATACTATAATGGCGGCTCGCTTGGTGATACTCTTCTGAAGGTCCCCTTCAGATTCAGTGAGTTCACCAGAGAAATTTTCCGTTTGGATCGAGGATGGAGACAACCCCCACCCGATAATATTCCTTTAGGTCATCTAGAACTTTCTAAAATAAAAGAAATAGTAATAACCATGCCACATATTATGCATGCCCTGGAAGGCCTAGTGGCAGCACATTTGGCAGGAATTGTACATACCGACCTACATCCATTCAATGTAGTGTTGGATTTTACAAAAGAGCTAAAGCCACGCGTAGGTATTATCGATTAGGGGTTACTGCTGAGAGCGCCCAAAAAACGGGTGTCTCTCAATTTTGTATTTGAAGCAGACAAGAAGCGTGAGAAGGTGGCACAGGCGGTCTCCTACGTAGACACAGAGCGAAATAAACGGCCATGGATAGCCCCGAAACTTTATGATCCATTTTTGGCAGATGCATACACTCCTGCATCTGATGTTTTTGCTTTAGGGTATTTATTACAAACTTTATATGACTTTTGGCAGAAAGTACAAGAGTTGTGGATGGACAATAGTTCCTATGACAAAGTTACCATGGATACTATTATTTATAGAGTCAAAAATTGGATGTGCCTGCCTAATCGCGACGAGCAAAAATCTATTTTGCAAGTAGTGGAATTTTTTAGATCACTAAATACTGACCCAACGAGGCACAACGTCCTCTTGTAGAGCTATCGGTGTCATTCACCCCAATTTTGTAATGATACAGTATCAGGAGATTAAGTTTCAAGAATGGCCCTTTGTTTCTCTCTTCAAAATTTGATATGTGCCCATTGTTTGAAATATTATCTCATTGAGTCTTTGCAATATCTCTCTCCTCTTGTGGTGTTTAAGTTTATGTTTTCTCTTCAAAATTTGATGTGCGTGCATTGTTTGAAGTATTTTTTGAGTCAAGTGGATATTTCTCATTGAGTCTTTGCAATACATATCTCCTCTCGTGGTGTTAAACTTTAAGTTTTTGAGGGTAATGGTCAATTTATCTTACGTTGATCTTTACAGTTCATTAAAATCCTAAAGTCATTTATGTTCATGCAGATATGGTAGAAGCGTAAGCAAACGAGCATCAAGAGTTAGCCAAGAAGGCATATGAGCAAATGAAGGCCCTTGCACATGGCCTGAGAGCCCGCGAAGCTACGAGAACAGCATGCAGGTCGTCGTTATGGACAAATCCTACTTATGCCCAATGGAAAGACATAAACAAACACATAACCACAGAGATGATAAAGGAAATATGGCCATGTCCAGATGGCGAGATTAAGAAGGGAAGATGGAAGGTTTCGCGTTGCACTCACAATGATATCAAAATTAATGCCGAGCACATTTTCTTGGAGGTGTACGGTCGTCCTCTCCATAACGCTGATGCTCCACTCTATTTTTCTATGCACAATTTATCCTAGACACTCCAGTGGACTTCGCCTCCAGAGAGGCCACTGTCAACACCCACGACACACGTGAAGAGACAGTGACATTCACAAGGGAGGAACTTACTCTCATGGTGGAGGGCGCTGGATTGGAGTTAAACAAGGTCAAAGAAAGCTTAGGGACACAACTTGTAGAGAAGGATAAAGAAGCTGAGCGATTATCTCAAGCGTCAACTCCTCCCCCGGCCAATAGAGGGATTCAAGAGCAGCTCACAAAGATCAGCCAAGATGTACAGACCATCTCTTCACGTATTGCTCCTGTGTGCCAAGGAAACCACATCTCTCATTTTTTGATGCATCCTGATCTTGTGGGAGTTTCTGCTGAGGCTACTAGTTCCTCCACCCCCCAATGTTCTGTATGTTACAAAGTATTCGATGGGTGGAGCGGCCAATATATACTACCCTGTGGACACTACTACCACTTAATATGTTTAGTGAGGCAAATGCAAAATATTTCCACATGTGTATTGTGCAGTGTTCCAATAAATCAAGGTATTTATACAGTGTTCAGCATGGCTAGCGAATATAAACCACCAGGACCTTTAGATGCAACTCCTAGTGCAATTCGCAATTTATTTCAAGATGAAAGCTAAGAAAGACATAAATCCTACTTTTGTATTGATAATTTCTCCAAATGCGATCATTTGTACAAGTACTTTTTATGAAATTAATGAAATGACTTCTTCCTCTATGTCAGTATCTTGCTCCAAAATTCTTTCACCATTTACCCTCTCGTCTGCTAAATTAAGCTCATCTAAGTCAACGTCTAAATTGTCTTCTATCTCAAGGGTGGTGCACGACGTGCGTCCAACATCAAAGTTCTTGTCTACTACATCATCACAATTGTACATCCATCTGGGCATATCTTCTTCATACTCTTCGCTTTCAATGTCTCGCAAGATCTTTTCATTGTTGCAATACATGTAAACAAGTTTATCTGCTCGATCTGTAAAAAGTCGATTACGAATAGTACTGTGAATATATTTGTACATGCTCCAGTTTCTTTCTGAGCTTGAGTTTGAAGAGCACTGACTTAGAACCTTCATCGTCACAAGGTTGCGCAATAAAGCATAATGCTCAACCACTTTACACGATCATCAACATTATTATAGAAAGTGTTTACCACTTTATAAAAATCTTGCACCACCTCAACGTTGGACATCAAATCCATATTCCAATATTCAGGATCTAACATGTAAGCAGCACTGTGTAGTGGTGAATGCGCTCCAATCCATCTAGCATGAAAGTACTTCAATAGGATTTTTCTTTATCTACTGGAGAATGGTACACGCCATTGCTTTTCCACCACTGAATGCTCTAATTTCTCAAGACACTCCAAACTCCGCTAGACAGTCCACCATTGCATCTATGCTTTCCCGAGATTAGGTGCTCTTTGATCAAGACTTCGTGTGGCATACATAACAGGCATCATTACATGGTATGCATCCATCACACTGTTCCACCAACTTCTTCTCGTAAGCGCTGCCTTCAAGACTTTGATTTTCTCTTTCACTTTTTCAAGTTGAGTTCTCTCCCAATCATGAAATGCCATGTATGTAAATGTTTCGCAAACTGGATCTTTATTTCAAAGAAGAGACTCAAAAGTGTAAAAGTGAGTGCAAAACCTAGTCGCTGGAAGCTTTAACATAACTGACATGCGAGGTCGAAAAATATCTAACACTCTCTGTCTCTTGAGCATGAATCTCACAAGCTGGCGAGCAGTGTCGATGATTGAGGCAAACCACTTCGTATCATCACTTTTATACCAATCTTTTAATATAAGATTCAAACTATGAGTATTACAGCCTACTAGAAAAACATGTGGATATTGTCGCTGTAGGATTTTGGATGCATTCTTGCAATTCTTTGCATTGTCCATGATGACTTGGACTACATTTTTGGCACCCACTTCCTCTATCACAGAGCCAATGACTTGAGCAATGTAAGCCCCAGTTTTGATTGAACCAGCAAAAGCCACGCCACAGATGAAAGTCTCACCTGTAGGTGAAATAACCATTATATTAATTAATGGTTTTCTTTATACATTAGACCATCCATCACTTACTATACTACATCCACAAAGCTCTATATTGCTAAGAATTATTCTTTGTACACGTTCTTTTACTTACGCATAACATTTCTCTAATAGATCATTTTGCATAGCATGGGACGTAGGCGGTGAAAACCCTGGTCCAAACTCACCAATTTTCTTCCATGCTCTCTTCCAATGCTCACTGTCCACCATCATCATAGCACTCCCAGAAAACTAAATCGCTTCAGCAAGGGCGAGTTGTGCATCATCGAGCCGACCTTGACGTAGGCTTTCTTGCAATGAAGTTTAATGCATGGGTATATTTTCTATGTCAAAGTTCCGCTTGCAAGAAGATGCACTGGGTAGATTACTTTCTGGTTGCACATTGACGTTCGAAGTACAAGCAGGCGATGTAGCGGGAGTTTGATGATTAGAACAACAGTGTTCTTGCTACCTTGATACATTAACGGTAGGAGTGTCATGTTTTCTTGAATCTTTCTTTTGAATTTCTTCTCTTGTGCATTTGGCCACTACAGGTGCAGAGGGGTGGGTACATGACTTTTTCTTCGGTCCGCCTAAAAAGTGTTCTCTTAGTCGAGGCACCCCACCTGATTTTACTGCATGGCATAGCTTACACTCCCAATCTATGAATCGATCACCAATGTTAATTGCATATTGCCACTCTATCCCAGGTGCCTTTTTTTTCCTACTATTTGGAATTTGGACTCTATTGGAGGTATCACTGGATCCAACATTGTCCTCCATCTCAACAAATAACCTATTCAACCAAGCATATAACAATGAATACACAAATGAAAAAACAACAAAGTCACTCACGTATTACAAAACATACATTAGCAGACAAACTACTTCGAAACTATCTTGACAAATACAAAAGATCATCAAATAACACAAAGCTACTTCGAAACTATCTTGCAAGGTCTGACTACAAAACTACTTCGAAACTATCATGCACATTGCACCCCCAATGAAGGATGCCTTTTGTACCCAATTAAGGATACTTTACACAATTAAAGATCTATGCTTGCCCCATACTCTAGTATAGGACAATAGACCTTCTCTAACATTCACAAAGAAAATCAAAGATCTATGCTTGCCCAATACTCTAGTATAGGACAATAGACCCTTGTCTACTCTAAACTATATCAAGTATCAAGAACCGATACAAGCCCCTAAGCAAGACTCTTGGCTCCATCAAACCATTCATAAAGAAGAATGAGGTAGATTACCTACGTAGCTCAAATGCAAAGCTGAATGACTCCAAATTTATCCCTAAATCTCCGCAAGTATTAGCTACAAACCACATCATGCCCCCAATTCAAAGAACTAAGGACGAGTGGCTCAATAGCCTTAGGAGTGCCTACAAGGAAAGACGACAGTCCCCAAGATAAGGACGTTCTTCCCAAGAGGACACTTCTAGAAACTCGAGAGCTCTACAAGTACTTTGAGGAGAGATATCACGCCCCCAAAACAAGGACTATCTCCCCAAAAGTTCCACGATGGGTGTCGGGCAGTGTTTATAAACAGAACAGAACCCCGCCGGTGTTCTTTGGTTTTCCCGAGACGGGCCCACCGGGATATGTGCTTATCCCGACGGGCCCGCCGGGAAAACAAGAAGCCTGGAGGTGTTACGGGACTAGTGGGTTCTGGCAGGTCATTGCTCAAGTCATGTGAATATACAATGTGATCACAAGTTTTAATATGTTAACAAACAAGTTTTGTTAACGTGATCACAAAATTGTGAAGACGTTAATGAAATCCTTGCTAATCACCACAATGGTAGGATTCTAGTTGTGGAGGTTTGGCTAGAAGAAGAGAGGATGTGGATTATTAATATTTATGGGGATCACAACCATAAAACTAGAGGAGAGATGTGGGAGTGGTTTTCCAAACTTAATGCCTAGTGTCTTGTATTGTGATGGGAGATCTTAATATGGTTAGGAAGAAGTAGGTACATGTGGGGGTAGTATAATTTTGATGGGAGCAACTTAGAGGAAGAATGGGACTAGTTGACGGTAAGCGGGGCCATGGGGATCTCACTTGGGACATACTTATTTTAGCTTTCAATACTCTAGATCATCATCTAGACTTGATATGGTTTTCTTTAGCTATCAAGCCTCTTGGATAGCACATACCTTAAAATTAGCTAAAGTTGAAACTTCCTCTATGTTACCCGATCACATGCCTCTGATGTGGGGATGGCAGATTGTTTATCCCCTAATGAGGATGTGGCAGACTTCTTGGAAAGGATGGAGGTTGCATGCATAAGCAACCATATTAATGAGTCGGTACAGGTGTTGCCGCTTCTGAGCATCTGTTTGAAAGGGGATGCAAGAACCTGGTACAGGACTTATGAGGAGTCATTGAGGGTTGCTGTTCCACATCTTGATATGACTGAAAATGGATTAAAGACAGCACTCAGCAACAGGTTCAAGAAGGTGGAAGACCCTGACAAGGTTTGGCATGAGGTGCAAGCTCTGACACAAGGTGAGTTTGAATCATTAGATGATTATGTGAAGAAATTTTCTTTGTCATGGGAAACTCTATGCAGGGCTTTAGGGGAAGACCAGGTGCCGCCTGATATGATGAAGAAAAACAAGTTTGTAGCCGGGCTTAAGAGGAGTATTCGCTGGAAAGTGGAATTGAAGAAGCCCAGGTCTTTTGAGGATGCGGTAGAAATTGCTAAGTCAAAAGATTGGAAGCTGCAACGAATGAATCAGCTGGGGATGATTCCAGTTGTAGCACAGCCGGAGATCCGTAGAGTGGAGGCTACACCCATGAATGCAGTGATTGAGAGGATGAAGCCCACTGAAACCCAAGCTATGCAAATCGTGCCTCAAGCTAGTCAAGGAGTACCTATGGTTCCTGCAGGTTCTGATGAGGGATTGCGGCAGGATATGAAACAGATGGTTGATCTTATGAAGAATTTGAGCTTAAATTTAATGGGAAGTACAGGTGGTGGACGTGGTAGAGGCCGTGGCAACAATCATGAGGGAGGAGATGGACAAGCAGGGTATGGACGTGGTCATGGTAGGGGCCATCGTTTCATCCCTACATGCTGGAACTGTGGTGAGCTTGGTCATCTGAGTACAGATTGTGATAAGCCTCAGCATATGGGTGGTGATATGTACCCACTACCTTTACAGTTACCTGACAGGTCAAATGATTATAGTATTGATATCAGGGATCAAGCAGCCCCCAGTGGAATCACAGCTGAGGAGAAGGGAAAGGCAAAGGTCATGAATGTTGTTACTCTGGAGAATGTTCAGGTGAGAGAAGAAGGGGATGTGATGCCTGTTGGCAAGCGCACAATAGATGAAAGAGAAGGAAAAGGGGTGGCTGGACCTAGCCGTAAGAAGGGGAAGCAGCAGGAAGGAGAAGATGTGAAAGCCAAAAGGAAACGGAAGCCTCGTAGAAGGTTCCAGGTGTCAGACTTCCCACTGGGGGGGATGGGCAAACCAGCTATGACTTGAAATTTGATTTGGTGAACAGGAAGGTAAACATCACCTTTGGACAGTTGGTGGATATGGTGCCAAAATTGAGAAGACAATGGAAGAGATTGGTGAATCCAATGGAAAAGGAGTCAGAGAAGAGGTCAGTCAAAGTACTATCTTTAGAAGAGCTTCCAGATATTTGTCCTATTGTGGAGGTGTGGAGTAAAGGTAGGAGCCTTGGTCAGGCCTATATAGATGGAGGAGCTCAAATCTGTGTGATTACCCAATCATGTGTGGAGCAGTCAGGCTTGAGGGTGTCTGGGGTTTCTGGGTTTCGAATCAGGATGGCTAATCATCAAAAGGTAAAATGTCTTGGTATGATAAAGGAATTGGAAATTGAAGCTTTTAATGTCAAAGCTACTGTAGATTTTCATGTGATGCCTGCGGGTCTTGGTGCTTTTCCAATTATTCTTGGACGACCCTGGTTGCGAGTGGTGGGTGCAGTACAAGACTGGAGGTATAGGACCATTTCTTTGCATAATAAGCAGGGTAATAAAAAATCTTTTGAGATGCATAGTAGGAGATCTTTAAATGATGTGTGGGAGAGGCCACAGGATTCAAGTGAAGAGGAAACTACCACCACCACTTTTGAATTAGAGACGGATTCATCGACCACCACTGCTTCTAGTGGAAAAGGGGCAGATGTGGCTTTTCTTATATCAGAGCAACAAAGTAATGAAGATAAAGAAGTGCATGAAGTGGGTGCTGAGGGAGAAGATACTATGGGGTCATATGAAGTGATCGAGGAATTACTGCAGCCAAAGATAGAAGTGAAGAAGAAGCAGGAGCTGATTGAAGGAATGTTGAGTCCGGATCTCTCGAGTGGAGAAAAGGTTAGATATGTTAATATGCTGTCTCATTTTCCAAAATTGTTCATCACTTCTTATAGAGAGATTCGAGGATTTAAAGGGCCAAACTCTGAGGATTGAATTAAAGGAAGGTGTAAAAACAGTTAGGCAAAAGCTTCACAGGATGATGGGACGAGAACAAATGCAGGCCCTGAGAGAGGAAGTTGATAAGCTGTTGAGTGCAGGTTTCATTACACCAGTGGATATAGCTGAGTGGGTAAGTCCTACAGTGGTGAGTCCAAAGAAGGATGGCAGGTGGCGTATATGTGTGGATTTCAAGCCTTTGAATGCTGCTACGAAGAAGGATTCTTACCCCCTACCTTTTTTGGATGAGATCTTGGATACTGTAGTTGGTTATGAAAGGTATAGTGTTTGTGATGGGTATTCAGGTTATTTCCAGTTAAAGATTGCAGAAGAAGATCAGCGCAAGACGACTTTCATTACACCGTGGGGGTGTTTCTGCTACAAAGTTCTTCCTTTTGGATTGATGAATGGACCAGCCTACTATCAGAGAAGGGCAAATTGGGTATTATCTCCTTTTTTGAACAAGTTTGTGAAGGATTTTATTGATGATTTTTGTATATACAGCTCCAGGCAAGAGCATTGTGATAAGCTGGCTACAGTTTTTCAGCGTTATGATGAGTGTGGTGGTCAATTAAATCCAAAAAAGTGTTTTTTAGCTCAACCGAGGGTGAAGCTTTTGGGCCATGTTATTTCAGAGAATGGTATTGATCCAGATCCTGATAAAGTCAAGTCTCTTCTTTTTCTCCCTACACCAAAGAATACAAGGCAACTGGCTACTTTTGTGCAAAAGGTGAAGTATATGGCTCGATTCATCTCTCTATCTTCACAGTTGTTATATCCTTTGCAGCAAGCAGCAAAGCATGATCCTTTGCATTGGACGGAGGAGTGTGAGGTGGTTTTCCAGAAAGTGAAAGAGGTGTTGGGAGCTATTCCTACAATGCAGGCACCTAATTGGGAACAGGTATTTTATGTTAATCCTTCAGTAGGTGAAGAAGCAATTGGGGCCATGTTGTTGCAGAAGGGGAAAGAATCACATTATATGCAACCAGTCTACTGTGCTATCAGAGTAAAACTTGCCAAAGAGAGGTTGCTATCAGAGGTGGAACTTGTTATGGTTAGTGTACTATATGCATGTAGGCGATTCCGCCATTACTTACTGCCTCGCCCCTTTGTGTTTTTGACAAGCTACACTTTTTTGCCTTAGTTGATAAATGGCACAAATTTATCTAAAGCTATGATGAAGTGGGTGATTGAGTTGCAGGAATTTACTTTCTCATTCTTGGTGGAAGAGAGTACCAGGGCTACCTTAGCGGATCTACTGACATATAAGGAGAGTCCTCTTCTTATAAAGGAGGAGACCATCAAGAAGCCAGTTCAAGATGCGGCTGAATTGGTGAATGCACACTTATTATATTTTGATGGTTCTTACAGGAAAAGCCATGATGCAGCCTCAGGAGGTTTGGTGCTTTATGATCCACAGGGTTGCCTTGTTTTTAAGAAGGGTGTTAAAGTGGATGGACATAGCAACAATGAAGCGGAGTATCTGACTTTGGAAGTTGGATTGCAAATATGCTTGAAGCATGGTGTACACAGGATTCGCATTCGAGGAGATGCATTGCTTGTGGTAAAACAGGTATTGGGAGTTTGGAAGTCAAAGAATATGTTACTCAAAGAAATGTGTTTCAAGATTAAGGGTCTGCTGAAGGAATTTGAAGCTTGGAGTCTAAAGCATGTGGATCGAAGCCATAATGAGGAGGCTCATGAAGCAGCCCAGGGAATGATTGGTGAAGTTTTTGTTCTTAAAGCTCATGCATCATTTTATTGTGGCAGGGAGAATTTACAGGATGTTGAGGAGTTTTTGTTAACAGGGATGATTCCTAATGGTATTGATAGATCAAAAAAATATGGCTTCATCAGGAAAGTTGCAAGGTATGTGATGATTGGTGATGCTTCGTATTTGAAGGGAATTGATTTGATAATGCGAAGGGTATCTTGGAAGGAAGAAATCTACAAAATTCTTAAGGAAAATCATGAAGGACCATGCGGTGGACATTTTGCCTCAAAGATTACCTTGCATAAGGTATTGCAAGAAGGTTATATATGGCCAAGTGTACATAAGGATGTTAATCATTGGTGCAGGTCATGCAAACAATGCCAAGCTCACAGTAGACGGATATTAAAGCCTGAGATGAGAAAGACAACTCTTGCTTATGATGTTTTTGAAAAATGGGGGATTGATGCTGTGGGACCATTACCTATTACCAGCCGAGGGAAGTGCTACATCTTGACTTCAGTTGATTACCTTTCTAGATGGGCAGAAGCAAAGGCAGTGAAACAAATTACTGCTAAGAAGGTAGCAAAGTTTGTATATCAGGATATCTGCTGTAAGTTTGGTGTGCCATTGGAATTGCTTTCTGATCAGGGTCCAGGTTTCAGAGCAGAGCTTATGGATTATTTGTGTACAAAAATGAAGATCAGTCTCACAGTTTTACCACACCTTACTATCCACAGTGTAATGGCCTGAATGAGCGTTTCAATGGTGAGTTGACCAAGATTTTATCTAAGGTGACAGAGCAACAAGGCAAGAATTGGAATCTGGAGTTGCCTGCTGCCTTGTGGGTATACAGCACAGCAATTAAAACTGGTACAGGTTTCACTCCATTTTATCTGGTTTATGGAAAAGAAGCCTTATTGCCTATATGTATGCAGAACATACATATGTACTATTATATGCGTATGTACTATGTATGTACATGCACATTGTATATGTGTATGTATATGTATATGTATATGTATATGTATTATATATGTATATGTTTATGTACATGTATTATATAGATAAAGTAAAGCTTGAAAATAGTTGAAGTTAAATAAAGTTTTTTGAACTGTCGATCTTTGTCCCATCCCCGGGATGGCCCTATCCCCTTCCTCGCTCCCATTCGTCAGGAATGCATATATGCATACATACATGCATGCATGCATGCATACATACATACATAGATGCATGTGTATACATACACACATGCATGGATTTATACAATGTAGATACATATATACATGTGATATACATACATATATACATAATGTCTTACATACATACATATATAATGCATGCATGCTTGCATTATGTATGCATAACATTAAACATATGTATGTACTACTATGTGTGTATGTATTATGTATGTGCATGCACATTATATATGTGTATGTATATGTATATGTATATGTATTATAAAGATAAAGTAAGGGTTGAAAATAGTTAAAGTTAGAGTGTTTCAATTTCAAAAATTAACAATAAAAGAGAGCTAGATAGCGTTGTTTACCAGAATTCATGTTCGTTTATGCACCGGTGTCTGATCAATCTCTGCAAAAACAATGACAGCACAGAGTGCAATCACAATTACAAGATAGCAAGCGACAAAGAGAGCAACAGTAGGTAGATCATGAGAAAAATATAGACAACATTATGTTTAATGTAAATGAATAAACCATATATAAATTTTGTATTTGTCAATTTTTTTCCGTTGCGCGACCTCGCTTAAGAGATGTAATCATCGTAATCGTTGCTTAAGCGATGTAACCTCACTTAAGCGACGTTAAATAACTTTTTAAAATTTTCTTGCTTATGCGATGCATATGCATCGCTACAAAAGTCGCTATTGTTGTCGCTTACGCGACGTACAATAGCGACGCCTGTATAGCGAGGGCTCGACGCGTCGCGTAAGTGATGCTTTTGCGTCGCTTTTGTCATTGCTATGAGCCCATGGACTAGTAGTGAAGGTACATAGAACTAATGTTTTGCATTAGTTGTAAGTGATTTGCTTTTAATATTTATTCACATTGCTTACACAAATATTGCTTCTATTTTGGTCTAGTGCACTATGTTCAATGCTATATGGTGTGAAGGTAAGCATTTTCAAACACAAATAATTGATGAAAAGAGGAATACACAAGATTGCGGTGTCATAAGTAGCTTTGAGAGAGCTAATGGAAAAATGGATGATTATTGTGACACAATCCAAGACATATTTAGGCTTGACTTTCGTCGCTTCTTTGTGTATATTTTGGATGTCAAATGGCAAATGAACGCGGTGGAAAAAGGGCCTAATGCAACGATAAAACGCCATGTAAGTGGCTATGTAACTATTAAATCTACAAAGTTTTGGCAAATAAAGAAAGATAGGCTCGTATTGCCACAACAATGTGAGCAGGTATGCATTTTTTTACTAATGTGTTTCATGTACATATATATCTAAGCTCGCGTACCCCTTGACTTTTGATATGCTAATTAATTACTGCAGTATGTGTATTTGAGTAGGTTATCAATCTGCCAAATTAATGGTGCATGACATTAAATGGTGGTACGTCATCCCTATTGCACCACGTTCCAAAGTGATGTATAATACATTCACTGATATGGAGCATATGAAGGATGTAACAAGCCACAATGAAGATGATGTCGAACATGCCAATGAAGATGTTGTGATCGGATCAAAAAATAAGAGATGATCATGATAATGAGGATGAGCGTGACATTTCTCATGATCATGAGAATGACCCTACCATCACTGAGGATGATGGTGATGTTGATGAGGATGATCAGGGCATCGATACCATTATCAATGGACAGAATATAGATAGTGGAATAAATTTAATCGTAGCCTTACAAATTGATCAAATGGATCTTGATATTGATCGTTTTGCAAGGATGGATCTTATTGAAGATGAGATCAAACCATACCCAATCCATCACTGTATCATTCTAAATTGATGACATTTCTATTGTATATATTGTCTTTTAATTATCATCTCATGATTTATTTTTGAATATATTTCATTGTTGTAAATGCATGTAGTGGGATTGTGTAATGATATATACTGTAATGTACTATGAGATGGTTTAAAGAAAATAGTTTTTAATTTTGTAAAGGAATGGAGTTTTTCTTAATAAAGTTCTCGCGTGTAATAATGTGTGTATATACACGCGCTGATACACGCGTTTCTGAAACCAGTATACACGCGAATTTAGATGCCAATATACATGCCCTGGTAGACGCGTTTCTGAAACTTCAATACACGTGAATTTAGATGCCAATATACATGTGCCCGATACTACTCATATACATGCGCGACCATACATACGCCCGTAACTTATTGCGTGTATTGAACGCGTGTATGGCAGCAGTGTCTTGTAGTGTATCAACAGCCTATAGTTGGTTTTGTTGATGTTGGTGTTCTTGGCAAGTAGACAGAAGATGTCCAGACAAAATCTAAATTGCCTTTGCCTATTTGCATCATAGCAGATGGGAGATAGAGTATTCCTTATCGACTTTGGAGAGCTCCACTTTGATGTCAACATCATAAGAGTCAGCATTGGTGATGCCTTTAGTAGGAAGGTTGAATGCTTTGGTAATATTCTCTAGTGTTACCGGCACCGCCTTGCACCCTTTCATCTTCAGTGTGTTTTTCTTCGTCAAATTTGCTAGCTTCACCTCTGCTTCTAGGTAATCTTGTAGATTTTTCTAGATTGCTGGCGCAGCCATATAGTCTAACCTTTTACAACCACTCTTACTCAAACAGAGGATCCAACATGTTACAGGGATCAAACTCCACTCGCTTGCTACTACAGAAAGAGGAAAGATAGGAGATAGCAAGAGCAAGGCACAAATAGATCCATGAGAGAGTGAGGGTAGCCTATGTTAGATCTGAGAGTTATAGGTATAAACTTTTGTTCCTTAAAGAGATATTTAAAAGTTGTCTAATTTTGAAAAATAATTCCACACATCAAAATATCTTCTTTAAAAATGAGTGTGGAAAATTTTTTCAAAATATCTTCTTTAAAAATGAGTGTGGAATTATTTTTCAAAATTAGACAACTTTTAAATAGCTTATTCATGATATTTTAAAATTCATATGTAAGTAACGAACTCTTTTTAAAAAAGGATATATTATCAACTAAGAAATTGTGATACTCAAGAGCTTCAAAATGGATTTTAATACTACTTTCATCGAGAGTCAAAATAGGATTTATAATTAGGATAATAATTATATCAAGATAACTCTTTTGTAATATAATTACACAAATAGTTTTTTATAGTTACACTCTGTTTAGCAGCACATCCTCAATCATGCTAACATGGCAAATGACCCAAGGAGTCTAACCTTCAAGTGTACACATATAAGAAAAAAATTGTATTTGTGGATAGTGAAGAAGAGGATGCCTCGTCTACCTTCTCAGGGAAAGGCACATCGACTAGTGATGGTGTAGCAATGATTATGAAGAACCATACCTATGCCATAAGCTATATGCTTAGAAAATGGCTTCTTTTCACAATTGTATCATTTTTTTGATGGATTGAAGATGGAAATAATAAACATTGTCTCTATTTTGGCATGTTTTTTGAAAACTTATTGTTAGATTTTTTATTATAATCTCAAAAAGTAAGCAAAACGAAATCTTTTTTTCATGTCAATTTTTGTAAGAAATATGTAAAGTGCCCAAAATACTATCGTTTTTGGTAGTGTTGTATGCATGCGTAGACCACTTTTTAAAAAGAGGTAAAAAAATTAAACTTTTTTGATGGAATCTTTGAAAGATGCCAAATGTTTGTCATTTTTAGTAAATATTACCTATTTTGTCCGCAATAGTGTTGAGATACAAAGTCGGAGAGGAGGATGGAATGTTCGAGATGAGCTTTTGAGCATACTCATCGGATCACCAAGGCGCGAATGGCGCACCATGGAAAAGGGTTCTTTTCCCTATGTTATAAATTTTAAAGAAAAACATAATCTCATGGGAATGATGACCGTGTGTCAAGAAATCTTTCCGAATATGCTTTTTTCCAAAAAGGGCGACATCGCCCAAAAATATGGCATGCGGATCAAGAAAGCTCCAAAAAGGACTACTTTTGGCTTTCAACATAAAGAAGAGGAATACACAAATCCCATGTTTGATTAGAGCAAGAAGGCACACCCACAAAGGATTCCTCAGACCCTTCTGATCCCTCGAGGCCCCCAGCCTTCTGATCCCTACAGTCCATACACCCATAAAAAGCATTAGAGGGATGAAGGGAAAGGGACCCTATTATCTAGTATATATATATATATATATATATATATATATATATTCAATTTGAACCCGTAAATTCACTATGTGGGATATATCGAGTAGAGACGTGTTGCTTCTAATAGAGAGACATACACATGCAGCAGCAAAATAGTTGGAGGCACGAGTGCAAAATCTAGGGTATGCTGCCTACATCCTTTCTAAAGTCAAAAAGTAGCATGATGAATAGGGATGGGAGCTACCTATCAACCCCTATAGGCTGGATGAATTTCGTAGCAAATATAAACCAGAGGAAAAAACAACATCCTAAACCCATGGATCCTCATCACTCCTCATCATATTTAAAATGATAGTGCACAACTGCTCTACAAAGAAAGAGTCACTTGAAGATGAACCAAGCATCCAAGACCAAGACAAGGATGTACACAACATTCTAAATACAGTAGGTAGATACAAATATCTACCAAATTATTCTT
The DNA here is from genome assembly GCF_041138505.1 of Cibotium barometz. Lineage (NCBI taxonomy): Eukaryota > Viridiplantae > Streptophyta > Polypodiopsida > Cyatheales > Cibotiaceae > Cibotium > Cibotium barometz. The sequence goes on from NC_141074.1 coordinate 15,502,978, forward strand.
TCATACTTTGAATTATCAAGCTACACATGCTCATGCAGAGAGGATTTTTGATACAATACAACCCCAGCATAATAAGGTAGGCTTAGGATGTGATCCCTAAATAGTAGAAAGGTACACACAGAAGAATAAAGGGTGGCTTTAGTCAGACAACACTATGCCACCCTCACCCATCCATCAATTGTTTTGCTAGTACCTTTCTAACTAACTGTCATAGTGTTTTTGATAGAAGCTACGGACTGGTGGGACCTGAATAACTAGCCGTTGGGCATAGGCCAACGACAGATGACAACGCACATGCGCATACATTGTAATTATATGTATCTTCTAGTAGCAATCTTATAACAGAATGGTCATGTAAAGGCCAATAGAAAGAAATTCCTTCTTACTTAAGAAAGTACGACATAGATAGGAGGAAGGAGACAAACATAGTAGAATTGTACAAGTTTGAAAAGCACAGTAATATATAGTGTCTGAATATTATTGATTGTGTACTATCTGAGTAAGCGAGTGAGAGAGTCAACATTTGTGTTTTGGTGTGTTATCTGACTAGTTTGTGAGTTTGTGAGTTTTAAACCCATTGGGCTTAGGCATTGTCATATCCATTCTCAATCAATAAAAGAAATTATCTTGTGTATTAGATTGACCCCATCAACAAAAACCCACAATAAGGTATAAGAAATATGGCAACGAGCATAGTCATTCCTGCAATCCAACTATTTGTGTAACTTAGTACTTATCTACACCCAATTCCTTATATTAAAAAATATTTAGTCTTTTACTCATCATGAAGAAAGTAGATATTATGGTAGAAATATTGACTTTCATGGTCGTGAGCTTTTCTTGCTATTTCATTCATGCATTAGTGAGGCACTTTTACCTCCAACAATATTTATATAAAAATTGATGCTAGTTAGTATATCTATATCTACTCTTCAAATTTATAAAAAAACTAAGAAGGTGATAATTGAACCTCCTATGTATGGCATATGATATTAAGCAACTCTATATAGGTTCTAGTACTTAAATGACCAACATCCTCCTCTGTGTTCCAAGTATCATTATCCAAATAGTCATCATGATTGAGTACATATCATCAATAAAGATACTTTCAGAATCTATAATTTTAACAAAAAGATTACTTTGAAAGAAATAGAGATGATCATAAAAGTGACGAGAGGAACATAAAAATGAAGATTGATTTATCAAATATATTACTAACCTTCTCTACCACATACACACGTACACCATAACTTCCTCTCACTAGCTCTCTACCATCTTGATTATCCTCTCTCTCTTTAATCTCACTCTCTTTGCTCTCTTACTCTTACTATGTCTCCCTAATTTTATCTTTCTCTCTCTCTCTTTCTCTCAGCCACACACACATGTGCAAATTATATCTCTCCTATCCTCTCTCTCTCTCTCTCTCTCTCTCTCTCTCTCTCTCTCTCCATCTATCTCTCTCTCTCTCTCTCTCTCTCCCCTAATGAAAATTCTATTTATATAGATTCACGTCTTTCTTAATATTAATATACTAGATTTTTTTAATGAAGTTGAAAATCTTTGGTTAGAGACCATTTGTTAACTATGATCACATAAATATCAAGTCAGTTCTCTATATAGGTGTGGCAATGTTTTCTATATAGAGATAATTGGTTTACTAGATGAAAATCAAAATCTCTATGTAGAAAAAAAAAATCTATATAGAGAACAACTTTTTACTAGATGCCATGTAGGTTTTCTATATGGTTATTGCCATTTACTATATAGAAACTTTACAATACTCTATAGAATATATAATTTTCTATATAGGAGCAACTTATATGTTAATTGTGACCAATTTTCTATATAGGAGCAACTTATATGTTAATTGTGATGAATTTTCTATATAGACATTCACAAGTCCTATAAAGAGATCACTTATTTACGATATGTAAAGTCATTTTACTATAAAGATATTATCATTTTTTCTATAGGAACCGCTTATTTGCTAGATAGATATTTTAATTTGCTAGAATACTATAAAGGAAATGGTAACTCCTAAATTAGAGTAGAAAAAGGTGTGTCGATATCTAGAAAATTTTGTCAAATTTTCTAGATAAATTTGACTTTACTATATAGGTATGTGTCTGAAGTCCCTTGTGTCATGAGAGCTAATGTATAATCTCTTACATGTAAGATTGAAATCATAAGTCTTATTTGAAGAGCTAATGTATAAGCTCTTACACATAAGATTAAAATCATAAGATCCTATGAATAAGCTTTTATATTATGCATAGGCCTTTGATGCATTATACATACAGTCTTTTGTGCATGTGCTCTTATATGTTATACATAAGAAGATGCATGCACTTTTATAAATTATACATAAGATCTATTCTCGAGAGGTTATTCAAAAATTCAATCATCTCTTAGATCCTATGCATATCTTCAAGAATTTGGCAATAAATATTTGGGACCGTTTAATTGGTAAAATCGATACAAAGGGTTCAAGGGATAACTTACAAAACATTGGATGCCTTTAAAGTGCATGGCAAATTGAAAGTGAGAGTGGTAACATGGTCTTAACAAAGGAACCACCATGGGTATTAACCAAGAAGAAGCACAATAAGGTGAAAAGTGTGATTGCACCAACGGAAGTAATGTATTCATTAAAGGGTGCCTTCAAAAAGACCAAAAAGAAAGGAGAGGTATAATTATATGGCCTCAAGAAATAGGATTAGCACTAGATATTACAAGTGTATAAATATTCACCTATTCATTTTCTCTTTATGGTACATAATTTTCAGGCTCATATACTAACTTCCGGTTTTTTCTATGCATAGTTTATTCTTATTAATTGCTATAGTTGGTTGTGGAGATAAGAAGGTGAGAGATGCTATTTACCAAATGGGAAGCTTGGTGAGGTATGAATCTTCTCCACAATGCACTAGCTAAGTTATATTACATATTTGGTATTCTCATGCACTCACAAGTTATGTATTGGTAAATAGTAAAAATGATTGCTATGTATGTAGGTATATATCCTTAAAGGAGATAGATCCTACATCCATTGAGATGGCTTGTCTCAATGCTATTGAGCCAGTGTGTATCATTGAGGACAACTTTCCTAGAACAGTTCTCACTAGCCAATTGCACCTTATGGTGCATTTGGTTGATAAAGTGGTGCTTTGTGGTGTTGTTAATGTTTGATGGATGTTTTTCCTTGAAAGGTTCATGAAAACCTTAAAGAACTTTTTGATACAAAGAGAAAGGCTAGAAGCAAGTATGGAAGAGGGTTGGTTGATGAAAGAGTCTCTTGCATATATCTCAAAACATCTCTCTCGCATAGATCCTTCCATGCCACAATTGTGCAACAATGAGAAGGATGACTAACTAATCACTAATGTGCCACAAGGAAAAAGGAAGGCAAAAAAAATTGGATGAAGAATTATGCCAAAAGGTGAATACATTATACATTCTAAATAGTCCTATTATGGAGAATTGAATTGGAAGATACAAGGATACAATCAATAGATAAAGGATGAGAGAAGAGATTTTAGAAGAGCAAATGCCATTCTTGATTGGCTTAGAATCTTTAGTAAATGTGATTAATATAGAATGTTTTTGTATGGCAATATCAATGGCATTGCAAAATGGAGAGATGATCACAAGCGAATAGCATGAGTATGCAAGAGGATGTGACCCCCAAGTAAGTAAATTATTCATCTTTGTCTCATGCTTCGATCGCTATATACCTTGTTTAACGCACTATACTAAATGTCATGCTTTTGTTACTTGCACACGGAGCATGTGGATTCTAAATAAACACATTTGATTGTGGTGTGATGGTAGCTTTTGAGCAAGAGTCTCAAGCTAGTAGACATGATACCAATGTCATAGAGAACACTCTTGAGTATTGTGGAACTATTCAAGATATTCTTGAGGTTGGGTTTAGAGAATTTAGTCTATTTATCTTTGATGTTAAATGGTTCAAGGTGATATATAGAGGTGCTCAAGCAACGGTGAAGAACTATCCAAATGGGTTCTTTCAAATTGATTCCACCAAGTTTTGGAATGATGAGAAAGATTCTTTCATACTACCTCAACACTATTAAGAAGTGAGTTATCCAACTAATCCCAACAATTAATCTTGATGTAATATAATAAAAGTGTAACCCACTTGCTTTGTGATATTAGGTTGTATTGCACATCGATCGAATTGATCCAAAGTGGTGGTATGTTATACAAGTTTCTCCTTGTTCAAAACATAACTTTCAAGATCAAGAGGTAGAGGTATAATCTCTAGATGAGGTGTAAGTACTACCTTAAATTAGCTCATTGGAAAATGACGGTAAATAAAACATTTTGGAGGACGCCAATCAAGAGCATGAGGAACATCAATCCGAAGAATATGATGAGTCACCTCTATCAATCATGACAATGCTTCATTGGATAATAATAGTGATATTGATATGGAGTCTTTCATTGAGCTTCCATTAGATATAGATATTGATGAAGCAACACATATGAAATTATTACAAGATGGGATACATTCAGGATCTTGACATTGTATGAGAGAGGCTATTTACAAAATGGGAAGCTTGGTGAGGTATGAATCTTCTAAGTTATATTACATATTTGGTATTCTCATGCACTCACAAGTTATGTATTGGTAAATAGTAAACATGATTGCTATGTATGTAGGTACATATCCCTAAGGGATATAGATCCTACATCCATTTATATGGCTTGTCTCAATGCTATTGAGGTAGTGTGTATGATTGAGGACAACTTTCCTAGAATAATTATCACTAGCCAATTGGATCTCAGTGTGGTGCATTTGGTCGATGAAGTGGTGCTTTGTGGTGTTGTTCATGTTTGATGGGTGTTTTTCCTTGAAAGGTTCATGAAAACCTTAAAGAAATTTTTGATACAAAGAAAAAGGCTAGAAGCAAGCATGGAAGAGGGATGGTTGATGAAAGAGTCTCTTGCATATATCTCAAAACATCTCTCTCGCATAGATCCTTCCATATTGTGCAACAATGTGGAGGATGACCAACTAATCACTAATGTGCCACAAGGAAAAGGAAGGCAACAAAGAGTGAATGAAGAATTATGCCAAAAGGTGAATACATTCTACATTCTAAATAGTCCCATCATGGAGAATTGGATTGGGAGATACAAGGATGCAATCAATAGACTAAAGGATAAGAGAAGAGCTTTCAGAAGAGCAAATGTCATTCTCAACTGGCTTGGAATCTCTAGTGAATGTGATCAATATAGAATGGTTTCGTATGGCAATATCAATGGCATCGTAAAATGGAGAGATGAGCACCTGAGTTCAAATAAAGGGGTTTTTTAATTCAAAATTTTATGGTAAATTTATAGAAATACATTTACAAAAGGAGTTTTTTAAATTGATTTTGAAAAAAAACCGTAAGAAAAAGGGATCATTTTATTCATAACGAATTCACCAAATAAGGGGTCATTTTATTCATGAAGAATTCACCAAATAAGGGGTTTTTTTAAATACCCCTTGAACACACATGCTACATAGGGTTTCTCAGTAGTGCACCCCATGAGCCCTAAACCATTTATGCTATATGCATAAGTCTTATCATTTAATCTTATATGCAGGTGGGCTTACCATCAGACCGGTCAACGCCATGGGGGAAATCTACCCCACATGGCTAATTGTTTGCATGGGGGCATTCTTTGATAGGCGTAAGTCTGACTGGCACAGATTCAAATGGTGCAAGCCCATCATAGTATGGATGTGATGAGCCTACACCACCTAACTGGACTAGATCCACCGCCACTCCCTCATGACTATCTTCACCACAATGACAACTTAGTAGGGAGTCTGGGGGGCTAGTAGACATGCTAGTGGGGGGGACCAGGTTGGTTTTGTTGTGGCAAAAGTAGCACTAGGTATCCCGATGCAGATCCTTTGTAGGGAGGCTCTTCATTTGCTCATTGGAAGAAGATGATGAAGAAAACATTTTTGAGGAGGCCACTCAAGAGCATGGGGAACATCAATCCAAAGTATAGCAATGAAATTTCTCTCCTATACTCGCTACTTAACACTGAAAGTTTGCAGTTCAGCAAACGAAAAAGCAACAAAACTTTGCTCCTATAGGTGCTACTGATGAGCAATAAAATTTTAGCGATATTTAACTGCAGGGCAGACTGAAATCCTTGACATCTCGACAAAATAAATGCTGCTATACCCCCGACGTGTTGTAGTGGTTTTCTCTTTTGTTTTGCAAATCTTACATTAATCCTCTCTTTCGGCTTCACAAAACAAAGGTGAGAGTCGTTCTTCTTTTAATTGCTTTTGCATGTTTTTTGTTTATTGCACCCTTGGGTGCTAGGTTTAGGTTTAGCTCAGGTTTACTTCTATGCATAGGTTCTTGCAAGCTCTATGCATAAAGTCTATGCATAAGGCTTTATGCATTGGGCTCTATGTGTAGGCTCTATGCATAGATCTTTATGTGTAAGGCTATATGCCACTACAACAGAATGAGGATTTAGCAGAGTGAAAATAGTAGAGCTTTTATAACTAGAAGGGTGGGGAGATGTCGGGCCTATATCGCTGCTATTTTCGCTACAACTGGTTCACTACTCAGCCAGTGAAACTAGCAGTACTATTTCGCTGCTGAGCAGCGATATTACGCTGCTCCAGCAGTGCTATTTCGCTGCTCAGCAGTAGCAAACGTATTGCATAATAAAAAAAAGCTGGGATAAACTGGAGAGCCTACACAAGACTCCCCAGTCTACTCCAACTCTTTTTTTTCTAATGTAGACACAATAAAACTAACATAACTTTACATCATCATAGATAAGTGTAATGTAAAACTTACAAATACCAAAAAGAAAAGACATTTGCAAACCATGGTTTTAGGAATGTCAAAATTCAATTACAATACTTAGCGGATTACGTAAGTGTATGATTCCAAAAAACTCATATAGCGTAATAAAAACCTATGGAGCTAGGGCTATCTAAATCTCATGCTATGCGATCTATATTGTTCCTCGGATCCCGCCACTTCACTTCTCACATTTTCATTGCTATCGGCATGGACATTTGCACCACCATTTCTAGTTATTTTATCCTAAAACACAATAAAACTAACACAAGTGAGAATCAATTTTGCAAAAACAAAACGGTTAAGGGTTTAGGAATGTACTTACTTGCCATGCTTGCCAAGCTTCTCCTCCAGTAATAACAATATATCCTTCATCTTGTACCCTATCAAATAGAGCTTGCAAACCCCGTTGTAATGCAAAATCATATCCCTCTTGCGTAGGGGGTGGTCCACTGTTTCACGCTATAGACATACAAACAAATGAACATTTTAGAAAGTTGTTATTTAAGATAACTTTCTTTAATTAAAAGATATGATACAATTTGAGGCTAATTTATACTTACAAATATTATTGGATATCGACTCCTTCTTTATCTGTAACATCACGCCTCAAGTTATTTACCGTCTATCCAAAAAAACATAAGTACTTATAACTCTTATGCGTAGGAAGCTACTAGCATGCATAGGAAGCTACCAGCATGCAGCATAAGAAGCTCCCGGCATGCGTAGGTTGCTACCGGCATGCATAGGAAGCTACTGGCATGCGTAGGAAGCTACTGGCATGCATAGAAAGCTACTGGCATGCGTTGGTTGCTATCGGCATATGTAGAAAGCTACGGGCATGCATAGGAAGCTACCGGCACACGTTGGTTACTACCAACATGCGTTGGATGTGCTACCAGTATCTGTTTGAAGCAATCGGCATGCATTGGTTTTGCTACTAGCATACTTAGGAAGCTACTGGCATGCATAGGAAGCTACCGGCATGCTTAGGTTGATACCGGCATACGTTGGTTTTGCTACCGGCATGCATAGAAAACTACTGTCATTTCAATAAGTACCAGCATGCTTAGGTAGCACCCAGTGTGTAATGGGAGCTTTCGATGTATTCTGGTAGTTACGTGAATACCTAGGTAGCACTCGCCTAGTGCATAAGCCTTATGCATTAGGCTCATGCATACTATGCATAAGGTTTATGCATAGCATAGTATTCATAGCTTGCACGAGGCTACGCAATAGTAGCCTGCATAAAGCTTTGCATAAGCCTCATGCATAAACCTTATGCATAAGCCATCCTACATGAGGCTTATGTATTAGCCATATGGATAAGCTTAATACATAAGCCTCATGTATACGGCTTATGCATCAGCTTATACATAAGCCTTATATATGCGGCTTATGTGTGAGGCTTATGCTGCATAATACCTCATGCATAAAGCTTATGTACCCGGCTTATACATTAGCCATATGCATAAGCTTTATACATAAGACTTTTGAATATGGCTTTATACATGGCTTATGCATATGGATTTATACATGATGCTTATGCATACGGCTAATACATAAACCTCATGCATAAGCTTATGTATAAGGCTATACATAGAGGCTTATCTCGCTAATGCATAAGCTTTATACACGAGGCTTTATGCAAAAGTCTCATGCATAAACCTTATGTATAAGCCGTCTCTAAGCAGAAGACTCTATGCATAGGCTCTTACAAGCTCTATGCATAAAGCCTATATATAAGGCTCTATCCATAGAGCTTTATGCATATGAATAGCTATTTATGAATGTTTTATGCTTGAATCAATTGACTCTTACGCATGTAGTTGGGTTGGGATGTATGTATAGGAGGCAATGTCAACCCATCGCAGGACCCAGATGTCACAAATCTACCCTCTATCATAAAAAACGAACAATATGGGTCATAGGCTTGGTCACAGTTTACTCAGGCACAAGTATGGTTTAACGAAACCTTTTCACATACACCCTAAGCCTCCCCTAAACCCTTTATGCTCTATGCAGGCGGGCTTACCATCGGACCAGTCGACGCCATGGGAGAAATCTATCCACATGGCCAGTTGTCTCCATGGAGGAAGTCCACACCTTTGAGACGCGAGTCCAAGTGGTGTGGGTCCGAGTGGTGTAGGCCCATCACATTATGGCTGTGATGATTCTACACCACCCAACTTGACTAGACCCACCCCTGCTCCTCATGTCGGTCTTCTCCATGATGATGACGATGTAGTAGGGAGTCTGGGTGGGCTAGTAGACATGCTAGTGGGAGGGGAGCAGGCTGCCTTTTCTCTGGCAAAAGATGCACTAGGTCTCCCAATGCATCTCCCTAGCAAGGGGGCTCTTTATCTACTCATTATGAGAAATCCCCCAGGATACCACTTCCACCATTTGATCCACGCACCCTACGATACAACGTGGATGTCGATGATTCCCTCGCATAAATGGATGCATGAAGGAAGTAAGTCATAATTCGCATGCATGTACTTGCTAACTTGGAATTCACGAACTCCTTCAAAAAGTAAAAAGAACAAGACGAGCTCTCAAAACAATATGTCATTGATGTACTCAAGGCAGAGTTTACCGTTTCACATGTGGGCCTTTGCTTCTCCAAGGAGTGGATGAAGAGAAGAATAAAGTTTTTGCTATCTAATAGGAGAAAAAACATCAAGAGAGCGACAAAGAACAATTTGGAAAAGCCTAGCATTTGCACACATGAGGAGTGGAGGCATGAGTGTAGCTTCATGAGAAAGCACCCACGTACTTTTCAACAACAAGTGACAGTGAGTGCTTTCTGTCTACGGAAGCTAGGGGCTTCATAGTTCACCTCCTTCATTGCTCATTTTGTAACTACCTATTCTACTAATCATTTCCTTCTCCTCCGTTATTTTGTTTTGTACAACATTTTTTCTTTAACTAATTGTATATTTTCTTTTTCTTTTTTTATAGAGGGAGGTTGTTGGGTGTGACCCAAAAAAGGAGGAGTACGATTATGGCTATAGAGGCCCCTATCTACAATTGTGGATGTGGATACGTATGCGAGGCGTACACTTCGACGAGTCCATTTTGGGGACTCAAGTCGACGAGGTAAATAGTGAAAAAATCCTTCTCTTATCTATATCTAATTATATTTTATTGTATTGCACTTGATGGCATGTATATAGGATAAAGGGAAAGAGGAAGAGGAAGTTCTAGATCACAAGCATGAAGCGGTAGAAGGAAGTGAAAAGGAGGACAAAGATTATGATGATGAGCTCGAAATCCAATGAGAGTTTCAATTAGCCACCTCTTCTTTGATATATGTTTTGCATATATGGTCAAAGGCCTGACAATTCGTGAAACATAATACATTTTGGGCTCTATTGCATTCTTTTAAGTCTATGCCTTTTTCATATTTATGTTTGTATCACAAAACTGTGTTTTAATTTAAAGAAAAGAGTTGGAGTAGACTGGGGAGCCCTATGTAGAATCCCCGTCTGCCTCAACTTTTTTTATTACAAAGTAATTTCGCCTCTGGTGCTGAGCAGAGGAAATAGTAACAAAATAAAATTACTCATCTCAGTAAAAATTTGCTGCTTAACAACAAAGTATCGCTACTCAGTAGCAGTGATATTTCACTCCTATTTTTTATTCTCAACAAAAACAGTAGCTTTTTTAGCATCAAAATGGACCTGACATTTCCCTACCCTTCTAGTTATAAAATTGTTGCTATTTTCGTTGCAACACCCTTGTTCTATTGTAGTGTTGGCCGAGACTGCCATCATTTTGTTTCCTACAGTCACATCCTTTGCCTTTTTGTACTCTAGCGGCGTGGCATCAACATTTACTACATACAGGTAGGTTCCCACAATGCTACATAAACTAGCAAAAATATACTTTTGTGCTAGAGTACTACATGCGTCAACCTAAAAAATGATGATGAAGTGATCGGCAATGAGTTTGACTATCCTGAATAATGTGGGATACGACCAACTAATCGAGATGAAGGTGTCCCTATCCGAGATAATGAGAAGAAATTGAATCCATAATAATGATGATGTTGAGTCCATTGCTCTAGTGGGATGGATATTTTTGTTAATATTGCAATGGAATATATGGATCTTGAGATAGACCAATTAGCATGTATGGATTTGATGGAAAATATGATAGATGTTGGACCAAGATCAATCAACCTAATTCATTAAACAATTTCTCACTTTGCCATTCTTGATTTAGTCCATATATGATTGTATTACAATACACTTGGTGCTTCTTCTTTTATGATATTGGGACCACATTTTGTGCTTCTTTTTTTGTGATATTGGGATCACATTTTGTGCTTCCTCTATTGTGATATTCGGATATTTTGAGCTCTTGGGAATGTCTGAAATTATTTTCTAGTATGTGGCTATAAATGTGGCTATACACGCAAGTATAGCTGTGCCTATAGTCTATAGCCGCGTACGGCTATAGACGTGTACTAAAATTGTGTACACCATGTGCACGTGCCCAGGTCTCCTCTCATTTTTCTCTCTCCTCTTCACGTGGATATGGTGCACGATTATGCTCCCCATCACTTGTAGTGAATGCAAGCACAAGTGCGAGTGGTGAGAGTGAGCAAAGTTTGAGGGTGGTCACAAGGTTCGAGGTCCGCCATAGTGCGTGGTTTCCAAATTCTAGAACACCATCACAATCAAAGATTCATGGCAATTTCTTCTATATCATTGAATCATGCAATCTTTGAGTTTTTTGAGTAGTTTATGTTATGATGTGAAATTTGCTGTGAAATTTGAGTTATGTAGTGGATGATTATGGTGATCAGAGGTGCAATGAATTGTTATTGCAATCTTCTACAATTTCCATGTATTGGTGGTCTTGGATGAATGGGTGCATTATAGTTCTTGTATAACAACTAATCTCGAGGTGTTGCATTATCATAGCATCATGAAGAATTGCATATCACTCTCTCTTTCTCTCTCTCTTAATTGCTAATTTTTTTGTATAAATGTGAGACAAAAGATAGACATATTTGTGTTCATCCTTTGTCTCATTTGTGTTAAGAAAGTGATAATTATAGTTCGTAAGGTTTATTGTAAAAAAATATATAAAAATAATATATATATAAACATGAAAGAAAAGATGAACACATTTGTGTTAAGAGAATCAAAATTACAGTCTATAAGATTTAATGTAAATAAGTGTATTGAAATGTATATGCATCCTACAATAAAATTACAAATTAATTAGTTGATAAGAGGTCATATATAGGGTGCTTTAACATATTTAGAGGACGTGGATACAAAGAATATAAAGCATGCATTTTCAAATGTGTCTCCTTTTTGGTCGTGTATAAATATTTTGCCCACATTCACTTGTGCATGAGATGCCTTTTGGATGATTTGAGTACTTTGACCTTTATATTATGAGACAAAAGCACAATGTTAAGACATTATTGAATATGCTACTATTGTCAGAGGTAGATTGTAGAGACGAGTGTAGTTTAGGGATTAGAGTACTTTAGTTGCAGTTATTAGAGGACTATAGTTAGTTATAGTGTGAGATCAAGACTTTGATCTATACAAGGAATTATTCATATTCATAAGATTGTAATTATTGTCAGACCTCTCAGGGAAGTGGAATACGAGCACAAGTGTGAGTGAGAGCGAGGAAAGCTCGAGGCTAGTCACGAGGTTTGAGCTCCGTCATAGTGTGACATGGTCTTCACAATCAAGGATTCATGGCAATTTCTTCTATATCGTTGAATTATGGAACCTTTGAGTTTTTTGAGCAATTTATGCTATGATGTGAAATTTCATGTGAATTATGAATTATGTGGATGATTATGGTGATGAGCGTGAGAAGAGGCCCCGTTGTATGCAATGAACTGTTATTGCAATCTTCTACAGTTTCTATATATTGGTGGTCTTGGGTGACCGGGTGCATTAAAGTCTTGTATAACTAATCTTGGGGTGTTGCATTACCATAGCATGGAGAATTGCATCATTTGTGTGTGTGTGTGTGTGAATAGAAAGAGGGACACTCTTATAGAAAACCTTAGTTGTTGGTAGACTAGCGTGAAGGGGTTGTACAATCCCTTCAAAGTCTCTTCTTTAATAGCTGCAAAAAGCAATTACGTACTTGGTGATCGTGAGGGTAGATGAAGAAAGAAAGATTGTAACTTACCAGACACAACAAAGTTGGAGAGTGGAAGCTGGGCGCCATCGGCGGCAACTGCCATCAGTTTGTCGCCTACGATCACGTCCTTCGCCTTTTTGTACTCCGGCGTGGCAGCAACATTTCCTGTAGAGAGAGAGAGGCAGGTTCCCTTAATGTAACTGTCGTTACTATTCCCACACTGCTCCAGAAACCAACAAAAATACACTACTACACGTGCCAACCTCCGAAAATGACGACGAAGTGATCAGGGGTGAGCTCGAGTGTCTTGGTCACGTTTGCATTCTGCAGGCTGCTGAGAGTGAGCACCACAAATTCCGACAAGGTGGAGGCATCCTCATGGCCATGCGCATACACCTCGTCATACTCGATCTCGCCATTCTCATCGATCCACACCGCCACCTGCAAACAGCTTGTGCGACCAAGATAATATTGTTTATCTACATACATAATATCCATGATATTGTTCATATACATACATAACGTACAATAAATAGAGAGAAATAGAGAGCTTGAGAGAAATCGCTCACCTCGTCACCGATAGCGGCTTCTTCGATGGGCTTCTCAATGCCGCCGCGAGCTAGCACCATGGCTGTGCCTGCAGATCAGATCAACCGCCATGGTACGATTCGAATTAGCAGCAGCACACACCACGGCTGCTCTTGTTGCCATGCAAGATCGACCGCAAAAAAATGGACTGCATATGTAGACTAGAGTAGACGCTCATTACCAGGGAAGCAGGATCCACTGCATTTCCCGTATTTACTCTGGCATCCGCTTCCGCAGTGAGCCGAGTCTTTGCCGCAGTAGCCATATTGGCTGCAGCAATTCCCGTTGCCGCAGGACTGGCCATTCGCCCCTGGTCCGCATTGCTGCTGTGCCTGTGCTAGTTCATGATTGTGCATTAACACTAGTGCAGCTATGAAGAGGACGTTATACAGGATGCAGGACTTCAACAAGCTGTAAGCTGAGCGTGCCATAGCAGCAAGTGTGTATATGGGCGCAAGCACCTTGCTTGGTATCGAATTGAGCGAGATCGCCTTGCGTTTTATACAGACTGCCGTAGAGACGTAGGTGGACAAGAAGCTCGCGTTGGAATGTGTCACTGTGGATGGCTTCAATAATGCGAGCAGCTTGTTGGAGGGCCCGATAGCGCACGATTTCAAACGCAGGGTCTTCACGAGGGCCCGAGTCCCGACGCGCACGATCCACAGTGACCCACCTGGTTGAGAAATTGAAAGCCAAGTATGAGCACAGTAGTGCAGATCGCGCCGCCCAGATGGAGGAAAGTATGAGCACAGTGCAGCTCGCGATTGTGTTGATCGATATCCACGGCGGTCCTTTTCTAGTTCAGACATGCGCGTTGCACGCTTGGGCAAATTCATGAAAACCTCATGGAAGTTAAAGCGGCACGATACATATCCACATGGGTAAGGCATGGCAAATTGCCGATCATGATGTCGGTTGTGTTCTACGATAAGTAAATTTAAAAAGCAAATATGTACATGAGAGGGTCTCTCTATAAATATAGGAAAAAGAGACCCAAAAGTCTACAAAACAAAACATCCAGGTGGGTAACAAATTGAAGCCGGCTATATCTCACCCACCACCAGAAGTTGGTCTACTCAGTGCCCTTAGGGGATGCGGGTGGACTAGAGAAATCTACTAGTTCCACAAGGGGAGAGGGAAGAACAAAATCATCCTCCCAAAACATATCCAAACATAGAACTTCATGAACCAAAGATCCCTCCTCCACAATTGGGCATGAGGTTGTATATGAACATCCAACTCCTCCCGTGGCCAGAAAACATTGCCTTGTGTACCAACCAAAAAACACCTCAGGAAGCCAATCAAATTGAGCATCTAGTCGAAGGCAATCAATTGGATAGAGAAAGTCATCCACAAGGTGCATACTATCCACAAGTAATCATAGTCTAGTGCATAACCAAGAAAGCCAATTAGGTCCAAACACTTCTCCCAGTAGGAAATCCCAATCCTATACAAAGAAAACCTCTCAGAGCAATAGGGTGGTGAGTGGGCTCTTCTCCCGATCATAATCTAGGCAGAGGAAGACCAACCTCTTGCTTGATATAAATGTTGGAAATAAGCAACAAAAGAACATTTGAAAACCTTAACGATTGGAACATGCAGCTGATCATTATCTGAACACATTAGCATTCTTCACACCCCAAATGCATTCGAGCACATGATATCTACAAAGCTACAACAAAAGTGTTTGCTCCACAGAAGTGCCCAAATTCAGGCCAATGACAAACCTCCATGGGTTATTTTCTATGTTTTAAAAATATCTTGTACAAAAACTCACCACCACAGAGGAAGGGATCTTTTCTTATTTACATGAAAGAAAAACGTTGCTTTGTAGTTGTACTTGATGAAATATGATGTATGCTAGGTTTAGAAAGACGAGATCACTACAACAAAAGTAAGAATTAGCGGCATTTTATGTTACACTGCTATATGTGTGCCCACTGAGAAGCTCTGGAAAACTGTCACTAAGCGACGGTATATAAACACCGATATAACCATCGGTATAAATGTTGTTTAGTGCCGCTGTAAAAAAACAAAATGTTAAACTTGAGTGGAAATTAAAACTTAAAAGAAATTAAATTCCAAAAGCTTGACAAACATCCAAATCTTTTGAAAATAAAACAACAAAATCACCTAATTTGTACGAACCGATTAATATGTACATATATTATGATGATATATATATTTAACAAGTACCATCATCAAATCCATTTGCAATAAATCTATGCATGCTGATTGGTCTATCTCTAAATCCATCATTTTGATGGCTCCTATATCAATTCAAAGTCCTATTCCACTATTTGATGGCTCCTATATCAATTCAAAGTCCTATTCCACTATTTGAAGAAGATGTATAGGTATTATTATCATGGTCATGACTTATACACTCATTGATTTCATTTGATGAAACCAAAGATAGCATATCTTCATTTGTATTGCATTCCTCAAATTCTGAATGGGTTTGTTCTATTTCTTGGTCCTTATGGTGGTCATCTTAATTGTTAGTTGCATCTTACATTGATTGTCCATCATGCATTTCTTCTTCAACAGCTTGATCTTGAACTATACGTTTAGATCCAGGAGAGACTTGTATTACATACCACCAATTAGGATCACTTTGGTCCGGATGAAACACAACCTAAAAAGAATAACCATAAATCATTTACAAGAAAATATATATAATGCCTTCTTTTAATCTATGGATTTATCAAAATTGAAAATCAAGTACAAACCTGTTCACAATGTTGTGGTAAAATGTATGTGTCTCTTGAATCTTGCCATAATTTAGTTGAGTTGGCAAAAACTCAATTAGGATCACTTTGGTCCGGATGAAACACAACATAAAAAGAATAACCATAAAATATTTACAAGAAAATATATATAATGCTTTCCTTTTATCTATGGATTTATCAAAATTGAAAATCAAGTACAAACCTATTCACAATGTTGTGGTAAAATCTATGTGTCTCTTGAATCTTGCCATAATTTAGTTGAGTTGATGGCAAAAACTCCACTTGCATAATTCTTGAATGTTGCTTGAGTATCTCTATATACCACTTTCAACCACTTAACAACATCAAAGATAAACACTTTAAAAGCTCTAAATCTGATCTCCAAGTTATCTTGAATTGCTCCACACAATATTCAAGTTTCTTTTACCGCTATAATGTTATTATCTCTTCTACCAGCTCGACTATCTTGGTCAAAACTTGTCATTACACCACAATCATATGTGGTTCTCTTGGAGTCCACATGTTGAGTGTAAAAATATCAACCTTTTGACCACATTGCATTATGCACTTTATACTGCAACCTAATTAAAAATCTTAAATATATCTTATATGTAAGGAATTTAGTATTCAACATTATATATTTTAGCAAAATAAAATATATGTTAGTTAAATATTAAAACATCTTTATTGGTGGTCGCATCCGCTTGCATACTCCCATTCTTCTCTTGTAATATCCTCTCCCATCCTTTCGCCTTGCTCTAGGGCATCTCTAGGCCATTCAATATTGCAATCCTTTGGAAGAGCCTTAAGGTCACGTGGGTATGCCATGTGCCCTTGTGTTGATCTCCTAAATTCTCTTCTCTCCTCTATCCTTCTCTTTCTTGCATCTTCATATTTCTTAGTCCACTTTTCCATCATAGAAGTGTTAAGAAGATAAGATGTAATGACCTTTTTGCGCATGGACTCATCCATCTTTCGAATGCATCCTTTTCCATGTGAAACCATTTGTTCATCCTCATGGTTATGCATGAATCTAGGCATAGATGGATCAATTTGTTTCAAATATTCAGAGATGTATACGAGGGATTATTGCACCAACCGTCCCTCTGCCATGCTTTATTTTGGCCTTTCTCTTTACCTTACAAATTTCTTCAAGGTTTTCATGAAGCGTTAATGATTAAGAAAGAATATCCACTGGCTACTATGAACAATGCCACCTATAGCTACATAATTTGTCAAATGTACTCGAGTGTGCAATTGACTTGTGAGTCTGCTTATTGGAAAGCTTTTTTCAATCATACACACCACCTCAATTGACTCAACTCGAGCCTTCTCTCAACAATGGAATCTTGATGAATCTCCTTTGACACTATTGACCTATTCAACAAAGGAAGAAATCATAAATTAAAGAAAAATAGATAATTTCAAAGCTATATGTTATACCAAAAGCATAAATCTATAGTTTTGACTAGAACTCACCTTCCTAGTCTACCTAATTTATAGATGGCATTCCGAGCTTTCTCTTCTCCATACCCACCAATTGATATTGGAAGTATGAACTTAGGTTATCAATTTTTTAAAATAGTTAAAGATCAATATAGAGTCCACAAAACATAAACATCAAATTTGCCAAAAATAGATATAGTTATGTACATACCTACATCACCTTGTGTCAATCATATGATTTGAGACCATACAATTGATGCTCACCTTTCTTCTTTGTTATTGTAAATGCACCCTTGAATGAGTGCATTACACTGGTTGGTGAACAAAAAGATGAAATTTGATTTTGACATTCTTTTCTTCTTGCCTTGTCAATCTCCATGGCACATTTGTTAGTAAAACCACCTTGTCATTGACTATCCTTAGCCATGCCCTTTCCATGCATTCGATATCCTTTATGTCATTCCTTATTTCATTGGTGTCTTTTTTACCAATTAGAGGGTCCCAAATCATTGATGCCACATTCTTAAAAATTTGCATTGGATCCAAAAGATGATTTATTCTTAACTCTATCCAATATGGTAGATGATAGAAGATTGAGTACCTTTTCATGCCAATGGGTGCTGTGATCGGAGTCGCCCTTCATCTGGCATCCCACTCTCCAGCTTCCCTCCAATGGCATTGTAGTAGAAGGAGAATGCCACATGGCTTCCCACTCTACACCTCTTCTCACAATCAGAGAAACCTTTGATGGAGCATAATTAGGGTGGCTTGGAGGAAGAAATCTATGATCTTCATCATACACCACTTTCTTTAGTGCATGTGTGTGTTTGGATATGAGTGATGATCCACAAATTGGACATGCATAATATCCTACAGTTGTGAGACCTACCAAAATGGCATGTAAGAATTGAAAGTTAGTAGACATTATAATACATTAGAGCTATAAATTAAAGTTATGCATGTGTAGATAACAATCAATTTATTCACTGACATATCTAAGCACTCCATATAGCCTGGAGAATCATGCGTAGTCCACATCAAGACACCCTTTACCATCGCATTATGTGAAGAAATTGGACGAGAAACATCATGCACCCTTTTGACTCTCCATAATTGCTCAAGATCATCAATCAAGGGCTTAAGGTATACATCTATATTCTTTACCTTCTGCTTCCTGAGCACAAGAAGCACAAGCATCACATGACCCTTATTGATGGACATCCATGAAGGATTATTGTAAATCACAACAACAATGGGCCATGTGGACTATGATGTAAATCTCAATCCAAATGGGTTCACCCCATCCATACCCAATTTAAGCCCACTACAGCAAAATGATGGTATAGCAGTGAAAATAGCAATGCTTTTATAACTAGAAGGGTAGGGAGATGTTGGGTTATTTTTGTTGTTAAAAAAACTATTAATTCACTGAATGAGTTCACTCCCGAGCAGCGAAATAGCATTGCTGAGCAGAAAAATTATGTTGTTCACCAAGCAAAATAGCGCTGTTGAGGAGCGATTTTTCGTTGCTATTTTTGATGTTTAGTAGCGAAAGTACTGCGTAATAAAACAAAGTTGGGAATAGACTAGGGAGTCCTATGCTGCTGTAGACTCCCCTGTCAGCTCTAGCTCTTTTTTAAAATTAAAATAGAGTTACAGTTTGATGATAGAAACATAAACATGAAAAATACATAGATTGAGAAGAATGCAAGTGAGCCCAAAATTTATTATATTTCATAAATTATTGGGCCTTTCGCCATATATACAAAAATATATATCAATGAAGAAGTGCCTAATCAGAATCCTCATCAGATTTCAAGTTCTCATCATCATTGTCTTTGTCCTCCTCTTCCACTACAAGACAATGCTGCCATACACGCGTTTTATACACGCGATAAATTACGAGCGCGTGTATGGTCGCGCTTGTATTTGAATAGAATCGGGCACGTGTATTTTAGCATTTAAGTTCGCGTGTACATTTGCATTTTTATCAACGCGTGTATAAACGCTATCGTGCCATGGCACGTCTATGGTGTGAAACCGTGCATGTGAGGCCATCAAATACACAGATGCATGGGGTTAAGTGCCATGACGAGTCATTATATGATGCCATGTACATATGTTCATATTGTAAATGAGGTTCAATAAGACAAGCTGAGGCTGAGCCAGATCTAGGAGTTTTTGTATATGAGTGTGGAGGGTGATGGTTCTGCTGTTACTCAGAGCCCATGGGTAAGTTAGAAACATCCAGTTATATATGATGGTATGAGTGGCACGCCAAAGGGATAAGTTAATGATGTTAATAGCTTCCCATGTGCATAATGTGTGGTAGCTTTTAAATGGTAGCTTTTAAATGGTATCGATTGGGTCAAATTAGTGAATGTATGAGTGGCACGCCAAAGGGATAAGTTAATGATGTTAATAGCTTCCCATGTGCATAATGTGTGGTAGCTTTTAAATGGTATCGATTGGGTCAAATCAGTGAATACCTCTTATGGAATGCAAACATGAGGGCATGCCAATGCACAAAGGAATGTATTTATAAAGACATGGAAAAATACTTGAATGAACAATTGGGGATTCTATAAATCACATGGCCGATATGATGATTTATAAACTACGGAGGCATCAAGAGTAATAGAGATTCAATGGACATTACAGTGCCGAAGAATTTATTGAATGCCGGGGAATAAAATTAGATGAACTACTTTGCATTGAGAACCTTACCTTAATGCTAAGGTTAGAAGTATTACACTAAGGGTGGCAGCGTACGTGGAAAAGAAATGTATTTCTTTTTATTGGCATTTTCTAGATAATGTGCAAGAGAGATGCGAGCGCAGCTTTTTTGAAATGGAAATTTTCGGATTATAAGCTGCAAAAGGTGATGCAACGCCGCATCTCTTGCGGGAAAAAAAGAGGAAAACCAGAGGGTAGTAGGCGGCGAATATCAGAGAAGAAAAATGTCTGCAGAAAATAGGAACCAGTGCCCAATCGACCAGTGATTTTCATTTCAAGAATACATATACTGTTCGTGCCTTGTAGGTGTTAGATTTGAAGGGAATTTTGAGTACTATAAAGGGAGATGCTCTTCGTTTTTTTCTTCACGACCTTCATCGAACAGTCGGCAGCATACAGCTTCGCGAATAGTGAAATAAATCAAGAGAATCTTCGCTTGTAAACCTTCAGTTATGTTATGCCTACATGTGATTGGTTCAAAGGATTTGGAGAAAGGAATGAGTGAATAAAGGGACAAGCACTTGATACACAATTTTGTGCAATCATCAGGATGAATTCAAGGATGTATTGAGGTGATTCGACACATGTATATGTCATTGAAAATGGAGATGTCCAATACTCCTTGGGAAATTTTGTGTGCGAGTTTCCTTGTTAGATTTGGTACCTACTCTCACAGCTAGAAGTCTCGTACTTTCCTGGCTGTACCGCACACATCACGACAGGTCTTTGGTGAACCCGACGTGAAACTGCTGGGGTGAGAGTGTGGTGAAATATACAAGGAAGCTATGGCTGAGAATTCTGAGGGTCAGGGGGTTCATTTTGACCCTGGGGTTATGCAGATGTTTCAGATGTTTACCATGTACATGCAACAACAACAAGCTGCTGAAAGAGGACAAATTTCCACGACCAAAGCATTACAATCGATTGTGAAAAAGATGGATCAATTTGATGGGAAGGACATTACAAAGTACCTGCGCAATTATATAAAGGAGATGGAGCTAAACAGGGTGACTGAGGAGGATATGGTTCGAAGTTTCGAGTTGGTATGTGTTCCTGAAATAAGAGAGCGCATAAGAGGATTGCAGACAGCACATGGTGGCAGAAATTGGGAAGAGTTCAAGCTTGCTTTAAAGGATGAATATTTTATGGAGGATTCTGAGCGAGTGACCAAACGAACTTTCTTGGAATGGGTCACAAAATCTAAAATGGGAATTTCTGCCACAGAATTGCTAAGAGAGTTTGAGAAGCGCTATGCCCAGCTGTCAAGGATAGAGCGTGCAACTTTGGACAGAGAAAAAACAGAGCTCTTCTTACAAGCAGCTGGGAAAGATCTCCAGGAGAAATTGGAAATCCTCCTTGAGGATAAGGATACAGAGCAGGGATTAAAGAGTGATTGGAATGATGTTGAGGATGCACTCACTATGTTAGCAAAGCCACAGCGGAGGAGGGATAAAATGGTGATGGGCTCTGCAACCCCCATAACTGCTGTTACCCCTGAGAATCTACCTAAACCAGCTACTACAATTCCAAAGGTAGATGGGCCGATGGATGAGCTTATCAAGGGTATGCGTGACCTAAAATTGAAGATGTCCAGGATTGAAGAAAAAGGTTTACCATTGGGGCAGGCTTCTATGCAAAGGCCTCAAAGCAAAGAAGGGTTTACATATAGATGCATATGGTGTGATAACCCAGAACATGCAAAGAAGGATTGTGCTAGCTATAAAGAAGCTCTTAAAAATCAACTTGTGTTTTTCAAAGATGGGAAAATCCATCTTACAGAGACTGGTCTTCCATTGAGTACAAACTTTGGGAAAGGAGGGATGAAAAAGCTGGTAGAGGATATGGCTGCTAGTCGTGCCATTTCTATGGTTGAGGCAGCAACCTATGGATTAAAGGTTGGTCAATTAAAGCAAGGATTTGAGAATGATGAGGATTATGAGAATGAGGATTTTTGGCCATCAACAATGGAATTAATTGCGTCAAAGAAAGTGTCAAAGCAAGCTTTGCATGAAGCAGGTGATTGTATACGTCTTGAGACTGGCTGGGAGGAGCCTGTGGATTCTTTATCCATTCATGCCTATATTGCCAAATGCCAAAATAATGAGGCACAGGTAGAGGAGAAGCGTAAAAGGGAAAATGAGGAAGGAGGGCCATCAAAAAGAGTTACACGTGGAAGTGAAAAGAAGGATCCTGGGCCATCACATATGCCTCCACAGCATAGCAGACCTCCACAGGATGTTTCAATGGAAGAAGTGCCAGCAAAAATGAAGGAGAAGGGTAAAGGGAAAAGTCCACTCTACAAGCTTCAATCTGATATTGAAGCTGCAACAGATCTCAAAAAGGTGCTTGAAGAGAGGATTCTAAACAGCAGGGTGGAATTCACACTAGGGGAAGTCTTGGGGATTGCAAAGAAAGAATTTCATGATGAGATAATTGATATTATACGAAGAAAAAGGCAGTCCATAATTGAATCTATTCCATCACAAGGGGAGGCAAGCACTTCCAAGACTCATGGAGTACAGGTACAAAAAAAGGAAGAGAGAGAAAATGTGGTGGAATGTAATCACTCTGCTGATGGGGCACGACAAGTGCGCTTTGTGGAAGAGGATGATGAAAAAGAAGTTCTTACAAAGACTCATTACTCCAGGAGCCATTGGGCAAGAGCAACCACTGAAACCCTTGTCAAGATAGGTGATTTGGAAGAGCCATATGTCGCTCTAATTGATCATGGGTCTGAAATAAATCTTATGGCTAAAAATCTCTACAACAAATGTAAGTGGCCAATGGATGTGGATCATGGGTGGTTGATTAAGGCAGCTAATAACTCATCTGGAGAGCTTTATGCAGCATGTCCAAATGTAAGGGTAACTATAGGGGATGTGAAAGATGATCAGAACTTCTTTGTTCAGGAGATGTCGTCGTATCCCCTCATTCTTGGGCAACCCTACATTACAGCTGTAAGGATGGAAACAAAGGTTTTGGATGATGGTTCAGCATATGCAAGAATAAGGAGTAAAGATGGCAAAAAAGCTGTTCAATTTTTGACAGTTTGCATTAATCATGAAAGGAATCGTGAGTCTCTTCGGGCACAGTCACTCCCAAAGATAAACAGAGAGTTCATGAATTACAGGGAGATGAGGGATTTTGGCCAGGTGCCATTGTAAAGCGGGATTCCAATGGTACAAGGGGAAATGAGTTCTCGCAGGACTCAATCAATGTAAATAGCTTTTCAGCAAATTTTCAGGGATTCTCCAGCTATGGGTCATTGGTTTTTGTAAAAAGCAAGGATTTGAAGCGTGGCATGCAAAAACATATACAAAATAAACAAAAAGTTTTGAGCAGTGTGGTCTTTTTGGGAAGAATGAGTTTATTTCAGGGGTGCTTGATGAGGTGTCATTTGTAGATACTATGGATGTGCTTTTTGATATGGGAATAGCATGCTTACAGGGTGAAAATGAAATGATAGAGGTGTCATCTGTGGAGATGTATGATATAATCCAGGAATTCGAGGGGGTGGTATGTAAAAACATGAATTGCGAGATGGATGCTCATGTTGATACAAAGTACAAAACGGTTGCAAAGAAGGTGAAACCAGTTGCCTTGCCCTTGCCACCAGGAAGCAAGGAGAAGATAGATGAAGCTTCTATGCAACCAAATCTTAGGGATCCGAAGAAAATTGGGCATAAATTTACTCAAGAAACTCTAAAAGAGCTGAAGATTGGTGAGAAGGATTTTCTGTTGCCAGTTGAAAGGGAATGCTTTGAGGAGATGCTTGTAAAACATGGGAAAGCCTTTGCTTTTCAGCCGCATGAGATAGGCTGTGTTGATCCAAGTGTAACAGCACCAATGGTGATCTTTACTGTTCCACATGTGCCCTGGAACCTGCGGCCAATTCCAGTACCAAAGGCTCTCTTGCCAAAGTTGATGGAATTACTAAAAGAAAAGATCAGGATGGGAATCTTGGAGCCATCATGTGCCCCATATTCCAACAGATGGTTTACTGTACCAAAGAAAAATGGGACATTGCGCTTTATTCAAGACATGCAACCTGTAAACAAAGTCACAATCAGGAATGTGGGAGCAGGTCCAATTGTGGATGAGTTTGCAGAAGCATTTGCAGGGAAAGCTATATACTCTATGGGTGATCTGTATTCGGGATATGATCAGTTCCAGCTGGATATACAAAGCAGGGACTTGACCACAATGAGAACTCCTTTGGGATTAGTAAGGATGTGTACCTTACCACAGGGAGCCACCAACTCAGTGGCACATATGATGAATGGAATGAATAAAGTCTTACGAGACTTCATACCACAAAAAACTATGCCATTTTTGGATGATGTGCCAATAAAGGGCTGTGATGAGAAAGACAAAGATGAGGATTTGGATTCAAAGGGGTGCTGCAAGTTTGTGGCAAATCATATAAAGGATTGTGACATGATTCTATCCAGGCTTGAAGAAGTGAATCTTACTTTATCTGGGCTGAAATCAGTGTTTGGAGTTGGTGAAGTGCTAATAGTGGGACATCTTTGTAGTACTAGTGGATGCCGACCTTGTCCAGCCAAAATAGATGCAATACAAAGAATGAAAGAGACATGCATTAATGTTACATAGCTGAGGAGATTTCTTGGAGCATGTGTCTTTTATGTTATTTGGATCCCACATTATGCACATGTAGCAGATCCTCTTTATCAACTTTTGAGGAAAAATCAAAAATTTCTGTGGAGTGCAGTACATATTAAAGCTATGCGGAAGCTGAAATGTTTGCTCCAATCATCACCCACTCTGAGGAAGGCAGATTATGAATGTGGCAGGCCTGTGATTGTTACAGTTGATACTAGTCCTACTGGGATAGGATGGGCAGTAGGACAAGATGATGAGGATGATCATAGATATGTAATTAGATTTGGAGCAAAGGTATTAAGCTTTCGGCAACGAAAGTATCCACAGATCAAGAGAGAGTTATGGGGAATAGTCACTGCCCTAAAATGTGAAAAAGAATATCTTATTGGGACATCTGTACTTGTGGAAACTGATTGCTTGCCACTTCTTGGGATGATAGCAAGTTGTACCACTCCAAATATTGCTATGCTTAGGTGGATTGCTTATATCAAGTCACTAAATCCTGAGTTTAAGCATATTGCGGGAAAAGATAATCCAGTTGCAGATATGCTATCAAGAGCCAGGTATGAAGATGAGAAAGAGATGATTAGTGGCATTGATGATGTGGGTACAAAGTTCTATACTACAGCATATGCAAAGGGAGACCATACTTGCCTATCAAATGCACTTGAGTCTTTTATTGAGGAAATATATGAAGGAGATTGGTTGCTTATTGGTCAATATTTGAGTACTCTGACAAGGCAAGAAAATTGGTCTGACTCAGAATTTAAGAGGATCCGCAGAAAAGCATATGGTTATTTCCTAAAGGATGGTTACCTCTGGAAGCATCCTAAGTAGAGGAATGCTATGCCACAGAGAGTCATATGTGATAAAGAGACTCAAGGAAAGCTTGTGAAAGAATTCCATGAGAGTCTCTGGGCTGGACATAGAAGTGTGTGGGCCACCTTTACCAAAATAAAGGAAAAATATTGGTGGAAAGGAATGTACAAGGATATTTCTCAATATGTGGAAACATGCATGGTATGCCAAATGTACTCAAATGTGCGGCATCGTGATGGCTTGCAACCAACCTACCCACCTGCCATGCACTATAAATGGGTAGTGGATCTAGTTACAATGCCTTTGGGAATTTGGCAGATGCGGTATATAGCACTTGCAAGAAAAGATTTGACAAATCAGGTAGAAGGGCGTGCTCTTAGAACAAAGAGTACGGAAACAGTATGTAAATTTCTCTTGGAAGATGTGATCTGCCGGTATGGTTGTGTTGGGAAAATAACAGCTGATAGGGGTGAGCTAGATGTTGAAGAAGCAAGGGAATTCTTCTCTAGAATTGGTATCAAACTGTCCCTAACATGTGCTTACAATCCTGAGGGCAATGGGAAAAGTGAGCGAGGTCATCCTCCAATCATTAAAGCTTTGGCTAAGGCATGCAGAGAAAGAATGCGAGAGTGGCCAAAGCTGCTACCATATGCCTTGTGGGCTGACCGTACAACTCATAGCTCAGTGACAGGATACATGCCTGTAGAATTAATGTATGGTCAGAAGCCAGTGATGCCAGTTGAAGAAGTAGTTCTAACTTGGAATGTATTGCCCTGGGTGGAAGGATTGAGCAGAGATGATCTCCTTGCATTGCGAATAAGACAGTTGGAGAGGAGGCTTGGAGATGTAGAGCTTGCTAAAGCTCGCCTGAAAGATGCAAGGTTGAAAAATAAACAAAGATTTGATAGTAGACACAGACTCCAGCCAAAACCTATTGAAGAAGGTGATTGGGTTCTAATGTATGACAGTAGCCTTGACAACCAATTCACTGTTCAAAGAAAATTTGCAAAAAGATGGTTTGGCCCTTACATTGTCAAGCATGTGCATGGAAATGCCACGTATACTTTGTGTGAGCTTGATGGAACAGAAATAAAGAATCTTGTGGCAGGCAAAAGAATCAAGATATTTAAAAGAAGGTATGATAGTGATCCTTTTGATTCACAAGAGACTCAGGATGAGAGGCTTGACAGTGGTAGTATGGATATGATTGAAGAGGAAGAGGATGATCTTCCTGGAAGTGCAGAAGATGAAGACGACATCCAGTTATATGTGGACCTTGATGATGATTTGGCACATACCAGAGGATGTGCAGGTTTAGAGGGGGTGGATGTCGTACCATGGCACGTCTATGGTGTGAAACCGTGCATGTGAGGCCATCAAATACACATCCAGATGCATGGGGTTAAGTGCCATGACGAGTCATTATATGATGCCATGTACATATGTTCATATTGTAAATGAGGTTCAATAAGACAAGCTGAGGCTGAGCAAGATCTAGGAGTTTTTGTATATGAGTGTGGAGGGTGATGGTTCTGCTGTTACTCAGAGCCCATGGGTAAGTTAGAAACATCCAGTTATATATGATGGTATGAGTGGCACGCCAAAGGGATAAGTTAATGATGTTAATGGCTTCCCATGTGCATAATGTGTGGTAGCTTTTAAATGGTATCGATTGGGTCAAATCAGTGAATACCTCTTATGGAATGCAAACATAAGGGCATGCCAATGCACAAAGGAATGTATTTATGAAGACATGGGAAAATACTTGAATGAACAATTGGGGATTCTATAAATCACATGGCCGATATGATGATTTATAAACTACGGAGGCATCAAGAGTAATAGAGATTCAATGGACATTACAGTGCCGAAGAATTTATTGAATGCCGGGGAATAAAATTAGATGAACTACTTTGCATTGAGAACCTTACCTTAATGCTAAGGTTAGAAGTATTACACTAAGGGTGGCAGCGTACGTGGAAAAGAAATGTATTTCTTTTTATTGGAATTTTCTCGATAATGTGCAAGAGAGATGCGAGCGCAGCTTTTTTGAAATGGAAATTTCCGGATTATAAGCTGCAAAAGGTGATGCAACGCCGCATCTCTTGCGGAAAAAAAAGAGGAAAACCAGAGGGTAGTAGGCGGCGAATATCAGAGAAGAAAAATGTCTGCAGAAAATAGGAACCAGTGCCCAATAGACCAGTGATTTTCATTTCAAGAATACATATACTGTTCGTGCCTTGTAGGTGTTAGATTTGAAGGGAATTTTGAGTACTATAAAGGGAGATGTTCTTCGTTTTTTTCTTCACGACCTTCATCGAACAGTCGGCAGCGTACAGCTTTGCGAATAGTGAAATAAATCAAGAGAATCTTCGCTTGTAAACCTTCAATTATGTTATGCCTACATGTGATTGGTTCAAAGGATTTGGAGAAAGGAATGAGTGAATAAAGGGACAAACACTTGATACGCAATTTTGTGCAATCATCAGGATGAATTCAAGGATGTATTGAGGTGATTCGACACATGTATATGTCATTGAAAATGGAGATGTCCAATACTCCTTGGGAAATTTTGTGTGCGAGTTTCCTTGTTAGATTTGGTACCTACTCTCACAGCTAGAAGTCTCGTACTTTCCTGGCTGTACCGCACACATCACGACAATGCGTTTATATACACGCAGTAATACACGCATCTATACACGCTAATATTCACGGATTAATACACGCTATTATACACGGATTAATACACGCCACTATACACGGATTAATACACGCATGGCAGAGAAAAACTGAAGAAATACATGCATTTACAACAATGAAATATATTCAAAAATAAATCATGCATATGAGATGATAGAAATGTCATCAATTTAGAACGTACAGTGATGACGGATTGGTTAGGGTTCGATCTCATCTTCAAGAAGATCCATCCTTGCCAAACGATCAACATCAATATCCATTTGATCAATTTGTAAGGCTACGATTAAATTTATTCCACTATCGATATCCTGATCATTCTCATCAACATCACCATCATCCTCAATGGTAGGGTCATTCTCATGATCATGAGAAATGGCATGCTCATCCTCATTATCATGATCATCTCTTATTTCTTGATCATCGATCACAACATCTTCAATGGCATATTCGACATCATCTTCATTGCGGCTTGTTACATCCTCCATATGCTCCATATCAGTGAATGTATTATACATCACTTTGGAACGTGGTGCGATAGGGATGACGTACCACCATTTAATGTCATGCACCATTGGTAGATAGATAACCTACTCAAATACACATAGTACAGTAATTAATTAGCATATCAAAAGTCAAGGGGTACGCGAGCTTAGATATATATATACATGAAACACATTAGTAAAAAAATGCATACCTGCTCACATTGTTGTGGCAATACGAGCCTATCTTTCTTTGTTTGCCAGAACTTTGTAGAGTCAATAGTTACATATCCACTTGCATGGCGTTGTTGCATCAGGCCCTTTTTCCACCACGTTCATTTGCCATTTGACATCCAAAACATACACAAAGAAGCGACGAAAGTCAAGCCTAAATATGTCTTGGATTATGCCACAATAATCATCCATCTTGTGTATTTCTCTTTTCATCAATTCTTTGTGTTCGAAAATGCTTGTCTTCACACCATATAGCATTGAACATAGTGCACTGGACCAAAATAGAAGCAATATTTGTGTAAGCAATGTGAATAAATATTAAAAGCAAATCACTTACAACTAATGCAAAACATTAATTCTATGTACCTTTGACATGCATCCTCGTGCATACTCCCATTCTTCCGCCGTGATATGCAACCCCTCGTCGCTCTCTGCTCTCTCCATTTCCTCATGCAACCAATCAACATGGATATCATTCGGAAGTGTTGCTAGATGCTTAGGGTACGCCTTCCGAGAGCCATGTTGCCTCCGAAAGAGAGCTCTTTCTACTTGCCTTTTTGTCTTTGCATCCTCATATCTTGTAACCCATCTGCTCATCACATCACTATTAAGGATACAAGTGAAATTGAGATCATCAATCAATGTTCTGTCAATTACTTTACTCTGTCCTTTTCCTTGAGGCACAATAGAGGTCATCCTCAAGTCCTCTTCATTGCTCCATAGTCGTGGCAAAGAGCTGTCCACCTGACCAAGAAATTTTGAAATATATACAAGAGACTCTTGTATCAACCAACCCTCGGCCATGCTTCCTTCAGGCCTTGCACTTTGCCTCACAAAGTCTTTTAAGGTCTTTATGAAGCGCTCTAGGAAGAACATCCAACGTGCATGCACAATACCACATAAAGCAATTTCGTCCACTAAATGCACAATGAGATGTAGTTGACTTGTGAGAATGGTTCGCGGAAAAGTCTCCTCTACCAAACAAACCACCTCCACTGCCATAACACGCGCATCATCCAACGTGTCTTGTAAAGATGCTCTTGTTCCATATCATCGTCGTCCATACCTTTGGGATCATCCTTAAAAAGATTCCGCACCATATCATCAAGCACCTCCTCTTCCACAACTTCGTGGGGTGCAGGGCTATTGTCATCCCTTTCCTACTCATCTCTGACAATAGATCCTGAAGCTCCAGCATCATCTCGTCGACACTTTGCGTGCTCTCGTCGCGCGTAGGGTACCATGTTAGGGTGTGGTACTGCATCCTGCTTCAATTAGAGTTTATATATTACAACTCTATTAATTTAATTTGGATACCATGAGTCATTTGAATACCATCAATTTACATCTACTCACCTCTAAACCTGTTTGATTCCATTCTCCATACATGGAGATGTGATTCAAGGTAATTCGACGTGCTCGTACAATGCATCCTTGACATCGATTACACATACATTTGATCCGTTGTCCCAACCACACATCGCAATTACGATGACGCATTGTCTCATCTTCCCGAGAACTGCTTGAAGAGGTTGATGACATCCTATGTACAAACCAGAAAACACAAAATCATAATATGTTTTTAATGAAAGTATAAAAATCAAAATCGCGTGTATTGACGCGGCTATTTCCTAAAAATTGCGTGTATTAACGTGGCTATTTCCTAAAAATCACGTGTATTGACGCGGGTAATTCCTGCAAAACGCGTGTATAAATGCAGCTAAAATATTATACACACGAATATACACGCGTTTATAAATGCGACGATCTGTCTAAACTAAAAATAGCCCGCCTTCCCTAAATATAGATTTTAAACTAACATATCAACATTGCTTTCGTTTTCGCCTCTTCCAACAGTAACGAAACCTAAGTGCAAGGAGGGAGCAGAGAAGGAGCACACACGGGAGGAAACCGAGCAAGAAAGAAGACTCACTTTTTCAGAGGTGAGTCAGTTTGTCCTGTGCCTTGTCTCTTTCCTCAGATTTGTTTATGCTATTTGCTCTTTGCTTTTTGGGTTTGTCTCCGTCCTTTTGCTTCTGTGCACACGATTGGGTGAATGATTCTGACAGGGGCGACAATGGTCCTTTTATAAGGACACTTTGTCTTTGTCGGAGGTCGGTCCTTTTTAAAAAAAAATTTCGTAGGTCGCGTGTAAAAGCACGTGTACTCTGTCTGCAGAGTCTGTTCACGCGGATATACACGCGTTTCTGGACGGGTGTGTACACGCATTTTTTGACGGGTACATACACGCGTTTCTGCAGGGGTGTATACACGAGACTGCGTTTCAGAATTCATGATTTGCAGGCAACACAACTAACTTGAATGATGATATTTGTGTGAGTCAAGAGACAGCCCATGATGTACATGAAGATGTTTGTTGCAGGTTCTTTATGGATATTCCAGGTTCTTCATCCGATCCATTTGCGTAGAGCAATTGGCTGATGGAGATGCTGAATCATTTTGGACGCCATCCTGGTCCAGTTGAGCTTACAGAGTATATGTATGCCCATCCCCCTCCTTCCCTGCCTGGTGTCTATACCCCTACCGCGAGTATCCAGGGCACTCCAGTGCCGTCTATTCCTCCGAGTTCGACGAGATGGCATGCAGCTTCTCCTCTTCCATGTCCACCGAGGAGACATACCTCATCCCAGACACACTCACGTACACCCTCACAGCCACCATCACGTGCTCCCTCAGAGCCACCGTCACGTCAGGGCTCACAGCCACCGTCACGTAGACAATTCCCCAGTCGTGACCACCCATAGTAGCAGTAGGAAGAGTGGGAGTGGAGGATGCGGCGGGTGCTTTGGTGGGGGAGGTGGGGAAGGTGGGGGAGGTAGTAGGGCACGCGGTGAGAGAGGAGATAGAGGGAGAAGAGTTAGAGGAGACAGTTCAGAAGAGGAGGAGATGAGAGAGATGGAGAGAGTGGTCTGCTATGATGTGACGGATAGGGGCGGGATAGTGATGGATGCGAGGGGGAGGGAGGTAATGGAGTACATGCGTGGGGTAGTATCAAACTCATATAGAAATTGTTTTATTAAATTTAAAGATCAAAATAGCCAATTAGTTGGGGAGGTGATAGAGGCTGTACATAGTCGGTACCCCAATCCCCCACATGCTACATTCTCGGATGTATGGGGAAGGACGCGAATAAGGGAGATCTTAAGTAATAAAAGATCTCACCTTAAAAAACTCGCGTACGATGACCGGCTAAATGTAGCTGCGGGTGGCTATCCTGCCGAGAAACCTACCACTGTGCACAAACGCGAGTGGAAGGAGGCAAAGAAACGAGCAGAGGGTGGCGTGAAGAGCAGGCAACATGTGGAGGCACGACGGATCCAGATGGAGACCATTGGATCTTCGCATTTCGGATCTGGCGGCGTCGAGTCATGGGAGGCAGAGTTCGTAAGTATCTTGCCACTTTATTTGATTGTTTACTTAATTCATTGATTCTATGATTGTTTTAATCTTACAAATTGTGTTGATTATGATACAGAGACGGGTTACGGGGAGGAAGCCCACAACCCACGATAGTGCGTATGCTCGTCGGCATAGCAGACGTGACACGTGGGCCATCTTCAGAGCCGAGGGACGTATTACGGACGCGTAGTTTGAGATGGCCATGAGACCATACGGTCGACAGGTACTTGAAAATTCTAAACGAATGATTTTGGTTTATTGAATTACATATATATATACTTATATACTATATATTACTTGAACAGGCACAAGCTGCTGATGATCCACCCGCCGCCACTGCAGAGGGTGGACGTGAGCACTACTCATCGGACATTCCGACCGATGTGAGCTCATCTGAGCATGGAGGGAGCACCGAGTCATCATCTGGGTCTGAGTAGTACTCAGACTTATAGTATCACATTCCATATTGCGGATGTGGTTGTATATATTTTTTTGTAAACTGAAGCCATGGGCTACTTCGAGATATGGACTCCCTTGTATACATGTATG
This sequence comes from Cibotium barometz, assembly GCF_041138505.1. NCBI lineage: Eukaryota > Viridiplantae > Streptophyta > Polypodiopsida > Cyatheales > Cibotiaceae > Cibotium > Cibotium barometz. Next base: position 15,536,281 of record NC_141074.1, read on the forward strand.
AAATTTTGATAGTAATATTGAATCATGAATCGATAGTATTACATTCATGTCTATCTTGAATCGTGTATTGACAATGTATGCATTCATGTCATTCTTGTCTTAATCTCCCTCGTGCATATGTTTTTCGTGGATGGTCTAATGCACAAAAAAAAAAAAATCCAGAGAGTGTTATTGGGTGCTGGAATGTTGGAACAGTATTCAGGCACCAAATAGCACTCTCTGGATTTTTTTTTTTGCTCTCTATTCGCGTGTATAAACGCGTCAGAACTGCTAAAACTCGCGTGTATATACGCGGATAATCTGTAAAATACGCGTGTATTAATGCGTCAAAACTGACAATTATGCGTGTATAAGCGCATCTAAATTAAAGAAACGCGTGTATAGCCGCAGGTATCAACGCGTCTGAGTACATCTGAACTCAACAGAACGCGGCTATACACCGGTGTATAAGCGCTTCTAAATTAAAGAAAGGCGTGTATAGCCGCATGTATCAACGCGTCGGTGAAAAGAACGCGGCTATACACCCGTGTATAAGCGCGTCTGAGAGGTCCTATACACACGCTTTTACACACATGTCTGTGGCCGCGATTATACACGCGCTGATACACGGGCCCGCTACTTTTTTTCACGTCATTTTTAGCGGCTAGGAGTGCTGGTATGAGCCTGATCCCTTGTAGTGTTCACTTCCTTCTACCGCTTCATGCTCATAATCTGGATCTTCCTCTTTCTCTTCTCCTTCATCCTACATACATGCCATCAACTGTAAGGTAAGCATAGGGCAACAAAATACAATTAGATATAGATAAGAGGGGTTGTTTCACTAGTTACCTTGTCTTCTTGAGTCCCCAAAATGGACTCGTCCAAGTGTACACCCCCTCGAGTACGCATCCATGCCAACAATTGTAGACACGGGGGGCTCTATAGGCATAATTGTACTCCTCCTTTTTTGGGTCACGCCCAACAACTTCCCTCTACAAAAAATAATTAACAAAACTTACAATTGGCTAAAGAAAACAATATAGTACAAAACAAAATTAAAGAGGAGAAGAAAATGATTAGTAAAATAGGTACTTACAAAACGAGCAATGAAACACTTTCCTTCCGAGCCAAAGTATGAAGCCCCTCACTTCCAGAGTTGGAAAGAACTTTCCGCCGCTTGTTGTTGAAAAGTTTGGGGTTGCTTTCTCACACGAAGCTGCGTGCGTGCCTCCACTCCTCTTGCATGCGAACACTAGGCTTTCTTTGCCGCTCTCTTGATATTTGCTCTCCTATTAGAGGGCAAAAGCTTTATGATTCTCTTCATCCACTCCTCCACAAAGCAAAGGCTTGCATGTGGAATAGGAAACTCCAACTTAACCACATCAATGACATATTGCTTTAAAAGCTTGTCTTGTGCTTTCCACTTTTTTTAAAGGAGTCCATGAACTCCAGGTTAGCAAGTACATGCATGTGGTTCATGGCTTGCTTCCCTTGTGCATTCATCATCAGGAGGGCACCATCGACATCCATGTTGTATGGTAGGTTGTGTGGATCAAATGGTGGAATCACTCTCCTGGGGACTATATCATAATGAGCAAATAAATAGACCCCCTATTTGGGAGATGGTGCTCAACTAATGTAGGCACTCTTTCCCCGACAGCGGTGCCATTGAAGAGCGGTTCTCTCTACCGTGCAATATAGTGCTCATAGAGTACTACCGATCAACAAATGTGTTGAGAAACACAATGTCAATCCGAGGACTTGACCCGATTAGTGCGTGAAGGCTTATCCCTTGCGGGAGAGCTCAGATACACGAACCACCACTTGACGATTCAACCATTCAACACCTCAATCAATCTCTCAATCCATTAAACCCACTTCACTAATCAAGAGAACAAGCAATGCATGGCAATCTCTTAATCCTATTCAAACATTGATTAAATCTTAGCTTTTCCTAATGCCAGCAAATCCATAAGCATGCATCTACTAACCCACAAGCTTAAGCAAGCATAGAATGTAACATTCACAAACCCACAAGCTCATAGAGAGAGTCTATCCATGAATAACTCATTTTACCAATGAAGTGGGCAAGAGCTTGCATCAATGGAGACTACACACACACACACACACTACAAGCATGCAGCATACACAAGAGAAAGAAAGAAGCATTCAACTAATCATAGATTAATCTACTTCAATGATGCTAAAACAGATTAAGAGAATGAAGTGGAGCTATACTCATTGGAGCTTGATGCTCATTAGAGTACAATAGAGAGAGTTAGAGAGTTGCCATAGCTTGAGAGCTCAAGAGCTTCACTCAATAGCTTATGAGAATGGCCAAAAACATACTCTTTCTTTAGCTAACATCTCTTTTATAGAGATGTCACTAACCCTAATCCTAGGCCTCTTTCACACATGGACGGACAACCCCATAAGTGATCCTTGCTTAATACACTTAGAACTCTCATTTTGAACCCACATTGGCCTAAAACGATTTACATTGCACTTCGGCACAAAAAATATGAAAAAAATATGTGTGTCTTTATGTTCCCATGGCTACAATCCCGCTCTCTCGCATTAATTGCTTCCGGCCTCCTTCCATAATCCGTGTTTCCATGAGTGTTCCCGTGGAATAGGAGACACATCGGGAGACCTAGCGTTAGTTTTGCAAAAGCAAAAGCAGCATGCTCCCCCCCACTAACATGTCTACTAGCCCCTCGGACTCCCTACTACGTTAATGTCATGATAGTGGTGAAGATGGATGTTAGGGAGCAGGGGTGGGTCTATATTTGAGGTAGGTGGCCATATCGTGATGGGCCTACACCACTTAGACCCGTGCCACTCAGACCTGCGCTTATCAAGGGCATGTCTACCCCGACTGGCCAAGTGGGGTAGATTGCTGCCATGGTGTCAACTGGCCCAATGGTAGGCCCCAATGGTATGCCCGCGTGCATATAAGATTAAATGATAAGACTTATAGAACGCATAAAGGGTTAACTTTATGTATGTGAAAAGGTTTGATGGAACCATACCTACGTCTGAGTAAACTGAGACCAAGGTTTCTGTCCATATTGTTCGTTTGATAATAGATAGCATAGATTTGTGACATCTAGGTCTTGTGATGGGTTGATCAACAATTCCTATACATACCACCCAACCCAAATACATGCATAAGAGTCAATTTGTTGAATCATAAAACATAAAGGACGTATGCATAAAGCCTTAAGACTAGAGCCTTATGTATAAAACTCTATACATAGAGCCTACACATAGAGTCTTATGCATAGAGCCTTATGCATAGAGCCTTTTGCATAAAGCTATATGCATAGAGACTTATGCATAAAGTCTATGCATAGAGCCTTATGCATAAAGCTCCATGTATAAAGCCTTACGCATAGAGCCTTATGCATAAAGCTCTACGTATAAAGCCTTATGCATAGAGCTAAACCCAGCACCCACAAGAGCCTATGCATAGAGCTAAACCCAGCACCCACAAGAGCCTATGCATAGAATCTTTATGAATAGAGCTTGCAAGAGCCTATGCATAGAGCTAAACCCAGCACCCACAAGTGCAATAACGGAAAAACATGTTGTAAGAAATCAAAAGAAGAAGAGAGATTACCCCTCTTATGTGAAGCTGAAAGAGAGGATTAGTGCAAGAGCTGCAAAACAAAAGAGGCAACATGTGATATTAAAACATTATTGAAACCTTCTACAATACTGCTTAGGCAAGCAGGGTGAATAGTGACCCTTTTGGAATAGCTTATGAGAACTTTCCACACGCTTCTCACTATTAAAGCCAAAGGAAACTTCTATTTTACAAGAGAGTGATAATGAAAAGATCAAGGGCTTCCCCTCCACCAATATAGAAGCTCAAATCTCTTGATTCCCCCATATCTATTTAGGTCTCCACAATAGTGATAGTAGCTATGTAGGTCTCACACAATAGTGGTAATGTATCTTACACTCACTCTCACTTTTATACATAAAAGGATTCTACAAATTGATCTAGTCTTCATAGAACTATCATGAATTTTTTATTGTGAAGAAGTTCTGGAGTTTGTAAACCACACACTATGCCAAAAAGTGAACCTCACGACCACCCCTGAGCCCTTCTCAGTCTCACTTGCAGTTTTGATTGCATTCGACATCTCCCCTCCTTAGAGGTTCAACATAAGTTACAATGTTATGAATATGAATAATCCCATGAGGTTCATCCTCAACAAAGGTTAACTTATCTATATCCAATGATAAATCCAACAGTGATGTTCATGCCACAAGGTGCTATCCCCACACTAATCCAGGCCATACCAATATGTCTGAATCATCAGAGATCGCACCGAGCATTGTCCACACTTTGTGAGGGATCCCAATCCTTTGGAGAAAATCTCATTATCCTCTTAGCTACCTCAGGCACTTAGCATGACAAAATTCACCACATATGGGCCATGCACCAAGCTATAGCCACTCATCTCATAGGACTTACTGGAACCTTAGGTTTAGCCCAAACACAGATAGTATTTCATAAAGAATGGACAATCTCTCCTAGTTAAATTTCACATCAAAGTCCTAATGAAGCATTGGGCCCTCTAAGAAATGCCAAGTCATCATTCTATTACTCGATAACTCTATCCATAGTACCTCAAAACTATATGATGTAACATATCATTGGAAAGATCTTGATGAGAGCATTCTAACGCACCAATCTCCGACAAATTTAGAGTTTTATGCTCAAGTTATGGCCTCCCCACCAAAAAGTAACCTCAAAAGTTCCGTAAACGGAAGCCTCACCCTCATTGGTCCTTATGGAATATTTCCTAGAATCTCAAAGAGCTTAAAAGGCCCAAAAGTGAGTCCAAATTTTCCCTAATGGATATCATAACTTGCATTATTGTAAACAATAACTAGAGGTAGCATTGACATCATAGTATCATGGTGTTTCACATGACTCTCTCCCAACCACCAATGAGTCTTTATGCATCGCATGACTAAACAAATTAAGTTATGCACATACACAAAAACAACAAATGCACATAGTTCTTGGTTTTCTCAAAACGTTAGACCATTTCAAATATGTGTGCCAATTCAAGACTCCAAATCTAAAAAGTAGGCACATCTATCTGTGTTTTTTAATGCAAGAAGTGCTTTCACCTAAAATAATAATGCACAAATGGATGGGAAGAGATGCATATGCAAGGCTCTATAGACAATTGGACTCTTGCTTAGACATTACAAGATAAAGAAATGACTTCCAGGGATACATCAAGCTTCTTGCAATGACTTTGTCTCCAAGATCCTATAAAATTTTTCAAAACGCCTAGGATGATTCGTTAATTGTTTGGATGTACCTATAATTAAGAATATGTAAGCAATATGTGCACCTACTCTGCTGGTCTCAAAGGAGGTCCTCGCGTACATATGCAAAGCTAGCCGCTCACAAATAACCAATGCTCATGTACCTACACTCCTATACATGTACATGGATAATCATAAATAAGATTGAGTGTACCAATAACTAAGGTTTTCTAGAAGAATGTTCTTCTTTCTATTCTACTTACACACACACACACACACACACACACACACACAATGCACACAAAGAGAGAGAGAGAGAGAGAGAGAGAGAGAGAGAGAGAAATAATGCAAATCTCCATGCTATAATAATGCCACACCCCGAGTTTACTTATACAAGAACTATAATGCACCCGTTCACCCAAGACCTCTAGTACATAGAAATTGTAGAAGATTTCAATAACATTTCATTGCATATACAATGGGGCTCGTCACTCTCATCACCATAATCATCCACCATAATCGAGAGTTTGGAAACCACACACTGTGGCAAAAAGCAAACCTCACGACCACCCTGAGCTTTCCTCACTCTCACTCTCACTTACACTTGTGTTTGCATTTGACATTTTACCTCCAATACATAGAAATCGTAGAAGATTTAAATAACATCTCATTCCATGCAATGGGGTCTCATCACTCTCATCACCATAATCATTCACATAACTCATAATTCATAACAAATTTCACATCATAACATACATTTCTCAAAAAACTCAAAGGTTGCACAATTGAACAATATAGCCATGAATTTTTTATTGTGAAGAAGTTTTGGAATTTGGAAACCGCACACTATGGTGAAAATCAAACCTCGTGACCACCCCAAGCTTTCTTCACTCTCACTTGCACTTGTGCTTGCATTTGACATCTCCCCTCCTTAGAGATTCAACCTAATTTACAATATTATGAATATGAATAATCCCATGAGGTCACTCCTCAAAAAAGGTTAACTTAGCTATTAGAAGACAATCCTGCCTCTCAACCTCACCCTTTCAATCCCTAGACACATAGAATACACTTCTCATACAACCTCTTGCTGACTTTATACTGACACCCAATCCTTTACTAGCACCACATGTAGCCTCTATAGATCGCTGCTATCAAATAACCAATCCAACAATGATGTGCATGCCACAACATGCTATCCCCACACTAGTTTAGGCCATGACATAATCCATAGCATATGTAGCCCTCTCTATGTCTCTACTATCAAATGAGAAATCCAACAATGATGTGCATGCCACACGGTGCTATCCCCACACTAATCAAGGACATACCACAATCTTTGATTCATCCAAGATCACACCTAGCATTGTCCAGACTTCATGAGGGATCCCAATCCTATGGAAAAAAATCTCAAGATCCTCTTAGCTACGTCAGGCGCTTGGCATCACAAAATGCGCCAAATATGGCCCATGCACCAATCTATAGCCACTCATCTCATAAGACTTATCGGGACCTTAGGTTTAGCATGTGAACAAAAAGTTTCACACAAAGAATGGCCAATCTCTCCTAGTATAGTTTCTTGCATAAACTATTGTAATGTACTCGTATGTATAAATTTCTTAGTCCATTTGACTCGGAGATTTTTAGCATCTATATTTAATGTTGAAAAGTAGAAAATACTTAGAGAACATAAAAGATTAAGTTTGGTCACAAATTTAGTAATTTTAAATATGTCAATTTTTGGTCATTTTTGGGAAATTTTATGCATGTTTTATGGTGTCATTTGTAAGAGATTTCTATTCTATACTTAACCATGTTAGATAATGTATAAGAGTTTCATATTGAGTAGTTTATCCTAAAGGAAACTTATATGGGGATTTAAATAGTAAATATAACCGCAAAACGGGTGCTCGAAACAGGGCGTGAACACCAAATTGACGCTTAAGGGGGTAGATAACTTTATTTGTCAGAGAGATGAATTAAAGAAAGTTAGTTCATCACAAGAAGAACAAATTCCATGTTTAAATAATTTGAAGATTCGGCACAGGGTGGCTGGTATTTGTGCGAAACGAATCCGACACCACTTTCTAATGTATGATAATCTACTAATTTTCGTGGGCTATTTTTTTTGGCTTCTTCCCAAGAGCCTTGAGGTGATTTTGGTGTAGGATAGAGAGAGAGAGAGAGAGATTTTGAGATTCGCGCCGATCGTCCTTAGACATGGAACGCCGGATGGAGAACATGATTTGTGCCCTTTAGAAGCCATTTGGTAGAACCCAGAGTGGACGAGATTTAGAAGAGGCATACTGGGGATAGCCGCGACATTCAGCGTGGTGATTGGGTGTCGAAGCAAAGTCGTACTGGCTATAATTTTTTGTTGGTGATTCTCTCTCTGATTTTGAGACTTTGTATTGGCGATTATTAATGTTACTTTTGATTATAAACAATTATGGTTTATTGAAATCTCTTTGTTTTCTGAAGTATGATGTTGTTTTTCTACAAGTTTTGAGAGATTTTGTGCATAGATCATGGAATCGACTATGGGTACGTTTCGACTATACTTTTTTGTCAGCTTAGTATAAGTTTTAATAAAATACATTAATAAGTAAACAATATAAATTTTAGCATATTATTTATAAATCAAAAACTTGGAATGCTTCTCCTCTATGTATGCTGTAAAAGTAAGAAAAGTTATGTTATATATCCTACTATGACCATTTCAGAGGCTGTTCAACTTGTGACAAATTTTCGAAGATGAGCTTCTTGAGCTATCACACTCACACATATACTCACAACCTTGATGTTTGGTAATGATAATCACAAGAAATCACGATATACAAAGAATTAATTTCTCAAAGATCTCCAAGATCATGCCCAATCAGCCATGTTTTTCCACCAAAAAAGGCTGCCACTTGAAGTGATTCTTCCCTACACCATTCGTGTGAACTAAAACAGGTCACCTTGAAGATATTCTTCTCTTTGTGTGGGGACCATGTCATTTTTATGACTATTAGGGTCGAGTACTGCGACAACTAGTGTCAAAGAAACCGTCCTTTAGTGTAATTTTCACAATGCAAATTGAGAAAAACCTGTTCTAATTTTGCATAGCCTTCAATTAAAAGATTCAAAATTTTAACGTTTGTCATAAAACTGATTAACTTATGCATTAAAAATAGATTGAGCTTGAAGGTCGTCCTTTTTTCACTAGCCAGAAAAAAGGGTTTATTTTTGACATTGGCTACAACTACCACTCCTCCTTTACCTCTTGTGAAAAAGAAGAAGAATGGGAAGGGCACTAAGGGTAGTTCGAATTCTCTCGGAGACTTTACACGCACATTCATAAGTCATAAAGTATAGCTACAAAAGCAATTTCTTTTGCTTTTCACTTCTCATCTTTCAAAACCTAGGATACATCATATTTCGTCAAGTATAACTACAAAGCGATGTTTTTCTTTCGTGTAAATAAGAAAAGATCCCTTTTTATGTGGTGAGTTTTTGTACAATATATTTTTGTAAATGTAGAAAACCATCCATGGAGGCCAATGATTTTATATTCACGTGATCAGATTTTTTTCGTTAATAACATGTGTTAACATGTTATTAACATGTTAACATGTTCCCAAAAAAGCTGGTGGGAGGTTCCCTACTAACCGGCTAAAATCCCACCGGGATTTTGCAATACCCGGCGGTCCCGCCGGGAATATTAAAACCTCGACGGGTCCCGTCGGGGTCATCATCTAGCCTGGCGGGCTACAATTTTGTATATATATGGGCCCGGGGGACCCTTTGGGAGTTCATTGCTGACAGTATACACAGGTAATGACAGTTGTGGGTGTGTGTGTTTGTGTGGGTGTGTGTGTTCGTGCGGGCAGCTGCCCATTGTCGCAATGCACGGCAGGATGTGGGTGGTCCGCCACACGAGGGGTATGTGTGTAAGGCCATTCTTCGGAATGGTGCTTATCCTGGGGCATATAGTCAGTAACGTGGCTGGTTTGTGTCCAATGGTAAGTATGGCATGCCGTAGCGGTACTAGTCGGTAACACGGCAAGCATAGTATCGTTATGGTGATGTCACCTTCCCTTCCCTTCTCTTTGTCAAATATACGGGCATATGGTCTCAGTAACGCGGCCAGTGTATGTCCGTATCCTATTCGTATTTCCATAGAATCGGACGGCATTTTGTCGTTAACGTGGCAAGTTGGTGTCTTCCGCGAGTGCATATATTATTTTTTGCATATTGCGGCATTTGATCATTAACACGGTCGAAAAAATGTCGTAAATTTGTTTGATTCGACTTGTATTGTTTTTATTGTGTGTTATCCATGCGATACTTGGTTGGTAACGCGGCATGAGTATTTCATGGATCAAAGTTTACATCATATTGTCTTTAAGTTTAATTTCATGATAACGTGACTCGAAAAAATGAATATCTCTCTCTCTCTTCCTCCCCCCTCTCTCTCTCTCATGATACACTTCACAACTCTCTCTCTCTCTCGATACACTTCACAACTATTTCTCTCTCTCTCTCTCTCATGATACACTTCACAACACGATAGGTGTGTAGATGAGGAGTTTTTTTTCTCTTAAAATATACATAATCCCTAATAAATTTCCTTTTCTCCCTCTATTTTCTTAAAATATAAAACAGTGCATTATTTTCCTCTCTTTAGGAACTCACAAAACTATTGAAAATGTCATGTAATGTTTCTTCTCTCTCTATCTGTCACAACTCTCTCTCTTCCTCCCCCCTCTCTCTCTCTCTCATGATACACTTCACAACTCTCTCTCTCTCTCTCTCTCTCTCTCTCTCTCTCTCTCATGATACAGTTCACAACTCTCTCTCTCTCTCTCTCTCTCTATATATATATATATATATCTCTCTGTCACACGATAGGTGTGTAGATGAGGAGTGCTTTAGGAATACTAAACATTATTTTCCTCTCTTTAGGAACTCACAAAACCATTAAAAATGTCATCTTATGTTTCCTCTCTCTCTATCTGTCACACCTCTCTCTCTTCCTCCCCCCCCCTCTCTCTCTCTCATGATACACTTCACAACTCTCTCTCTCTCTCTCTGTCTCACGGTAGGTGTGTAGATGAGGAGTGCAACATGTATACACTTGATAAGTAATGATAAGTAATGATGCACTTGTTATGGTTGTCTCATTTTCGATAATGTATTGCATGATGTTGAGTTCAGTAATATTGTTTGATATTCCATTTTTGTTTGATCATTGATAAGTAATGATACACTTGTTGCGGTTGTCTCACGTTTGATGATGTATTGGATGATGTTGATTTTAGTAATATGATTTAATATTCCGTTTTTGTTTGATCATTGATAAGTAATGATACACTTGTTGCTGCTCTCTCACGTTTGATGATATATTGCTTGATGTTGATTTCAATAATGTTGTTTAATATTCCGTTTTTGTTGTGTTTAGTGATATTTGTTAGATTTGCGAAGACGACCAACATGCTTTCCTCTGAAGAGCGTAAAATCGTTCTACGAGCAATTCACATTGAAGCAGTCATCGCAGTGTCACAATGTGCAGAAGACATCGTCAAAAAGGGCGAACAATAGGCTCTGGTGTTTTTGGCACAGTAAAAGAGTATACAGTTAGAGGTATATCATTTTTGCCAGAACACATTACTTTTTGCAGAAAGCACTACAAAGGAGAAGGCAAAGCCAAGTTTGAGAGCTTCCAGGCAGATCAGGGCATGCAGGTTCTACACCCATCAATTGTCAGGTGTATTGCCTTCACAAAAGAATCTCCTTGGATCACTATTTTCCCATAGTATAATGGCGGCTCGCTTGGTGATACTCTTCTGAAGGTCCCCTTCAGATTCAGTGAGTTCACCAGAGCAATTTTTTGTTTGGATCGAGGATGGAGAAAACCCCCGCCCGATAATATTCCTTTAAGTCATCTAGAACTTTCTGAAATAAAACAAATAGTAATAACCATGTCACATATTATGCATGCCCTGGTGGAAGGCCTAGCGAGAGCACATTTGGCAGGAATTGTACATACCGACCTACATCCATTCAATGTAGTGTTGGATTTTACAGAAGAGTTGAAGCCAAGCGTAGGTATTATCGATTGGGGGTTATTGCTGAGAGTGCCCAAAAAACGGATGTCTCTCAATTTTGTATTTGAAGCAGACAAGAACCCTGAGAAGGTGGCACAGGCGGTCTCCTACGCAGACAGAGAGCGAAATAAACAGCTGTGGATAGCCCCGAAAATTTATGATCCGTTTTTGGCAGATGCATACACTCCTACATCTGATGTTTTTGCTTTAGGGTATTTGTTACAAATTTTATGACTTCTGGCAAAAAGTACAAGAGTTGTGGATGGACAATAGTTCCTATGACAAAGTTACCATGGATACTATTATTTATAGAGTCAAAAATTGGATGTGTCTACCTAATCGCGATGAGCAAAAATCTGTTTTGCAAGTAGTGGAATTTTTTAGATCACTAAATACTAACCCAACTAGGGCAGAACGTCCTCTTGTAGAGCTATCGGTGTCATTCACCCCAATTTTGTAATGATACAGTATCAGGAGATTAAGTTTCAAGAATGGCTCTTTGTTTGTCTCTCTTCAAAATTTGATATGTGCATTGTTTGAAATATTTTCTCATTGAGTCTTTGCAATATCTCTCTCCTCTTGTGGTGTTTAAGTTTATGTTTTCTCTTCAAAATTTGATGTCCGCGCATTATTTGAAGTATTCTTTGAGTCAAGTGGATATTTCTCATTGAGTCTTTGCAATACATATCTCATCTCGTGGTGTTAAACTTTAAGTTTTTGAGGGTAATGGTCAATTTATCTTACGTTGAACTTTACAGTTCATTAAAATCCTAAAGTCATTTACATTCATGCAGATATGGCAGAAGCGCAAGCAAATGAGCATCAAGAGTTAGCCAAGAAGGCATATGAGCAAATGAAGGCCCTTACACATGGACTGACAGCCCGCGAAGCTACGAGAACAGCATGTAAGTTATCGAAATGGACAAATCCTACTTATGCCCAATGGAAAGACATAAATAAATGCATAACCACAGAGATGATAAAGGAAATATGGCCATGTCCAGATGGCGAGATTAAGAAGGAAAGATGGAAGGTTTTGCGTTGCACTCATAATGATATCAAATTTAATGCCGAGCGTATTTTCTTGGAGGTGTACGGTCGTCCTCTCCATAATGCCGACGCTCCACTCTATTTTGCTAAGATGCTATATGCACAATTTATCCTAGAAACTCCAGTGGACTTTGCCTCCAGAGAGGCCACTGTTAACACCCACCCACGACATACGTGAGGAGACAGTGACATTCACAAGGGAGGAACTTGCTCTCATGGTGGAGGACGCTGGATTGGAGTTAAACAAGGTCAAAGAAAGCTTAGGGGCACAGCTAGTAGAGAAGGAGAAAGAAGCTGTACGATTATCTCAAGTGTCAACTCCTCCCCCGGCCAATAGAGGGATTCAAGAGCAGCTCACAAAGATCAACCAAGATGTACAGACCATCTCTTCATGTATAGCTCTTGTGCGCTGAGGGAACCACATCTCTCATTTTTTGATACATCTTGATCTTGTGGGAGTTTGTGCTGAGGCTACTAGTTCCTCCATCCCCCAATGTCCTGTATGTTACAAAGTATTCGATGGGTGGAGCAGCCAGTATATACTGCCCTATGGACACTACTACCACTTAATATGTTTAGTGAGACAAATGCAAAATATTTCCACATGTGCATTGTGCAGTGTCCCAATAAATCAAGGTATTTATACAGTGTTCGGCATGGCTAGCAAATATAAACCACCATGACCTTTAGATGCAACTCCTAGTGCAATTCGCAATTTATTTCAAGATGAAAGCTAAGAAAGACATAAATCCTACTTTTGTATTGATAATTTCTCCAAATACAATCACTTGTACAAGTATTTTTATGAAATTAATGAAATGACTTCTTCCTCTATGTCAGTATCTTGCTCCAAAATTCTTTCACCGTTTACCCTCTTGTCTGCTAAATTAAGCTCATCTAAGTCAATGTCCAAATTGTCTTCTATCTCAAGGCTAGTGCACCCAACATCAAAGTTCTCGGCTACTACATCGTCACAATCGTACATCCATCTGGGCATATCTTCTTCATACTCTTTGCTTTCAATGTCTCGCAACATCTTTTCATTGCAATACATGTAAACAAGTTTATCTGCTTGATCTGTAAAAAGTCGATTACGAATAGTACTGTGAATATATTTGTACATGCTTTAGTTTCTTTCTGAGCCTGAGTTTGAAGAGCACTGACTTAGAACCTTCATCGCAAGGTTGCGCAATAAAGCATAATGCTCACCACCATTCATCATCCACCACTTCTATGCAGGTTGCTCTTTAGCCATTTGTTGAACAAGAGAGTTGGAAAATAAACCCTCTTTCAATCGAAATGAGGTCATCTTCTTTATGCACTTTACATGATCATCAACATTATTATAAAAAGTGTTTACCACTTTATAAAAATCTTGAACCACCTCAACGTTGGACATCAAATCCATATTCCAATATTCAGGATCTAACATGTAAGCAGCACTGTGTAGTAGTGAATGCGCTCCAATCCATCTAGCATGGAAGTACTTCAATAGGACTTTTCTTTGTCTACTGGAGAATGGTACACACTATTGCTTTTCCACCCACTGAATGCTCTAATTTCTCAGGACACTCCAAACTCCGTGGGATAGTCCACCATTGCATCCATGCTTTTTCGAGATTAGGCACCCTTTAATCAAGACTTCGTACAGCATACATAACAGGCATCATTACATGGTATGCATCCATGGTATGCATCCATCACACTGTTCCACCAACTTCTTCTCGTAAGCGCTGCCTTCAAGACTTTGATTTTCTCTTTCACTTTTTCAAGTTGAGTGCTCTCATAGTCATGAAATGTCATGCATGTAAATGTTTCGCAAACTGCATCTTTATTTCGAAGAAGAGACTCAAAAGTGCAAAAGTGAGTGCAAAACCTAGTCTCCGCTGGAAGCTTTAACATAACTAACATGCAAGGTCAAAAAATATCTAACACTCTCTTTCTCTTGAGCATGAATCTCACAAGCTGGTGAGCAGTGTCGAGGATTGAGGCAAACCATTTGGTATCATCACTTTTATACCAATCTTTTAATACAAGATTCAAACTATGAGTATTATAGTCTACTGGAAAAACATGTGGATAGTGTCGCTTTAGGATTTTGGATACATTCTTGCAATTCTTTGCATTGTCCATGACGATTTAGACTACATTTTTGGCATCCACTTCCTCTATATATATCACAGAGCCAATGACTTGAGAAATGTAAGCCCCAGTTTTGATTGAACCAGCAAAATCCACGGCACAAATGAAAGTCTCACCTCTAGGTGAAATAACCATTATATTAATTAATGGTTTTCTTTGTACATTAGACCATCCATCACTTACTATACTATATCCAGAAAGCTCTATATTGCTAAGAATTATTCTTTGTGTACAGGTTCTTTTACTTGCGCATAAAATTTCTCTAATAGATCATTTTGCATAGCATGTAGGCGGTGAAAACCCTGGTCCAAACTCACCAATTTTCTTCCATGCTCTCTTCCAATGCTCACTGTCCACCATCATCACAGCACTCCCAGAAAAGTAAATCGCAGCAACAAGGGCGAGTTGTGCATCATCGAGCGGACCTTGACGTAGGCTTTCTTGCAATGAAGTTTGACGCATGGGTATATTTCCTACGTCAAAGTTCCGCTTGCAGGAAGATGCACTGGGTAGATTACTTTCTGGCTGCACATTGACATTCAGAGTACAAGCAGGCGATGTAGCCGGAGTTTGATGATTAGAACAACAGTGTTCTTGCTGCCTTGATACATTAACGGTAGGAGTGTAATATTTTCTTGAATCTTTCTTTTAAATTTCTTCTCTTATGCGTTTGGCCACTGCAGGTGCGGAGAGGTGGGTACATGACTTTTTCTTCGCTCCGCCTAAAAAGTGTTCTCTTAGTCGAGGCACCCCACCTGATTTTACTGCGTGGCATAGCTTACACTCCCAATCTATGAATCAATCACCAACGTTAGTTGCATATTGCCACTCTATCCTAGGTGCCTTTTTTTTCCTACTATTTGGAATTTGGACTCTATTGGAGGTATCACTGGATCCAACATTGTCCTCCATCTCAAATAACCTATTCAACCAAGCATATAACAATGAATACACAAATGAAAAAACATTGTCCTCCATCTCAAATAACCTAATCAACCAAGCATATAACAATGAATACACAAATGAAAAAACAACAATCACTCACTCATTACAAAACATACATTAGTAGACAAACTACTTCAAAACTATCTTGACAAACACAAAAGATCATCACATAACACAAAACTACTTCGAAACTATCTTGCAAGGTCTAACTACAAAACTACTTCAAAACTATCATGCACATTGCACCTCAAATGAAGGACCTTTTGTACCCAATTAAGGATACTTTACATAATCAAAGATCTATGCTTGCCTAATACTCTAGTATAGGACAATAGACCTTCTCTAACATTCACAAAGAAAATCAAAGATCTATGCTTGCCCAATACTCTAGTATAGGACAATAGACCCTTGTCTACTATAAACTATATCAAGTATCAAGAACCAATACAAGCCCCTAAGCAGGACTCTTGGCTCCATCAAACCATTCATAAAGCAGAATGAGGTAGATTACCTACGTAGCTCAAATGCAAAGCTGAATGACTCCAACTTTGTCCCTAAATCTCTGCAAGTATTAGCTACGAACCACACCCTGCTCCCAATTCAAAGAACTAAGGACGAGTGGCTCAATAGCCTTAGGAGTGCCTACAAGAAAAGACGACAGTCCCTAAGATAAGGACGTTCTTCCCAAGAGGACACTTCTAGCAACTCGAGAGCTCTACAAGTACTTTGAGGAGAGATATCACGCCCCCAAAACAAGGACTATCTCCCCAAAAGTTACATGATGGGTGTCGGGCAATGTTTATAAACATGACCGTAACCCGCCGGGTTTCTTTGGTTTTCCCGACAAGCCGGGAAAACCAAAGAAACCCGGCGGGGTTACGGGACTAGTAGGTTTCGGCAGGTCATTGCTCAGGTCATGTGAATATACAATGTGATCACAAGTTTTAATATGTTAGCAATAGGTTTTATTAACGTGATCACGAAATTGTGAAGACGTTAATGAAATCCCTGATAGAGGCTTTTCATGGGCCTAAATTTTGGCACTTTAGCAAAACTTTTGCTACAGCTTTATAGTTTTCATGTGCTTCTTTGGTTTTCCCGGCGGGCCGGGAAAACCAAAGAGACTCGGCGGGGTTACGGGACTAGTAGGTTTCGACAGGTCATTGCTCAGGTCATGTGAATATACAATGTGATCACAAGTTTTAATATGTTAACAACAGGTTTTGTTAACGTGATCACGAAATTGTAAAAACGTTAATGAAATCCCTGATGGAGGCTTTTCATGGGCCTAAATTTTGGCACTTCAGCAAAACTTTTGCTACAGCTTTATAGTTATCATGTGCTCAAATACATTTGGGGTGTGATGAATGCTCGCACTGCCTGCATTCAAAAACAGAGGTAGATGTTGGCACATATATATTCGAAATGTGGCACGACTGTTGTTTTTTGTGGCTCGACTGTTGTTTATATACATACAATACGTAGCGAGGACCGCCACCATCATATTGTTTATCTACCACCGATAGCGACATCTCCGATGAGCTTCTGAATGCCGCCGCGAGCTACCACCATCATATTGTTTATCTACCACCGATAGCGACATCTCCGATGAGCTTCTGAGTGCCATTGCTCGTTGGAGGGCGCGCGATTTCAAAGGCAGGATCTTCACGTTTCTCTGCTTGGAGGGCCCGAGTCCCGGCGCGCGCGATTTCAAAGGCAGGATCTTCACGTTTCTCTGCTTGGAGGGCCCGAGTCCCGACGCGCGCGATTTCAAAGGCACCCACTTTCTTGAGGAATTATGAGCGCAGTGCAGCTCGCGCCGCCCAGATGCAGGAAAGCATGAGCGCAGTGCGGCTCGCGACGACAGTATATGTGCAGATTGATACTGTGAGACGACAGTATGTGTGCGGGTCGTCTTGCTGTGCCACACAAAATTCAAAAGTTGAAAGTGGAAAACATCACGATGGGCAAATTTATCATCCCTTCCATGGATATGCATCGGGTTGTTTTCTACATTTATTTATTTATTCCAGTGAGAGGGTCTCTCTATAAATATAAAAAAAAAGAGACAAAAAAGTCTACAAAACAAAACATCCAGGTGGCTAACAAATCACCGTATATCTCATCCACACTACTCATTGTCATTGCGTTGAGGAGATAGGGGTGGACAAGAGAAATCTACTAGGTCCACAAGGCAAGAGAGAAGAACAAAATCATCCTCCCAAAACATATCCAAATGTAGAACTTCATGAACCAAATATCCCTCCTTTGGAACGTAGATAGGAGGTTGCATATGAACATAAAATTGTATATCAACCAGAAACACCTCCGGAAGCCAATCAAACTGAACATCTATGGAAAGAGAAACTCATCCAAAAGTGCATGTTATCCATAAGCAATCTACAAATGTTTCAATCTAGTGCATAACCAAGAAAGCCAGTCAAGTCCAAACACTTTCCCCAGCAGGAGATCCCAAGCTTGCACAAAGAAAACCTCTCAGCAAAATAGGCTGATGAGTGGGCTTTTCTCCTGATCACAATCCAAGTAGACATAGGTTTTTAAGCTTTATACATAAAGCCTTTGCATAAGCTCATGCATAAAGATTTATGCATACGCCCATGCATAAAAGTTATATATAAGCCTTTTCTTATGAATGCATGCTTTGTTAAAACATGCATCCGTAAGCTTCAAAAAAAATGTACTAAAGAAAAAGAAATCCACTCGGAAGTGCTATAAAGACATGAATAAAAGAAAGGTTCAATGCTTGCAAAAGACACCGTTGCTTGAGAGAGCTTCAAGTAGCCAAAGAATGAATTCTCTTAATCTAGCCCACAAGAGAAGAGATTAGTAGAATTAGGTGATTTATTTTGTTATGCATACATTGAATCATGATAGATTCTTAGGGGATGCACTACTAAGAAACCCTATGTATCACATGCATTCAACGAGTACTTAAAAAACCCCTTGTAAATTTTTCATGAATAAAATGACCCCTTTCTCTTTATGAACTTACAGGTTCTTTTTCAAAATTGATTTAAAAAACCCTTTCTATAAATGTTCAATGCTTGCAAAAGACACCGTTGCCTGAGAGAGCTTCAAGTAGCCAAAGAATGAATTCTCTTAATCTAGCCACAAGAGAAGAGATTAGTAGAATTAGGTGATTTATTTTGTTATGCATACATTGAATCATAATAGATTCTCAGGGGATGCACTACTAAGAAACCCTATGTATCACATGCATTCAAGGAGTACTTAAAAAACCCCTTACTTGTAAATTTTTCATGAATAAAATGATCCCTTTCTCTTTATAGACTTACAGGTTCTTTTTCAAAATTGATTTAAAAAACCCTTTCTATAAATGTATTTTTGTAAATTTATCTTAAAATTTTGAAGACACGTATGCTAGTCATGCGAACAACATGGAAAAATGTATCATGATCATCAACTCCTGCAACTTGTGAGTATCTTTTTGCAACCAAACGAGCTTTGAACTTATCAAAAGATCCATCAGCCTTTCTCTTTGTTTTATATACCCATTCGCACTTAATAGGAACATGATCAGGAGGCAAATCAGTATAAGAACCCATGTACCTTTGGAAATCAAAGAATCATATTCGGCTTGCATAACCTCTTGCTAGTGATCCTTTTGTTGTGGAGAAGAGATAACTTCTGTATAGGTTGCTAGATCTTCATAAACATTAATAGCATCATCAAAATTGTCATCATAGACATGATTTGAACCATGGTCAATATCAATGGGAAGATCAATGTATATATCAAGATTATCACTAGAATCCTTCGTAGGGCCTTCAAAATCCTTCATAGGAGAAGAAGGCTACAAAACATCTTAAGAGATACAATGATTATCAAATAAAAAAGAAAAAGCAGTGAGTAAGGATTGTGTATCATCAGAATCCTTACTAGACCATGTACCTCCCATCGAACGTTCATCGAATAGAGCATCATGACTCATGATGATTTTTTGAGAAGTAGGATCACAAAATTTATATCCTTTAGAAATATCAGAATATCCAAAAAATATAAATTTCAAACTAGGAGGATCCAAATTTTGTCGTGTTTCTTTTGGCATGCGAATATATGCAATGTATCTAAAGGTACAAAAATGTGATACAGAAGGAGTTTTCCCTATCTAAACTGTAATGGGAATCTTACCAGCAGGTGCAATTGTGGGAAGATGATTTTGAACAAAGACTTCTATATGAACTGCTTCACCCAAAAGCTCCTAGATAATCCAGAATGAATAAGAATACATATCTCATAGCATTAAGAGTGGTTTGATTCTTATGCTCTGTACTGCCATTTCATTGAGGAGAATATGGAATAGTGAACTGATGATGAATTCCTTGTTCAATACAATAGTCATCGAAGAGATTTGAAATATATTTTCCATCATTGTCACTACGTAGAGTCTTGATAGAGCCACTAGTATGAAGTTCAACTGCTTTTTTATGTTGCTTAAATATGGATAAGGCTTTAGAATTATGCCTCAAGAGAAAAACATATGTGAAACGAGAAAAATCATCAATGAAGGTAATGAAATAACAATAGTGAGATTTGGAGGGAGGAAAAGGTCCACAAATATCCATATGGATGAGATCTAAAAGGGCATGTGAATGTGTAAAGGTAGAGATATGAAAAGGTTGTCAATGATACTTGCCAAGAGCACAATACTCACAGATGTCCATATGAGGATGAGCTTTAAGATCCATACCTCTGACGAGATCACGATGATGAATATCAAGAAGCTTTGCAAAATCCAAATGGACAAATCAATGATGCCATAACTTGCAATCAAGATCTCTTGGAGCAATAATAGCATTTGCAACACCATCATTCAAAGAGAGCTCAAACGGATTATCACGTCAAGGAGCTACTGTGAAAGTATGCCCATCCTTCTCAACTCGACACTTTGCATGATCAAAACCAACAAAAAGACCAAGATCAACAAGCCGGGAAACAGAAAGAAGATTCCTTTAAAGATCTAGAACATGCAAAAATCCTTGAAATATTCTCGTAGAGGAAAGGGTGCCAAGATAAGATCGCCAACACCCATGACTTGACAGTGTGCTACATGCTTTTCATGTTTTAACCCAAAAATAGCCAGTGAGATTAATCACTGGAATTCTACAAAACATGAATAAGAGATTGATGAAACATAGAACATGCACATGAATGGAATTAGCACAATTGATACTTCCTTTCTCTTTTCTTCACAATAGCAAGATTGATAATGCTTTGATACCATGTTGGAAATACACGAACATGAAGAGATAGGGACAAACTGACTCAGAGAGAGAAAGAGGAAGAGAGTTACACCATATACGCTCCCAAAAGACTAGTTCATATTGATTATGAGTTTGTATATATAGTTGAGATCTAGATTAAGTTAGGGTGTGATGTATATAGATCCAACAATTGTTCTTATCTCCCGCCCCCTATTATGTGCCTGACATGTGGGAGCTATCCCATAGTCCCCCACATCCATGCTTCCCACCACCTTCCCTACCCCTCTCACTTCTACTTTCCCTACTCTTGGCCCTTTAGCTCCTCCTAGTTCTTAGCGCACTCCTATTCCATCCACGGTGCCATCTCCCCAACATGCGGCATGCTCATGATTCCACTCAGGTGGTGATAGTTCCAGGGCTTCTTAGAGCTATCGGTGAGATCAAGTAGTGGGGGAGGTGGGTGCCGCAGATGCTTTAGGGGAGGTGCATGGTCACCTTTGGCTATATAGCATGCAACAGGCCCGGGGAGGGTGGGATGATTTAATATTACCTAAATAAGTAGGGAATGCCTTATATGGATGACACGGGATGGAGAGATTATTATACCTTTTGTTATTTAGTCAACCAAACCCCCTTTTGTTATTATACCTTTTGTTATTCAGTCAACCAAATCTATAAGGATGACTTCAAACTGTGGGTTAAATAGAAAGATAATACTTCATGTATGTAGTGTAGTGCATGCATGAGCGATTTCCAAACCCACCACCACACACACATATTTTTTCGATGTGAGTGGGTGAGGAATTACAATTTTAAGATCCTCAATAATAGGAGGTCTCGAGAAAGGAGGTACGCAAAAGAGGGAAAACAAATTCCTGCCAATTGCACCATTAAGGAGGACTAGAAGAAGTTAAAGAAGAAAGGAAGGAAGGGTACTCAATACCCTCAACAGAACGCGACACATGCGAGTCAAGTGTTGAACTTTGGTGCAATGAAGTATGGATCCAGAGGAAAAGCAAGCTAGCTCGCATGATTTTTAAGTTTTCTCCTTGCCATTTTTTACTAACTTTACTTCATGTGTCATCATGTTACCATTTTTTAGTAACTTTGCCATTTTTTACTAACTTTACTTCATGTGTCATCGTTACCCTTTTCATATGTCATGTATGTTGAAATGCATGTAGGAAAGAGTAACAGCTCACCCCCGCAAACACCACAATGAAGGGCACGCTTGGGAGTGGCTCTAGACGCCAAGGATTGATCACCAAAATAGATATCCAAGGAGTTCAACAGGGCAACTTGTGAGACTCTAAACTTGATTTATAATTATTTTACTTGTAGCTAACATGTTTGCATTGTATTTTCTTTTAACACAGCTGGAAGATGAGAATGTTGAAAGTGACGGTGATTGATGAAGGTGGTGGTGCATGTGGTGAAGATGTAGGGGAAGATAAAGATGAAGATGCACAAACAAACACAATGAATTAATTTAATTAGTGCCTTTGTATTTATTCATTTTTGGGACATAAACACTTTTAGTATTTTGCAACTTTGTATATAATTTGAAATTAATAAAAACCATGACATTGTTGTTTTATAAATTTTTTTTTGTGTTTTAAGTGTGTCTTAAAAAAAGTTTAAATAATGTTTTTTGGGGCAAACTATATGTGGCTCTAGCCGCACATGGCTATACGCATAAAGCCTTATGCATAAAGCTCTATGTAGAAGCTCTAAAAAAATGCATATAAAAATTAAAACCCCAATACCCAAGGGTGCAATAAATATAAATGAGAAGAACAAGAGCATTGGAGTTTACCTCAAGAGATGACGCTCGGGGTACTCTGTTAAGAAATAGGATATGAGAATGTAGTGGTAATGATGATTAATCACTTAGATTATGAAGCATAAACAAGCTCATCAATACACATACACAATGCTAATGTGATATGTGAATAGATGCACTTAGCATATGAAGGACCAACACATAAACACCATGAAGGGAAATGATAAACAATGAATAGCACAAGATTATCTTAATGCAAAAGAAGCTAGCCTTATGCCCACAAAGGATTCACAAAGTATATTGCCAAGAAATTACAAAGGCTCCTCTCATCACTCACAACAATGAGTGTAGGGGCCTTTTTATAAAGGGTTTCTAGAGGGAAGTGCATAATCTCCCGGATGTCTCCACCTTCCCCTGATTGTCTCACCAAACTCACCATAAAGTGACTCTACCATCAAGGGTGATACCTACCATGCCTACACTAGTTAATCGTGGTAATTGGAGACCTTATGACCTTAGAATTGTATCCCTAATGTGCACATAACATTTATCCACAAAGGACTAATACTAATGGATGCTAGATCACTAAAATCCCAACACCTTCTTGATCAAGCATCCATACCATGCAGGGTGTGCTTGGATTAGATCTACCACTAAGATAAAGATTCACTAAGGCATCACTATGATAAAATGAATGCCACACAAACTCTATAAGTATCACAAGCTTTAGAAAAGTGTATCAGTGGTGGCCACATTGGCCTCATGATGACTACTCTAGGTTTCTTATCTTGTTTCTTCTCGTTCTCCTCATCCCACTTCTTTTGGAAACACACTTTGGCTTCATGTCCCTTTATTCTTGCAGTAATAACAAGTCCTGAGAAACTTCACTACAAGACAATGCTGCCATACACGCGTTTCATACATGCGATAAATTACGAGCGCGTGTATGGTCGCGCTTGTATTTGAATAGAATCGAGCGCGTGTATTTTATCATTTAAGTTCGCGTGTATATTTGCATTTATCAACGCGTGTATAAACGCGTTTATATACATGCAGCAATACACGCATCTATACACGCTACCATACACGGATTAATACACGCTATCATACACGGATTAATACACGCCACCACACACGGATTAATACACGCATGGTAAAGAAAAACTGAAGAAAAACTGAATTCCTTTACAAAATTAAGAACTATTTTCTTTAAACCATCTCATAGTACATTACAGTATACATCATTACACAATCCCACTACATGCATTTACAACAATGAAATATATTCAAAAATAAATCATGCATATGAGATGATAGAAATGTCATCAATTTAGAACGTACAGTGACGGATTGGTTAGGGTTCGATCTCATCTTCAATAAGATCCATCCTTGCCAAACGATCAACATCAATATCCATTTGATCAATTTGTAAGGCTACGATTAAATTTATTCCACTATCGATATTCTGTACTCCATTGATAATGGTATCGATGTCCTGATCATCCTCATCAACATCACCATCATCCTCAATGGTAGGGTCATTCTCATGATCATGAGAAATGGCACGCTCATCCTCATTATCATGATCATCTCTTATTTCTTGATCATCGATCACAACATCTTCATTGGCATGTTCGACATCATCTTCATTGCGGCTTGTTACATCCTCCATATGCTCCATATCAGTGAATGTATTATACATCACTTTGGAACGTGGTGCAATAGGGATGACGTACCACCATTTAATGTCATGCACCATTGGTAGATAGATAACCTACTCAAATACACATAGTACAGTAATTAATTAGCATATCAAAAGTCAAGGGGTACGCGAGCTTAGATATATATGTACATGAAACACATTAGTAAAAAAATGCATACCTGCTCACATTGTTGTGGCAATACGAGCCTATCTTTCTTCGTTTGCCAAAACTTTGTAGAGTCAATAGTTACATAGCCACTTGCATGGCGTTTTATCGTTGCATCAGGCTCTTTTAACTTTGTAGAGTCAATAGTTACATAGCCACTTGCATGGCGTTTTATCGTTGCATCAGGCTCTTTTTCCACCACGTTCATTTGCATTTGACATCCAAAACATACACAAAGAAGAGACGAAAGTCAAGCCTAAATATGTCTTGGATTATGCCACAATAATCATCCATTTTTCCATTAGCTCCCTCAAAGCTACTAATGACACCGCAATCTTGTGTATTTCTCTTTTCATCAATTCTTTGTGTTTGAAAATGCTTGCCTTCACACCATATAGCATTGAACATAGTGCACTGGACCAAAATAGAAGCAATATTTGTGTAAGCAATGTGAATAAATATTAAAAGCAAATCACTTACAACTAATGCAAAACATTAGTTCTATGTACCTTTAACATGCATCCTCGTGCATACTCCCATTCTTCCGCCGTGATATGCAGCCCGTCGTAGCTCTCTGCTCTCTCCATTTCCTCATGCAACCAGTCAACATGGATATCATTCGGAAGTGTTGCTAGATGCTTAGGGTACGCCTTCCGAGAGCCATGTTGCCTCCAAAAGAGAGCTCTTTCTGCTTGCCTTTTTGTCTTTGCATCCTCATATCTTGTAACCCATCTGCTCATCACATCACTATTAAGGATACAAGTGAAATTGAGATCATCAATCAATGTTCTGTCAATTACTTTACTCTGTCCTTTTCCTTGAGGCACAATAGAGGTCATCCTCAAGTCCTCTTCATTGCTCCATAGTCGTGGCAAAGAGCTGTCCACCTGACCAAGAAATTCTGAAATATATACAAGAGACTCTTGTATCAACCAACCCTCGGCCATGCTTCCTTCAGGCCTTGCACTTTGCCTCACAAAGTCTTTTAAGGTCTTCATGAAGCGCTCTAGGAAGAACATCCAACGTGCATGCACAGTACCACATAAAGCGATTTCGTCCACTAAATGTACAATGAGATGTAGTTGACTTGTGAGAATGGTTCGCGAAAAAGTCTCCTCTACCAAACAAACCACCTCCACTACCATAATACGCGCATCATCCAACGTGGCTGGATCGATTGCTTTGGAACTAACATATCTGAAAAATAAATAAATAGTACGTTATACCTCATGCACATTCTATTTGCAAGGTATAATGAAGGGTGATCTGACATGGGTTTTACATATCTCACAAGCTTGCCCATCTTATAAATACATTTTTTCAAACTCTTATTTGCACAATGGTCGATGCTAGTAGGTAGTATGAACTGCGCACATAAGAGCACATGTATGTATGGTTTATGGCATTACAAAATTTAATTTCAACGTACAAGACTTGGAAAACACTTACTTGAAGCATCTTGTGCCAATCGTGGGACTTCAACCCATATAGTTGCTCAACGCCTCTTTTCTTAGTGGCTGTAAAGGCTCCCTTCAATGATCTCATGTATCCAGTGCGAGTACGCAAAGTGGTGATGGCCTGCTTTACCTGCTTCTCCTCTTTCTTTGATATAATCCATGGTGCAGGCGGAAGACGAACGTGCCTACCCACCTCTCGTGGCCAAGCTTGATGCATACGTCCTACGACCCGCAAGTCCTCACGTACGCTAACATTGTCTCATTTACCAATAATATGTTCCCAAATACTAGATCCCACATTCTTGAAGATGTGCATGGGATCAAGAAGATGGTTGATCTTAAGATGGGTCCAATATGGCAGCCGAAAAAAAATGGAGTACCTACACAAAGGATTGCTCTATGTGACCTTTAATCCAATTAGAGACTACACAAAACAAGATTGAAAATGCATTACTATACCTGTTCATGCCATCTAGAGGAAGAATAGTTATAGACTCCCAAATACGCTTCCAATCTTTTGCACGAAGTGTTTGTGGAGGAATGTAACTCCTACTAGCAACATATTTAGGATGATCTGAGGGGAGAAATCGATGATGATTATCGAATATGGTCTTACACAAACCGTCAGCATACTCATGTACTAACGAAGGGCCACAAACAGGACATGCATGTTTACCCGATGTTTTCAAACCTGTTAAAATATAAATAAAAGTTAGAATAATAAGGTCAATATGTATAATTAATATATATAGCCAATAATATTAGAGTAGGGAGGTAATTAGAATTCTTACCAGAACAATCGCTGTATCCTGGAAAGTCATGCATTGTCCACATCAACACTGCTTTTAAGTCAAAGTGTCGAGAGGAGGGAGGCCTACTAATGTCCACCACCGCAACACCTCTCCATAGTTCCTCCAACTCATCAATCAACGGTTCAAGATAAACATCCATATGCTTGACTTTATGTTTCCTTGGAATTAGAAGAGATAACATAAGATGTCCCTTCTTGATCGCCATTGATGGTGGAAGGTTGTAATTCACCAACACAACTGGCCACACGCTGTATGCGGTGCTTTTGAATACCATCAATTTACATCTACTCACCTCTAAACCTGTTTGATTCCATTCTCCATACATGGAGATATGATTCAAGGTAATTCGACGTGCTCGTACAATGCATCCTTGACATCGATTACACATACATTTGATCCGTTGTCCCAACCACACATCGCGATTACGATGACACATTGTCTCATCTTCCCCAGATCTGCTTGAAGAGGTTGATGACATCCTATGTACAATCCAGAAAACACAAAATCATAATATGTTTTTAATGAAAGTATAAAAATCGCGTGTATTGACGCGGCTATTTCCTAAAAATTGCGTGTATTAACGCGGCTATTTCCTAAAAAATGCGTGTATTAACGCGGGTAATTCCTGCAAAACGCATGTATAAACGCAGCTAAATTATCATACATGCGAAGATACACGCGTTTCTAAATGCGACGGTCTGTTTAAACTAAAAATAGCCCGCCTTCCCCAAATAAAGATTTTGAACTAACATATCAACACTGCTTTCGTTTTCGCCTCTTCCAACAGAAACGAAACCTAAGTGCAAGGAGGGAGCAGAGAAGGAGCACACACGGGAGGAAACCGAGTAAGAAAGAAGACTCACTTTTTCAGAGGTGAGTCAGTTTGTCCTTTGCCTTGTCTCCTTCCTCAGATTTGTTTATACTATTTTCTCTTTGCTTTTTGGGTTTGTCTCCGTCCTTTTGCTTCTGTGCACACGATTGGGTGAATGATTCCGACAGGGGCGACAGTGGACCTTTTATAAGGACACTTTGTCGGAGGTCAGTCCCTTTGAAAATTTTTTTTTGGCGCAGGTCGCATGTAGAAATGCGT
The DNA here is from genome assembly GCF_041138505.1 of Cibotium barometz. NCBI lineage: Eukaryota > Viridiplantae > Streptophyta > Polypodiopsida > Cyatheales > Cibotiaceae > Cibotium > Cibotium barometz. Next base: position 15,564,037 of record NC_141074.1, read on the forward strand.
GTAAAAGCGCGTGTATCCTGTTTGCAGAGTATGTTCACGCGGATATACACGCGTTTCTGGATGGGTGTATACACGTGGTTTTTGACGGGTTTATACACGCGTTTCTGCATGGATGTATACACGAGACTGCGTTTCCTGTTTCTATGGTTTGCAGGCAACACAACTGACTTGAATGATGATATTTGTGTGAGTCAAGAGACAGCCCATGATGTACATGAGGATTATTTTTGCAGGTTCTTTATGGATATTCCAGGTTCTTCATCCGATCCATTTGCGTACAGCAATTGGCTGATGGAGATGCTGAATCATTTTGGGCGCCATCCTGGTCGAGTTGAGCTTACAGAGTATATGTATGCCCATCCCCCTCCTTCCCTGCCTGGTGTCTATACCCCTATCGTGAGTATCCAGGGCACTCCAGTGCCGTCTATGCCTACGAGTCCGACGAGACGGCATGCAGCTTCTCCTCTTCCACGTCCACCGAGGAGACATACCTCGTCCCAGACACACTCACGCACACCCTCACAGCCACCATCATGTGCTCCCTCAGAGCCACCGTCACATCAGGGCTCACAGCCACCGTCACGTAGACAATCCCCCAGTCATAACTCCACCCGCAGCAGTAGGAAGAGTGGGAGTGGAGGATGCGGCGGGTGCTTTAGTGGGGGAGATGGGGGAGGTGGGGGAGGTAGTAGGGCACGCGGTGAGAGAGGAGATAGAGGGAGAAGAGTTAGAGGAGACAGTTCGGAAGAGGAGGAGATGAGAGAGGTGGAGAGAGTGGTCTGCTATGATGTGACAGATAGGGGCGGGATAGTGATGGATGCGAGGGGGAGGGAAATGGAGTACATGCGTGGGGTAGTATCAAACTCATATAGAAATTGTTTTATTAAATTTAAAGATCAAAATAGCCGATTAGTTGGGGAGGTGATAGAGGCTGTACATAGTCGGTACCCCAATCCCCCACATGCTACATTCTCGGATGTATGGGGAAGGACGCGAATAAGGGAGATCTTAAGTAATAAAAGATCTCACCTTAAAAAACTCGCGTACGATGACCGGCTAAATGTAGCTGCGGGTGGCTATCCTGCCGAGAAACCTACCACTGTGCACAAACGCGAGTGGAAGGAGGCAAAGAAACGAGCAGAGGGTGGCGTGAAGAGCAGGCAACATGTGGAGGCACGACGGATCCAGATGGAGACCATTGGATCTTCGCATTTCGGATCTGGCGGCGTCGAGTCATGGGAGGCAGAGTTCGTAAGTATCTTGCCACTTTATTTGATTGTTTACTTAATTCATTGATTCTATGATTGTTTTAATCTTACAAATTGTGTTGATTATGATACAGCGACGAGTTACGGGGAGGAAGCCCACAACCCACGATACTGCGTATGCTCGCCGGCATAGCAGACGTGACACGTGGGCCATCTTCAGAGCCGAGGGACGTATTACGGACGCGCAGTTTGAGATGGCCATGAGACCATACAGTCGACAGGTACTTGAAAATTCTAAACGAATGATTTTGGTTTATTGAATTACATATATATACACTTATATACTATATATTACTTGAACAGGCATAAGCTGCTGAAGATCCACCCGCCGCCGCCACTGCAGAGGGTGGACGTGAGCACTACTCATCAGACATTCCGACCGATGTGAGCTCATCTGAGCATGGAGGGAGCACCGAGTCATCATCTGGGTCTGAGTAGTACTCAGACTTATAGTATCACATTCCATATTGAGGATGTGGTTGTATATATTTTTTTGTAAACTGAAGCCATGGGCTACTTCGAGATATGGACTCCCTTGTATATATGTGTGAAATTTTGATAGTAATATTGAATCGTGAATCGATAGTATTACATTCATGTCTGTCTTGAATCGTGTATTGACAATGTATGCATTCATGTCATTCTTGTCTTAATTTCCCTCGTGCATATGTTCTTCGTGGATGGTCTAATGCACAAAAAAAAATAATCAGAGAGTGTTATTGGGTGTTGGAATGCTGGAATAGCACTCTCTGGATTTTTTTTTGCTCTCTGTTCGCGTGTATAAACGCGTTTGATCTGCTAAAAATCGCGTGTATATACGCGGATACTCTGTAAAATACGCATGTATAAACGCGTCAAAACTAACAATTACGCGTGTATAAGCGCATCTAAATTAAAAAAACGCGTGTATAGATGCATGTATCAATGCGTCTGAGTACATCTGAACTGAACAGAATGCGTGTATACACCCGTGTATGAGCGCGTCTGCGAGGCCCTATACACGTGCTTTTACATGCATGTCTCTTGCCGCGATGATACACGCGCTGATACACGGGCTCGCTACTTTTTTTCACAAGTCATTTTTAGCAGCTAGGAGCGTGGGTATGAGCCCGATCCCTTGTAGTGCTTCTTCATCTTCTCATCCATGATGAGAGCCGATTCCACTTCATCCTATGATGTGGACTCCTTGGAAGTCTTCTTGGCTTCCATTCTTGTTTCTTCAAGGATCAAGGATGAGGCAACCTGATGCCAAGGTCATGTTGGTTTTGTTGTCTACTAGAGCAAACACACATTGCTCTTAGACATTAGGCATGTTGTTGGCAAGTAAGATGAAGACTGCTTCCTCTTCATCAATGGTAAACCCTGCTCCATTGAGTTGATCTATTAAACTCCTTACATTGTTCACATGGTTACCCACTTGTCATCCATTTCTAGCATGTAGATATTCTTTCAAAGAAACATCCGTACTACTGCATTGACTTGGCCAATTATGGATCTAAGATGAGTCCATGCTTCATGAGAGATCTTAGAGGAGCTCACTTGATTAATCTGGTTTTCCTCTAACCCATAGATAATAAATGATAATGACTTTGAGTCGTTTCTCATCCACTTAGTGACACTGTCAAGATCCCTCAAAGGCTTTCTCTCTATGCCACTATGGCCCAGAGTTCTCGATCTACCAATACCATTTGCCTTTGATTCATTGCTCGTCCACTTAGTGATACTGTCAGGATGCCTGGAAGGATTTCTCTCTATGACATTGTCTATGGCCCAGAGTTCCCAATATACCAATCCCATTTGCATTTTTGATCCTCCATGTATGGTATTTTGAACCATCAAACCTCTCAGATTTCTCTAAGGAGTGTCCATAGTGATGACTTGATGAACTAGACATAGTTCAACACTATCTCAACTCACACATGTTGATAAAGTGAGATCCTTTATCCAGTAAAACAGGATCCTTGTACATTATATGATCTCTCACACAGAGGGGCCCAATAAGATAAACTCTATCCATATGCACACAAAGTGAAACTCACACACAACAGAGTCAGAATTGATCTTCCCCAAATAAATGCATTAGAGTACACATAAGTTCTGAGAATTTAAGGGATTGTGCAAGGTGGTAGTATTGGGGTAGTGTCTTTGATCTTTCAATTTTATGAGAATCTTTGGATTCTTTGAGTTGTGTCTTGGTTGGAGTGTGAATGAAACTAGGCATGATATACTCTCTTCACTCAGAAGTTGTAATGTGCTCTTTATAGACTGAGAGCATGTTACATGTTGTCACAAAGACATGCATACATATTTCCACTTAGGATGGTGAAACTAAGCCAAGGATGTGATGCTCACGCAATGTCAAATGATTTCAACCTTAGTCTTTATAAACCTTTAACCACTAAGGTAATTTTAAAAAATCTTTTCCTCCTAAAAATGAGGAGGAAAGTGATCAAGTGGTGGATGCCAATTTCTTCCTCAATCCAAGGAGAAATGCATGTTGTTTGGTGAAGTAGTTTGGCTGTTATCTCTGAGCTAGAGGGAACCCTTGAATATTTCATTGATTACCATCTAATTTGGGATTAATTAGTGGTCTAATTAACTCTTGGTTTCTATAGAAGAGCACAGCAGAGTTTATTTGCAGAAATACTTCAATATGTTCACATAAATGGCTTTTTGGTCAGATTTGTTTCTAAGCCAGTTCACCACACATAGTATTACAAAATCCTTGTGGAAGTTCATGGACTATGCTATAGTGCAAGGCTAATGAAAGCCACCAAAAACTGAGATTTTCTTCTCCTTGATACTCCCACCTGGTTAACTCGGGGGGCTCAATGTAAGTATACCACGTGAGCTAATTGAAGGGGTTTTTTAATTCAAAAATTAAAGGTTAATTTACATAAATACATTTATAGAAGTGGTTTTTAATCAATTTTGAAAAAAAACCCATAATTACATAAAGAAAAAGGAGTCATTTTATTCATGAAAAATGCACAAGGTAGGGGTTTTGTAAATACCCTTTGAAAGCACATGATACATAGGGTATCTTAGCAGCAGTGCACCTCCCGAGCTAGTTAATGGGTTGGAAGATGTCGATTTGTACAACTATAATGCAAATTAACTAGGGGTAATATTGCTAGGCTTGAGCGTTGTGAGTTGGGCTATTACTACCCTAACAAATCCAAGGTGATTTGGAATAAATTGACCTCAATTTTATCCTCAAAATAGACTCATTTTTTGCACTCATAGAGATTGATTTTTCTGCATTGTTTTTGCACTTAGTAAACAGATTACTTATACCTCCACTTTCGACATCTTTTTTTTGTTGCTTCTTGTAGTTTCACCACCTTTTAATGTAGTTGTATGAGCTAAATTAGATGAAGTCCTTCTTCTCTTTTCAATTCCTTGAGAAAATTCTTTAAGCTGCTCCACTTTTCACTCTTCTCACAAAGACTTGATCACACGCACAATAGCGTGACCCTAGTTTATAAATCGCCTCTCTCAAACTTAACAATGCCACTTTATTAAGCTATATAATGATGTATTTAGGATTTAAAAAAAAAATCACTCCTAAAATATGGTTGTACTCTTTGCTACTCGAGCATGCAAACTAATGACGCAACAAATGTAATGAAGTAACAAATGCAAATGATTAGCCTTTACTTTGCAACCAATGCAAGAAATACATGAAATGTTAAAACTCTCACCACTTTCCCACAAATGACAAGAGAAAAACAATGTAGAAAACCCACAACACAAAGATATGTCCTCTCAACACATGAAAGAGCACACTCCCATAGAAAGGATCTCTAATACCACGTTAAGAAATAGGAGATGAGAATGCAATTCTAATGATGGTTAATCACTTACATTATAAATCATAAAAAAACTCATCAATAAATATACACAATGCTAATGCGATATGTGAATTGATGCACTTAGCATATAAAGGACTAACACATAAGCACCATGAAGGGAAATGATAAACAATGAATACCAAAAGATCACCTTACTGCAAGAGAAGATATCCTTCTGTCGAGAAAAGATCCACCAAGTATATTGCCAACAAAGGCTCCTCCCATCATTCACAAAGAGTGTAGGGACCTGTTTATATAGGGTTTCTAGAGGGAAGCACTTAAGCTCCCTAGGATGTCTCCTCCTTTCCCTGATTGTCTCACCAGACTTACCATAAAGTGACTCCACCATCAAGGGTGCTACCTACAATGCCAAATTGGCTAATCATGATGATTGTAGACCTTATGACCTTAGGCCCTCTATCCCTAAGGTGCATATAACATTTATCCACTAATGACTAATGCTAATGGATTCGAGATCGCTAAATCCTCGACATACTTGAGTCATCATATGTGTATAAGATAAACCTTTTTCACCTACATAACACAAAATGCTTAAATATTAAATAAAGTTTTAATAGCATAAGGCTCTGTGATTTATGCATGCATTAAACTCTATGCTCTATGCATAAGGCTTATGGATAAATCCATATGCATAAAGCTCTATGCTTAAATTAAGGCTTATGCATAAAACTCAGTGCATAAGCCTTATGCATAAAGTTTGCATAAAGAACTATGCATAAACTGTATGCATAGAGCCTCATGCATAATCTATATGTTTTATACGTGCATTAAGCTCTGCGCATAAAGCCTTATGCATAGATATCTATACATAAACTTTATGCATAGAGCCTCTATGCCTTAAATCTTATGCATAAAGCCATATACATAAGAACTATGAATAAGGCTTGCATAAAGCTCTATGCATAAGCTCTACGCATAAAGCCATATACATAAGAACTATGCATAAGGCTTGCATAAAGCTCTATGCATAAGCTCTACGCATAAATCTTATGCATAAAGTTCTTTGCTTAGAGCCTTACGCATAAGGCTTATGCATAAACACTTATACATAAAGATTTATTGACTACGCTGATCCCTAAATCGTATGCATAAAGCCATATACATAAGAACTATGCATAAGGCTTGCATAAAGCTCTATGCATAAGCTCTACGCATAAATCGTTATGCATAAAGCTCTACGCATAAGCTCTACGCATAAATCGTTATGCATAAAGCTCTTTGCTTAGAGCCTTACGCATAAGGCTTATGCATAAACACTTATACATAAAGATTTATTGACTACGCTAATCCCTAAACCCGACACCCAAAGGGTGTAATAAACATGAGCTTGCATAAACGATTATATGAATAAGAGAGCTTACATCTTTATTGTCAAATGAGGGGACAACAATTCAAGACCTATAAAACATAACATTAAAACAAGTTATTAGTAACACATTTATAAGAAAAAAAGAGTATACAAGCTTTATGCACAAAGCATAATGCATGCTTTAATATTATGTATAGATCTTAAAGTTTATGTGTAAATATTATATATGCTTTAATCTTATGCATAGAGCTCTATGCATAAGACTACATGCATAGAGCTTGCATAAGCCTTATGGTTAAGGCTTATGCATAAGCCTATCTATAATCCCTATGTATAAGCCCTGTGCTAATGCATAAGCATATGCTTAAACCTTATGCATAAGCCTATACATAAGTCCTATGCTTATGGTGGTTAAGGATTATGCACATAAGCCGATGCTTAAGGCTTAAGGCTTATGCATAAGCATATGCTTCAGCCTTAAGCCCTATGCATAAGCCTATGCTTATGGTTAAGGCTTATGCATAAGCCTATGCTTAAGGCTTATGCGTAAGTCTATGCTTAAGGCTTATGCGTAAGCCTTAAGCCCTATGCACAAGGCTTATGAATAAGCCTATGATTAAGGCCTATGCATTAGCCTTAAGTCATATGCAGAAGGCCTAAGGCTTACACATAAGCCTATGCTTAAGGCTTTAGTCTTATACATAGGGCTTAACGCTTATGCATAAGCCTTGTACATAAGCCTTAAGCATAACCCTATACATAAGGTTATACATATGCTTATACATAAGCCTAATGTGTAGTTCAATGCATGCATGAAGTTTAAATATGTAACTAATCACTTTTTCTCATGTTATGTTTTGTAGGTCTTACATTGTTGTCCTCTCCTTTGGCTTGACATTGTCAAGGCAATCTCTATTATTCATATGCACCCTTATGTTTTTTTCACCCTTGGGTGTGGAGTTTAGGGTTTAGGCTTATGCATAGAGTGATGGGGCATTATTGTAGAGCATCTAGAATGCTGGTTAAGTCAAGTTAGGAGTGGTTATCCCTGTGAGTAGGTAGTTATGGTGGAGAGGAGGCCCTCAATCTTTTCATTATCACTCTCTTGTAAAATAGAAGTTTCCTTTGGATTTAATAGTGAGAAGCGTGTGGAAAGTTCTCATAAGCTATTCCAAAAGGGACACTTTCCACCCTGCTGTTCTAATAAGCAGTATTGTAGGTTTCAATAATGTTCTAATATCACGTTGTCTCTTTTTTTAACCTTTAATCATTATTTTGTTAGAGCATTCTTTTGTTGTTGCCTCTTTTGTTAGAGCATTCTTATATTGTTGCCTCTTTTGTTTTGTAGCTCTTGCACTAATCCTCTCTTTCAGCTTCACATAAGAGGGGTAAGCTCTCTTCTTCTTTTGATTTCTTACAACATCTTTTTCCGTTATTGCACTTGTGGGTGCTGGGTTTAGGTATAGCTCTATGCATAGGCTCTTGCAAGCTCTATTCATAAATCTTCTATGCATAAGTTTGTTGTAGTGATCTCATCTTTCTAAACCTAGCATACATCATATTTCATCAAGTACAACTACAAAGTAACATCTTTCTTTCATGTAAATAAGAAAAGATCCCTTCCTCTGTGGTGAGTTTTTGTACAAGATATTTTTTAAAACATAGAAAATAACCCATGGAGGCTTGTCATGGGCTTGAATTTGGGCAATTCTATGGAGCAAACACTTTTGTTGTAGCTTTGTAGATATCATGTGCTCAAATGCATTTGGGGTGTGAGGAATGCTAATGTGTTCAATAATGATCAGTTGCATGTTCCAGTCGTTAAGGTTTTCAAATATTCTTTTGTTGCTTATTTCCAACATTTATATCAAGCAAGAGGTTGGTCTTCCTGTGCCTAGATTATGATCGGGAGAAGAGCCCACTCACCACCATATTAGCAATTGCAGATTGCTTGTGGACAATATGCACCTTTGGATGACTTTCTCTTTCCAATTGATTGCCTTCGACTAGATGCTCAATTTGAATGGCTTCCTGAGGTGTTTCTTGGTTGGTACACAAGGCAATGTTTTCTAGCCACGGGAGGAGTTGGATGTTCATATACAACCTCGTGCCCAATTGTGGAGGAGGGATCTTTGGTTCATGAAGTTCTATGTTTGGATATGTTTTGGGAGGATGATTTTGTTCTTCCCTCTCCCCCTGTGGAACTAGTAGATTTCTCTAGTCCACCCACATCCCCTAAGGGCACTGAGTAGACCAACTTCTGGTTGTGGGTGAGATATAGCCGGCTTCAATTTGTTACCCCCACCTGGATGTTTTGTTTTGTAGACTTTTGGGTCTCTTTTTCCTATATTTATATTTATAGAGAGACCCTCTCATGTACATATTTCTTTTTTAAATTTACTTATCGTAGAACACAACCCACATGGGTAAGGCATGGCTCATGATGTTTGCCGCTTTAACCAAGCGTGCAACGCGCACGTCTGAACTGCGCTGTGCTCATACTTTCCTCCATCTGGGCGGCGCGATCTGCACTACTGTGCTCATACTTGGGCTTTCAATTTCTCAACCACGCGGGTCACTGTGGATCGTGCGCGTCGGGACTCGGGCCCTCGTGAAGACCCTGCGTTTGAAATCGTGCGCTATCGGGCCCTCCAACAAGCTGCTCGCATTATTGAAGCCATCCACAGTGACACATTCCAACGCGAGCTTCTTGTCCACCTACGTCTCTACGGCAGTCTGTATAAAACGCAAGGCGATCTCGCTCAATTAGATACCAAGCAAGGTGCTTGCGCCCACATACACACTTGCTGCTATGGCACGCTCAGCATACAGCTTGTTGAAGTCCCGCATCCTGTATAACGTCCTCTTCATAGCTGCACTAGTGTTAATGCACAATCATGAATTAGCAAAGGCACAGCAGCAATGCGGACCAGGGGCGAATGGCCAGTCCTGCGGCAACGGGAATTGCTGCAGCCAATATGGCTACTGCGGCAAAGACTCGGCTCACTGCGGAAGCGGATGCCAGAGTAAATACGGGAAATGCAGTGGATCCTGCTTCCCTGGTAATGAGCGTCTACTCTAGTCTACATATGCAGTCCATTTTTTTGCGGTCGATCTTGCATGGCAACAAGAGCAGCCGTGGTGTGTGCTGCTGCTAATTCGAATCGTACTAGGCCTTATAACGGCGGTTCTGATCTGCAGGCACAGCCATGGTGCTAACTCGCGGCGGCATTGAGAAGCCCATCGGAGAAGCCGCTATCGGTGACGAGGTGAGCGACTTCTCTCAAGCTCTCTATTTCTCTCAAGCCCTCTATTTGTAGTACACCACCTCACGGTCGTCCTCTCGCTACTATATTATTGTACGTTATGTATGTATATGAACAATATCATGGATATTATGTATGTAGATAAACAATATAATCTTGGTCGCACAAGCTGTTTGCAGGTGGCGGTGTGGATCCATGAGAATGGCGAGATCGAGTATGACGAGGTGTATGCGCATGGCCATGAGGATGCCTCCACCTTGTCGGAATTTGTGGTGCTCACTCTCAGCAGCCTGCAGAATGCAAACGTGACCAAGACACTCGAGCTCACCCCTGATCACTTCGTCGTCATTTTCGGAGGTTGGCACGTGTAGTAGTGTATTTTTGTTGGTTTCTGGAGCAGTGTGGGAATAGTAATGACAGTTACATTAAGGGAACCTGCCTCTCTCTCTCTCTACAGGAAATGTTGCTGCCACGCCGGAGTACAAAAAGGCGAAGGACGTGATCGTAGGCGACAAACTGATGGCAGTTGCCGCCGATGGCGCCCAGCTTCCACTCTCCAACTTTGTTGTGTCTGGTAAGTTACAATCTTTCTTTCTTCATCTACCCTCCCGATCACCAAGTACGTAGCTGAGTATTGCTTTTTGTGCAGCTATTAAACAAGAGATTTTGAAGGGATTGTACAACCCCTTCACGCTCCGCGGAACGATACTAGTCAATCACGTACTTGCATCTTGCCACAGCGACTGGTTTCTGGACTCGGCCTTTGATCGCCTCGGCCTCTCACGCTTCCTCCCTGCCACATATCAGGTTGCTGATCCTCTACTTTTCCGCTTTGCATGATGACTCGCTCCCACCCAGTCGTTGTGCATCGCATGTAAACCACACGTTTTTGTCATGGCCGCAAGAACGCACGTACACAAATCGTTCAAGAAAATGGATGTATAATAATATATCATCTATGACTCATGCACGTGCGTACACAAAAATAACAAGTGCGCCACATATTTTTTTTGGTGTCCTCACAACATTCCACCATTTCAAGACTCCAATTCACATCTGCCTCTGTTTTTGTATGCAGGCAGTGCTTGCACCTGTGAGAATGATGTACAAAGGGATGGGCAGAGATGCATATGCAAAGCTCTACAGACAATTGGACTCTCGCTTGGACATTGCGAGATCGGGAAGTGACTTCCAGGGATACATCAAGCTTCTCGGAATGACTTTGTCTCCTAGCTCCTACAAAAGTAGTCAAATCGCCTAGTGTACTAGCTAGGCTCACCACGAGGATCGTTCCGATGTACCTATAAATAAGAATATGAAAGCAATATGTGCACCTACTATGCACCTATTATGCTAGTCTGAAAGGGGGTCCTCACGTACGTATGCAAAGCTACCCAATCACAAATAACCAATGCTCATGTACCTGCACTCCTATGCGAGTACATGGATAATCATAAATAAGATCTAGTCTACCAACAACTAAGGTTTTCTATAAGAGTGTCCCTCTTTCTATTCTACTCTCTCTCTCTCTCTCTCTCACACACACACACACACACAAAGAGAGAGAGAGAGAGAAATGATGCAATTCTCCATGCTATGGTAATGCAACACCCCAAGATTAGTTATACAAGACTTTAATGCACCCGTTCACCCAAGACCACCAATATATATAAACTGTAGAAGATTGCAATAACAATTCATTGCATACAACAGGGCCTCGTCTCACGCTCATCACCACCATAATCATCCACATAATTCATAATTCACATGAAATTTCACATCATAGCATAAATTGCTCAAAAAACTCAAAGGTTACATAATTCAACGATATAGAAGAAATTGCCATGAATCCTTGATTGTGAAGACCTCCTCACACTATGAGGGATCTCGACTAGCCTCGAGCTTTCCTCGCTCTCACTCACACTTGTGCTCATATTCGACTTCCCTGAGAGGTCTGACAATAATTACAATCTTATGAATATGAATAATTCCATGTATAGATCAAAGTCTTGATCTCACACTATAACTAACTGTAGTCCTCTAATAACTGCAACTAAAGTACTCTAATCCCTAAACTACACTCGTCTCTACAATCTACCTCTGACAATAGTAGCATATTCAATAATGTCTTAACATTGTGCTTATGTCTCATAATAGAAAGGTCAACGTACTCAAATCATCCAAAAGACATCTCATGCACAAGTGAATGTGGGCAAAATATTTGTACATGACCAAAAAGGAGACACATGCACAAGTGAATGTGGGTAAAATATTTGTACACCACCAAAAAGGAGACACATTTGAAAATGCATGCTTTATATTCTTTGTATCCACGTCCTCTAAATATGTTAAAGCACCCTATATATGACCTCTTATCAACTAATTAATTTGTAATTTTATTGTAGGATCCATATACATTTCAATACACTTATTTTATTGTAGGATCCATATACATTTCAATACACTTATTTACATTAAATCTTACAAACTGTAATTTTGATTCTATTAACACAAATGTGTTCATGTTTATATATATATTATTTGTATATATTTATTTACAATAAACCTTATGAACTATTATTTTAATATATTTATTTACAATAAACCTTACGAACTATATTTATCACTTTCTTAACACAAATGAGACAAAGCATGAACACAAATGTGTCTATCTTTTGTCTCACATTTATACAAACAATTTTAGCAATTAAGAGAGAGAGAAAGATAGAGTGATAGAAATTATGCAATTTTTCATGATGCTATGATAATGCAACACCTCGAGATTAGTTGTTATACAAGAACTATAATGCACCCATTCACCCAAGACCACCAATACATGAAAATTGTAGAAGATTGCAATAATAATTCATTGCACCTTTGATCACCATAATCATCCACTACATAATTCAAATTTCACATCATAACATAAACTACTCAAAAAACTCAAAGGTTGCATGATTCAATGATATAGAAGAAATTGCCATGAATCTTTGATTGTGATGGTGTTCTAGAATTTGGAAACCACGCACTATGGTGGAGCTCGAACCTTGTGACAACCCTCAAACTTTGCTCACTCTCACTCGCACTTATGCTTGCATTCACTACAAGTGATGGGTGGGAGCATAATCGTGCACGATATCCACGTGAAGAGGAGAGAGAGTAATGAGAGGAGACCCGGGCAGGTGCACATGGTGTACATAATTTCATTACGCGATGTCTATAGCCGTGTGCGGCTATAGACTATAGGCATAGCTATACTTGCGTGTATAGCCACATTTATAGCCACAAGTATAGCCACATACTCTTTTCTTTCAAAAGTGTTATTCTCATTTAAATTGATTTTATGCATAGAAAGATGCATAAAGGATTTATTTTTATTTCAAAAGTGTTATTCTCATTAAAATTGATTTTATGCATAGATAGATGCATAAAAGATTTATTTTTATTTCAAAAGTGTTATTCTCATTAAAATTGATTTTATGCATAGAAAGATGCATAAAGGATTTATTTTCTTTCAAAAGTGTTATTTTTATTAAAATTGATTTTATGAATAGAAAATGCATAAAGGATTTATTTTTATTTCAAAAGTGTTATTCTCATTAAAATTGATTTTATGCATAGAAAGATGCATAAAGGATTTATTTTTCTTTCAAAAGTGTTATTTTCATTAAAATTAAAATTGATTTTATGCCTAGAAAGATGCATAAAGGATTTAATTTTATTTCAAAATTATTATTTTACTTAAAATTAAATTTATGCATAAATAAATGCATAAAAGGATTTTTATAAAAGTGTTATTCCCACTGAAGTTGATTTTTATGCATAAATAGATGCGTAAAGAATCTTTTTATGAAAAATTAAAAATCTCTTAAATTCTATGTTTAAGTTCTATGATTAGATGTAACGAGATGTGATGAGAATCAGATAAGTGTAATTAAATGGATGGATGAATGTGATGTGAATAGAGGTGATGAGATGTGAGGTGAATAGAGGTGATGAGATGTGAGGTGAATAGATGTGATGTGAATCAGATAAATGTGAATGGATGGATGGATGTGATGTGAATAGAAGTGATGAGATGTGATATGAATAGAGGTGATGAGATGTAAGGTGAATAGATTAGATGCGATGTGATGTGAATCAGATAGATGTGAATGGATGGATGGATGGATGTGAATAGAGGTGGTGAGATGTGAGGTGAATCAGATAAATGTGAATGGATGGATGGATGTGATGTGAATAGAGGTGATGAGATGTGAGGTGAATAGATGTAACAAGATGTGATGATTATCAGTTAAGTGTGAATAAATGGATGGGTGGTTGTGATGTGAATAGAGGTGATGAGATGTGAGGTAAGTAGCTGTGATGTGAATCAGATAGATGTGAATGAATGGATGACATATGATATCATGTGAATCAGGATGTAAATGAATGAAATGGGATATGAGTGGATGTATCACAAAGTCCTTTACACAAAGTCCTTTAAGATTTTCATGAACCTTTCGAGAAAAAACATCCATCAAACATGAACACCACCACAAAGCGCCACTTGATCAACCAAATGCACCATACTGAGATCTAATTGGCTAGTGACAATTATTCTAGGAAAGTTATCCTCAATCATACACACTACCTCAATAGCATTAAGACAAGCCATCTAAATGGATGTAGGATCTCTATCCCTTAGGGATATGTGCCTACAAACATAGCAATCATGTTTACTATTTACCACCAATACATAACTTGTGAGTGCACGAGAATACCAAATATGTAATATAACTTACCTAGTGAATTGAGAAGAAGATTCATACCTCACCAAGCCTCCCATTTTGTAAATAGCCTCTCTCATACAATGTCAAGATCATGAATGTATTTGTGTTGCTTCATCAATATCTATATCTAATGGAAGCTCAATTAAAGGTTCCATATCAATATCACTATTATTATCCAAGGAATCATTATCATGATTGATAGGTGACTCATCGTATTCTTTGGATTGATGTTCCTCATGCTCTTGATTGACGTCCTCCAAAATGTTTTATTCATCGTCATTTTTCAATGAGCTAATTTGAGGTAGTACTTACACCTCATCTAGAGATTATACCTCTACCTCTACCTCTTGATCTTGAAAGATATGTTTTGAATGAGAGGAAACTTGTATAGCATACCACCACTTTGAATCAATTCGATCGATGTGAAATACAACCTAATATCACAAAGCAAACGGATTACACTTTTATTATATTACATCAAGATTTATTGTTGGGATTAGTTGGATAACTAACCTCTTGATAGTGTTGAGGTAGTATGAAAGTATCTTTCTCATTATTCCAAAACTTTGTGGAATCAATTTGAAAGAACCCATTTGGATGGTTTTTCACCGTTGCTTGAGCACCTCTATATATAACCTTGAACCATTTAACATCAAAGATAAATAGACTAAATTCTCTAAACCCAACCTTAAGAATATCTTGAATAGTTCCACAATACTCAAGAGTGTCCTTTATGACATTGATATCATGTCTACTAGCTTGACTATCTTGCTCAAAATCTACCATCACACCACAATCAAATGTGTTTATTTTAGAATCCACATGCTCCGTGTGCAAATGCCTTCCCTCTAACCATATTGCATTATATAGTTTATACTAATTTTAAACAAAAGCATGACATTTAGTATAGTGCATTAAACAAGGTATATAGCAATCGAAGCATGAGATAAAGATGAAGAATGTACTTACTTGAGGGTCACATCCTCTTGCATATTCATGCTATTCTCTTGTGATCATCTTTCCATTTTGCGATGCCATTGATATTGCCATACAAAACCATTCTATATTAATCACATTTACTAAAGATTCCAAACCAATCAAGAATGGAATTTTCTCTTCTGAAATCTCTTCTATCATCCTTTAGTCTATTGATTGCATTCGTATATCTCCCAATTCAATTCTCCATAATAGGACTATTGATTGCATCCTTGTATCTCCCAATTCAATTCTGAAATCTCTTCGCTCATCCTTTAGTCTATTGATTGCATCCTCGTATCTCCCAATTCAATTCTCCATAATAGGACTATTTAGAATGTAGAATGTATTCACCTTTTGGCATAATTCTTCATCCAATTTTTGTTGCCTTCCTTTTTCTTGTGGCACATTAGTGATTAGCTGTCATCCTCCTCATTGTTGCACAATTGTGGCATGGAAGGATCTATGCGAGAGAGATGTTTTGATATATACGCAAGAGACTCTTTCATCAACCAGTCCTCTTTCATACTTAATTCTAGCCTTTCTCTTTGTATCACAAAGTCCTTTAAGGTTTTTATGAACCTTTCAAGGAAAAACATCCATCAAACATGAACACCACAAAGCACCACTTTATCAACCAAATGCACCATAAGGTGTAATTGGCTAGTGAGAATTGTTGTAGGAAAGTTGTCCTCAATCATACACACTGCCTCAATAGCATATTGAGACAAGCCCTCTCAATGGATGTAGGATCTATCGCCTTTAAGGATATATACCTACATACATAGCAATCATGTTTACTATTTACCAATACCTAACTTGTGAGTGCATGAGAATACCAAATATGTAATATAACTTAGCTAGTGCATTGAGGAGAAGATTCATACCTCACCAAGCTTTCCATTTTGTAAATAGCATCTCTCACCTTGTTATCTCCACAACCAACTATAGCAATGATAAGAATAAACTATGCATAGAAAGAACTGGAAGTTAGTATATGAGCCTACAAATTATGTACCATAAAGAGAAAATGAATAGGTGAATATTTATACACTTGTAATATCTAGTGCTAATCCTGTTTCTTAAGGCCATATAATTATACCTCTCCTTTCTTTTTGGTCTTTTTGAAGGCACCCTTCAATGAATACATTACTTCCATTGCTGCAATCACACTTTTCACCTTATTGTGCTCCTTCTTGGTTAATACCCATGGTGGTTCCTTTGTTAAGACCATGTTACCACTCTAACTGTCAATTTGCCATGCACTTTGAAGGCGTCCAATGTCTTGTAATCCCTTGAACCCTTTGTATCGATTTTACCAATTAAAACGTTCCCAAATATTTTACCAATTAAATGGTCCCAAATATTTATTGCCAAATTCTTGAAGATATGCATAGGATCTAAGAGATGATTGATCTTCATGTCACACCAATATTGAAGTCGAAATAAGATTGAGTGTCTAGACATCCCATCGGGTGGTGGATTGGGTGTGGTTGTCCATGCCTCAAACCAATCTCTACCTCTCATCATCAAGTGTTGAGACATCATGTCCCACATACTTGGGATGTGAAGGAGGGAGAAATCGATGATGTTTGTCATACACCACCTTCGTAAGTGTAGAGGGTCTTTTCGAAACAAGTGATGGTCCACAAATCGGACATGCACAATGTTCAGAGATTGCCAAATCTATTTTAAAATTGAGATGATTGATAGGTAGAGATTACCAAATCTATTTTAAAATTGAGATGATTGATAGGTAGAGATATAAACTTAAAATTTAAAGCTTAAAGTTATCCGAATCAAATATGTAACTAAACACAAGGAGAACCCAATTAGTCATGCATCGTCCAAAGAAAAACTCCTTTCACCTCTTCCTCATGCCTATTTGTTGGCCTTAAAACATCATGCACTTTCATACCTTACCATAGTGTCTCAAGCTCCTCAATCAAAGGCTCAATGTACACATCCATGTTCTCGCCACCTTGTACTTGCATGCTGGTACAAGGAGAGCAAGCATGATATAACGTTTCTTGATTGCCACCCATGGAGGGAGGTTGTAATTCACCAATAGAATAGGCCAAGTAGATCATGATGTGGACTTGAAGCCAAATGGGCTTACTGATGAAAAATAGATCAAGAGAGAGGGACCACACATAGAAGAGTAAGCCCTAATGTATATTACAAATCCTAACCATAGAGTGAAGCCATCTCCCTTCTCACACAATGCATAAAAGCCATGATCCATAATCTACAACACACTACTTATATTGTGTCCACACACAGCTAACCCTAGCTAATGTCCACACACAACTATGACCAGTTGGATGCGGTCATTTATGTCTCACACATATTACTACCTAACATGCCAGCACATAGTGCAACTGGCATAAGCTGACATCGAGCTTCAATCTCAACAGCCCCTCTCAAGCTCATGATGTACAGCCATAGATGAAGATGTAGATGAGATTGGGCTATCAAAGCTTTCATCAACACTTCACTTTTCTCTCTAAGAAAGTAAATCCAAGTCATTCTGCTGAAATCATCAACAATGAATGTCACATATTACAAGGTGCCTTTAATGGATGGATTTTGTGAAGGACCCCATACATGAACTATCTCAAGTGGCCTGCTACTCATGTTGCCTTCTTTAGGAAATGGCAACTTTGCTTGCTTTCCAAACTGGCAAGCATCACAAACACACATATTCCCATCATACTTGAATCTAGGCAGCCCACTAACAATGCCTCTTGCCTGCATGTTCTTTAACCTTTGTATGTGAAAAGATGTAGGGGAGAAAAGAGCTTGAGCTCTTGCAAGCACACACACACTCACAAAACCCTAAAAGAGAACAGACAAGGTGAGAGGCTGAAAATCTTCTTCTTCATCACACAACACTCAACACACCATATACAAAGATAAGAGTACACACCATATGAAAAGGTACTCAACCAAATACATTAGTAGGGTTCTCTATAGTGTGAACCCAAGTAAATGAGCTGGTGCTATAACTATGCCAGTCTCAAGAATGGATGTCACACAGCCTGTCATCCCACTGGCCGCATATCATCCATGATCTCACCAACCATGCCAGTGGTGTAAGTGTGGGGCCTATCCCCCAGGCGGGTCATCAGTGTCCACCTCCTCACTAGATGAGCTCGATATCTCAACACTCCCCCTGGAGCTCAACTACATCTCATGTACACCAAGCAAAGCCCTGAATCTGCGGAACTTCTTTGTACCCAATGCTTTGGTGGTGAAGATGTCAGGGACGTGATCCTGTGTGGTGACATAAATAAGGTCAACATCTCTTGCCAAAACCTTCTCTCTAATAAAATGGTAGTGGACCTCTATATGCTTTGTGCGAGCATGAAAAATTGGGTTCTTGGCCAGTTGTATACTGCTAATGTTGTCACAAAAAATGACAACTTGTCTATCCACTGATAGACCCAAATCTGCAAGTAGATTTCTCAACTAAGCTACCTCACATGTTGCCATAGTAGCAGCACCTCTATACTCGGCCTCTGTAGTACTGGATACAGCAACCGTAGGCTGCTTCTTGTTGCTCTGAGTCACAGCAGCACTCCCGAAAGAAAACATGTAGCCACTAGTAGATCTTCTATCTGAGATATTTCCAACCCAATCAGCATCTGTGTACCCACATGTACACATATCTCTGTCCCAATTTCATAAAAATAGTCCACAATGCAAAGAGGAACCTACATAAACTGACTCACCAACCCAACAGCATAGCTCAAATCTGGCCTGATGATCGTCATGTAGATCAAGCTTCCTACTATGCGCCTATACATAGTAGGATCCTCCAAAATCTCTCCTAAATCTACAGTGAACTTGCCATTCTGATCCAATGGCACTGAGATAGGATTACAGCCTATCATACCATACTTGGACAACATATACAAGCCAAATTGTCTCTATAGTAATCCAATACCATGTGGTGACCTAATCACCTCAATGCCCAAGAAATGTCTGAGCTCCCCCAGATCCTTCATCTCAAACTTTTGTCTAAGGAAGACCTTTACATCAAAGATCTCTGTATCATGGTCCCCTATAATGATCAGGTCATCTACATAGATGACAACAAGCACAACCCCTCCATCACTGTCTCACATACAGCGAGAAATCTGCATTGGCTACATGAAAGCCAATAGTGACAAGATATTTAAAAATCTTATCAGACCATGCTCTTGGTGCTTGTTTTAAGCCATACAAGGCTTTCTTCAACCTACAAACAAGCTCGAGGTGACTCACATCCTTATAACCGGGTGGCTGCAACATATACACCTCTTTTTGAAAATTGCCACCATGCAAGAATGCATTCTTTACATCCATCTGATGTAAAGACTATTGCCATGCAAGAATGCATTCTTTACATTCATCTGATGTAAAGAATATTGCCATGCAAGAATGCATTCTTTACATCCACCTGATGTAAAGACCATTGCTTTGACGTAGCCACTGCTCTATCACAACTCTCACTATTGCCATCTTGGTAACTGGGCTGAAAGTTTTCTCATAATCAATGCCATATGTCTGCGTATATCCTTTGGCTACCAATCTAACCTTGTACCTGTTTATGCTTCCATCACTGTTATGTTTTACTTTGTACACCCACTTGCATACAATGTCTTTCTTACCTTTTCAGGCAATTACACTACATCATAAGTCTCATTTCCATATAGTGCATCCATCTCCTCATCCATAGCTTTCTCCCAACACACATTTCCAATAGCCTCATCAATGCATGTGGGCTCTACAACGTGTACAACTTTTGCTACCATGTATGCATAGTGATGTGCCACATAACCATCATAGGTAAACCTTTGCACAGGATTCTTCACTCTCCCAGATCACAGCTTTGCATTCATGGCTTCCATAGCCTTCTTTACACCAGGTGTTCTCATAGCTGGTATCCCAAGATCCTCATCAAGGCGCATCTTTGAGCCACTAGACTCTCCATCAACATGAGAATGCCCTGCAGAAATGTCAAGCATACTAAGGGACTCAACCACTTTCTCTTTGCCTTTATGTGATGTACTAATCACATTTGTAGGATTGGTATTATGATGCAGCCTGCCACTCCATGGTCTATCAAACAACTGAACCACTAGATGATGGTGTCGGCTTCAAATGGATTAAAAGATCTTGTGGGTGTCCTTTTTGGGGCTAAGGGATGACTATTTGACGGCCCTAGCTCATTGTCCATAGACAATGAGCTAGTTGTTGTGGAAAGGGTATCAGATTGGGATTCAAAAAAGGTTTCAGTAATATGTGCCAAGTTTCCTACCGATTAGGTCCCACTTTCTTGCGTAGGTACTCTAGAAGGTGTCCTAGACCCTATGGCAGTGTCTATATGATGTCCCGACCGCAAGTGCATAAGGTCAAATTTTAAGATTTTTTTTTGGGAAAAAAATCCAAAAATTTTCAAGTTGGTTCAAACTTTGCCAGAACTCATTTTGAACCCCCTCGAGCACATTAGGCTAAAAAAATAGCGTATTTTTAGGATCAAAAATCGCCTAAAATTTACCAATTTCCCATACTGAACTCACTATGGAAAAATGGTTCCGGGACCAAAATTTCGACAATGGGTGTTTTCTAACTCCTCTCGAAAAGTTAGAAAACCTCCCAATTTTTTGCCGACAAAAAATGTTTTTTTTGGCACCCCTTCATCTGGTGCGGTGGCAGTCTTTATGGTGCGGTGTGTGGGTCTCTCCGCGCGGTGCGCTGTTCACGCACAGTCACCTTCTTTTATTATTATTATTTTTTTCTTTTTTGAAGTGCGTGTGCAGTGAACTCAATGCGTGTGCAGCTGTGAGATTTACAACGAATTCAATGCGTGTGCAGGGAACTCAATGCGTGTGCAGCTATGAGATTTGCAGCGAGTTCGAAATGTTCAATCTTTATGTGTGTATATAGATTTCAGTTTTCCTACAGGTGCAGGTTTAACAGAGAACTAAAATGCACAAAATTAAAGATGCAAAAAACTAAACTAAGCTAAGAACAGAAAATAAAACAAACATGCAGAAAATTGAAACTATAAAAATTAACGTCAGACAACAAAAATTGTCCTCAAACAGAATGACAGAAATGCAAATCAAGCCTCTCTCTTTCACACACAAATTGAAATTGGTAGGTTTAGCACCTACCTCCAATCCTTCCCGTGTGTTGAATCCTTGTCCTGACGTCAAGGGAGAGGCGTAGCTAGCCAATTGCACTCAAATTGCAAGACAATAAAGAGAATTTAACAATAGATTAGTCTTAAATAAGTACCAAAGTTAGTCCCAAAGCCTGCTCTCCTATCCAATGGTTTGGTAACTGATTGGAGCTTAACAAGGAGTGGTAGTGTTGTGTGTATGGTGTTCAACTAATGTAGGCACTCGTTTCCCGGTAGCGGCACCATTGAAGAGCGGATCTCTCTACCATGCAATATAGTGCTCATAGAGTACTACCGATCAACAAATGTGTTGAGAAACACAATGTCAATCCGAGGACTCGACCCGATTAGTGTATGAAGGCTTATCCCTTGCGGCGGGAGAGCTCACATACACGAACCACCACTTGATGATTCAACCATTCAACACCTCAACAATCAATCTCTCAATCCCTTTAACCCACTACACTAATCAAGAGAACAAGCAATGCATGGCAATCTCTTAATCCCATTCAAACATTGATTAAATCTTAGCTTTTCCTAATGCCAGCAAACCCATAAGCATGCATCTACTAACCCACAAGCTTAAGCAAGCATAGAATGTAACATTCACAAACTCACAAGCTCATAGAGAGAGTCTATCCATGAATAACTCATTGCCAATGAAGTGGGCAAGGGCTTGCATCAATGGAGACTACACACACACACACACACACACACACACACACACTACAAGCATGCATACACAAGAGAAAGAAAGAAGCATTCAACTAATCATAGATTAATCTACTTCAACGATGCTAAAATAGATTAAGAGAAAGAAGTGGAGCTATACTCATTGGAGCTTGATGCTCATTAGAGTACAATAGAGAGAGTTAGAGAGTTGCCATAGCTTGAGAGCTCAAGAGCTTCACTCAATAGCTTATGAGAATGGCCAAAAACGTACTCTTTCTTTAGCTAACATCTCTTTTATAGAGATGTTACTAACCCTAGGTCTCTTTCACACATGGGCGGATAACCCCATAAGTGAGCCTTGCATAATACACTTAGAACTCTCATTTAGAACCCACATTGGCCTAAAACGATTTACATTGCACTTCGGCACAAAAATATGGAAAAATTATGTGCGTCTTTATGTTCCCATGGCTACAATCTCACTCTCTCGCATTAATTGCTTCGGGCCTCCTTCTATAATCCGTGTTCCCGTGAGTGTTCCCGTGGAACAAGATCTATGCATAGATTAAGCTCTATGCATAGAACTCTATGCATGCATTAAGCCTATGCATAGAGCTTTATGCATGCATGCATATAACTTAATCTATGCATGAATTAAGCTCTATGCATGCATGCTTAATGCATAGTATCGGGGTACGGTTTAGTATAGGCTAGCATGGCTTGTATAGTGCTTTATGCATAAGTCCTCATGCATAGCTGTATGCATACGGCCTCATGCATGCTTTATGCATAATCTTTGTGCATAATTATAGAGCTTAATTCATAGATTAAGTGCTCTATGCATGCATTCATAATGCATAAAGATCTATGCATAGATTAAGCTCTATGCATAGAACTCTATGCAGGCATTAAGCCTATGCATAGAGCTTTATGCATACATAGAGCTTTATGCATAGAGATTTATGCATACATATAGCTTAATCTATGCATGAATTAAGCTCTATGCATGCATGCTTAATGCATAGTACTGGGGTACGGTTTAGTATAGGCTAGCATGGCTTGTATAGTGCTTTATGCATAAGCCTCATGCATAGCTTTATGCATAAGTCCTCATGCATAGCTTTATGCATACGGCCTCATGCATGCTTTATGCATAATCTTTGTGTATAAGCCTTATGCATAATGCTTTATGCATAAGGCCTCATGCATTCTTTATGTATAAGCTTTAGCATAGCTTGCATAAGGCTTGCATAGCGGCATAGTTTGCATAAGGCTTGCATAGCGGCATAGCTTGCATACGCTTTTGTATGTATGCATTGCTAATCCTTTCCTCACCCTTTTGTTGGTTTTGTAGGTCCTCATATCCTCTCTTTTAACATCACAAAAAAGAGGTAAGTGCTTTTCAATCTTTTCTCTATTATTATTGAACCCTTGGGTGCTCGGCATTTATTTTTTAGGTTTGCACATAAGCTTTATGCATAATGCGTTATGCATGCTTTATGCATAAGACCTCATGCATAAGGCCTCATGCTGCATAGCTTTATGCATAAGGTCTCATGGATAGCTTTCTGCATAGGCTTTATGCAGTAGGCCTCATGCATAGTTTTATGCTTAAGGCCTCATGCCTAAGGCCTTATGCATAGTGCTTTATGCATAAGCCTTATGCATAAGCTTTATGCATAAGGCCTCATGCATAAAGCATTATGCTTAAATATTTAAAATGCATAAGGCCTCATGCATAGAGCATTATGGTTAAAGCTTTATGCCGCATAGGGCCTCATGCATGCTTTATGCATAAGCTTGCATAAGGCTTGCATAACGGCGTAGTTTTCATCAGGCTTGCATAGCGGACATAAGCTTTAGCATAGCTTGCATAAGATTTTGTATCTATGCTTAGAGCTCTATGCATGCATTAAGCTCTACGCATAGAGCTTAATCTTTTCGATTTTGTATGTATGCATTAGGTTCTTAGGGATTTTGTATGTATGCATTACTAATCCTTTCCTCACGCTTTTGTTGGTTTTGTAGGTCTTCTAATCTTCTTTTTCAACATCACCAAAAAGAGGTAAGTGCTTTCCTCTCTTTCCTATCTTTTTGTCCTCTCTTTCCTCTATTTTTATCTACCAAAAAGAGGGGTTTTCTTTTGTAGGTCCGCTATGCACAGAGCTTAATCTATGAATAGAGCTCTAATCATAGAGCTTAATCTATGCATTAAGCTCTATTCATAGAGCTTAATGCATCGATTAAGCTCTATGCATGCATTCATTAAGCTCAATGCATGCATTCATAATGCATAAAGATCTATGCATTCATAATGCATAAAGATCTATGCATAGATTAAGCTCTATGCATAGACCTCTATGCATGCAAGATTAGCAACTAATTGACGAAGCCATACCATTTCACGAGCTGCTAAAGATGCAGCTATATACTCAGATTCGGTTGTAGAGAATGCAACACAACGATGTTTCTTGCTAGCCCAAGAAATTAAACAACCATTAACAAAGAAACAATTTCCACTTGTAGATCGCATAAACGAGTGAGAACTTGCCCAATCATAATTTGAATAACCAAGAAGACAAAGAATCCGAGGGAGAGGATTCTTGTTGGCGATAATAGATGAGTCCAAAGTAGTAAGAAGATACTGCCATATATCATGAGAAGTAGGAAGATTGAATACATCGAGCATAAGAGAGTCATGAAGAGCATATAAGATATACCGACGAGTAGCTTTATCACACGGACGGATCCAAGTCAAGTAATCAGTTTGCCATTGCTCCAAAATAGGACCAGCAGTAATAAGAGCATTATCTTGTTTTGCATCATCAACAAGTTGGACGGACAGACAAGATTGCCCAAACAATATCAAAAAGATCGTCATCTTCAAGTATCAACACCATCTTGACCTTCCATCTAGGAAATCCTTAGCCTTCAAACAGGGAAACAAATCGTTGAGACCAGATGAAAACCATTAACAAGAATAGAAGCTACCATCTCGGATTGTGAGAATATGTATAGAACGAGATCACAGAATTTGCAGACCATGAAACTAGAACATAAACAAGGATGACCCTAAAAGTTATATGAGATATGTTCACAAAAAGCAAGTGGCAATGAACTTGTCAAATATAGAACCCGATTTACGTGTTACAAAAAGCATGTGGCCATGAAAAGTAGTACCCAAAATAGACAAAATGTGATATGCAATAAGAGAGTAACTCCAAAAAATAGTTGGAGCATTGCTATTTTCAGATGTAGACGAGCCCAAAATTTGCTATTTTTGGATTAAAACATGAAAAGCATGTAGCACACAAAAAAGGAACAAAAGTCTATTGCACAAAAAACAGCATAACTTTCAACGTCCCCCCGGGACTCTGATGAAGCCGAGCAAACACTCAGAATTTACAGTACACGAGCTGTATGTTGCTTGTTTTCTTGTTTCAAGTGTTGTTTGTCTGAAATGGTATAACTTTTGATAGGAATATCATATTAACAAACCAATTGACTCTACAGAAAACTTGCGATGCTATGCAAACAGCAAAAACTTGTTAGGATAAGATAGGGTGGTCCAAATCTACCATCCAAGGACCTGCATAAACTTTGTAACAGTGATTAATCACTGGAATTCTACAAAACATAATAAGAGATTGATGAAACATAGAACATGCACATGAATGGAATTAACACAATTGATACTTCCTTTCTCTTCTCTTCATCACAACAGCAAGATTGATGATGCTCTGATACCATGTTGGAAATACACAAACACAAAGAGATAGGGACAAAGTGACTCAGAGAGAGAGGAGGAAGAGAAGGAGCTATCCCATAGTCCTCCGCATCCATGCCTGACATGTTAGGGAGCTATCCCATAGTCCTCCGCATCCATGCTTCCCACCACCTTCCCTACCCCACTGGCTTTTACTTTCCCTACTCTTGGCCCTTTAGCTCCTCCTAGTTCTTAGTGCACTCCTATCCCATCCATGGTGCCATCTCCCCAGCATGCGGCATGCTCATGATTCCACTCAGGTGGTGATAGTTCTAGGGCTTCTTAGAGCTATCAGTGAGATCAAGTAGTGGGGGAGGTGGGTGCAGCAGATGCTTTAGGGGAGGTGCATGGTCACCTTTGCCTATATAGCATGCAACAAGTCCGGGGAGGGTGGGATGATTTAATATTACCTAAATAAGCAGGGAATGCCTTATATGGATGACACGGGATGGAGAGATTATTATACCTTTTGTTATTTAGTCAACCAAACCTATAAGATGCCTTCAAATCATGGGTTAAATAGAAAGATAATACTTCATGTATGTAGTGTAGTGCATGCATGAGCGATTTCCAAACCCACCACCACACACACACATATTTTTTCGATGTGAGGGTGAGGAATTACATTATTAAGATCCTCAATAATAGGAGGTCTCGAGCAAGGAGGTATGTAAAAGAGGGAAAAACAAGCTCCTGCCAATTGCACCATTAAGGACTGGAAGAAGTTAAAGAAGAAAGGAAGGAAGAGTACTCAACACCCTCAACAAAAGGAGGTGCATGCGAGTCAAGTGTTGAACTGTTGTGCAATGAAGTATGGATCCAGAGGAGAAGCAAGCTAGCTCGCACAATTTTTAAGTTTTCTCCTTGCCATTTTTTACTAACTTTACTTCATGTGTCATCGTTACCATTTTTTACTAACTCTGCCATTTTTTACTAACTTTACTTCATGTGTCATCCTTACCCTTTTCATATCTCATGTATGTTGAAATGGCATGTAGGAAAGAGTAACAGGTCACCCCCCAACGTCTATGAAGAATAGGTACCACAAACACCACAACGAAGGGCACACTTGGGAGTGGCTCCAAACGCCAAGGATTGATCACCAAAATAGATATCCAACGAGCTCAATAGGGCAACTTGTGAGACTCTAAACTTGATTTAATAGATATCCAACGAGCTCAACAGGGCAACTTGTGAGACTCTAAACTTGATTTATAATTATTTTACTTGTGGCTAACATGTTTGCATTGTATTTTCTTTTAACACAGCTAGAAGATGAGAATGTTGAAAGTGATGGTCTGATGATGAAGGTGGTGTTTCACGTGGTGAAGATGCAGGGGAAGATAAAGATGAAGATGCACAAACGAACAAAATGAATTAATTTAATTAGTGCCTTTGTATTTATTCATTTTTGGGACATAAACACTTTTAGTATTTTGCAACTTTGTATATAATTTGAAAGTAATAAAAACCATGACATTGTTGTTTTATGATTTTTTTTTTTGTGTTTTAAGTGTTTGTCTTAAAAAAAGTTTAAATAATGTTTTTTGGGGCAAACTGTATGTGGCTATAGCCGCGCATGGCTATATGCATAAAGCCTTATGCATAAAGCTCTATGTAGAAGCTCTAAAAAAATGCATATAAAAATTAAAACCCCAGCACCCAAGGGTGCAATAAATATAAATGAGAAGAATAAGAGCATTGGAGTTTACCTCAAGAGATGACGCTCGGGGTACTTTGTTAAGAAATAGGATATGAGAATGTAGTGGTAATGATGATTAATCACTTAGATTATGAAGCATAAACAAACTCATCAATACACATACACAATGCTAATGTGATATGTGAATAGATGCACTTAGCATATGAAGGACCAACACATAAACACCATGAAGGGAAATGATAAACAATGAATACCACAAGATTATCTTAATGCAAAAGAAGCTAGCCTTATGCCCGCAAAGGATTCACAAAGTATATTGCCAACAAATGGTTACTTACACTAAGAAATTACAAAGGCTCCTCTCATCACTCACAATGAATGTAGGGACCTTTTTGTATAGGGTTTCTAGAGGGAAGTGCATAATCCATGCCTACACTAGTTAATCGTGGTAATTGGAGACCTTATGACCTTAGAACTTGTATCCCTAATGTGCGCATAACATTTATTCACTAAGGACTAATACTTATGGATGCTAGATCACTAATATCCCAACACCCTCTTTTGATCAAGCATCCATACCATGTAGGGTGTGCTTGGATTAGATCTACCACTAAGATAAAGATTCACTAACACATCACCTATGATAAAATGAATGCCACACAGACTCTATAAGTATCATAAGCTTTAGAAAAGTGTATTAGTGGTGGCCACATTGGCCTCATGATGACTACTCTAGGTTTCTTATCTTGTTTCTTCTTGTTCTCCTCATCCCACTTCTTTTTGAAACACACTTTGGCTTCATGTCTTTTGTTCTTGTAGTAATAGCAAGTCTTGAGGAACTTCTTCTTCGTCTTCTCATCCATGATGAGAGCCGATTCCACTTCATTCTATGATGTGGACTCCTTGGAAGTCTTCTTGGCTTCCATTCTTGTTTCTTCAAGAATCAATTAGGATGAGGCAACCTGATTCCAGGGTCATGTTGGTTTTGTTGGCTACTAGAGAAAATACACATTGCTCTTAGACATTAGGCATGTTGTTGGCAAGTAAGATGAAGACTGCTTCCTGTTCATCAATGGTTACCCCTACTCCATTGAGTTGATCTATTAAACTCCTTACATTGTTCACATGGTTACCCACTATCTCCTTGTCATCCATTTCAAGCATGTAAATATTCTTTCAAAAGAAACATCCGTGCCACTGCATTAACTTGGCCAATTATGGATCTAAGATGAGTCCATGCTTCATGAGAGATCTTAGAGGAGCTCACTTGATGAATGTGGTTTTCCTCTAACCCATAGATAATAAATGATAATGACTTTGAGTTGTCCACTTAGTGACACTGTCAAGATCCCTCAAAGGCTTTCTATCTATGCCATTGACTATGGCCCAGAGTTCCCGATCTACCAATACCATTTGCCTTTGATTCATTGCTCGTCTACTTAGTGATACTGTCAGGATCCCTGGAAGGAATTCTCTCTATGACATTGTCTATGGCCCAGAGTTCCCAATGTACCAATCCCATTTGCATTTTTGATACTCCATGTATGGTATTTTGAACCATCAAACCTCTCAGATTTCTCTAAGGAGTGTCCATAGTGATGACTTAATGAACTAGACATAGTGCAACACTATCTCAATTCACACATGTTGATAAGTGAGATCCTTTATCTAGTTAACAGGATCCTAGTACAATTATATGATCTCTCACACAGAGGGGCACAACAAGATAAACTCTATCCAAATGCACACAAACTGAAACTCACACACAACAGAGTCAGAATTGGCCTTCCCCAATTAAATGCATTAGAGTACACATAAGTTTTGAGAATTTAAGGGATTGTGCGAGGTGGTAGTATTGGGGTACTGTCTTTCCTTTTTTAATTTTATGAGAATCTTTGGATTCTTTGAGTTGTGTCTTGGTTGGAGTGTGAATGAACCTAGGAATGATATACTCTCTTCACTCAAAAGTTGTAATGTGCTCTTTATAGACTGAGAGCATGTTACATGTTGTCACAAAGACATGCATACATATTTCCACTTAGGATGGTGAAACTAAGCCAAGGATCTGATGCTCACATGATGTCTTAAATTATTTAAACCTTAGTCTTTATAAACCTTTAACCACTAAGGTAATTTGAAAAATCTTTTCCTCCTAAAAATGAGGAGGAAAGTGATCAGGTGGTGGATGCCAAATTCTTCCTCAATCGAAGGAGAAATACACGTTGTTTTGCTGAAGTAGTTTGGTTGTCATCTCTGAGCTAGAGGGAACCCTTGAATATTTCATCGATTACCATCTAATTTGGGATTAATTAGTGGTCTAATTAACTCTTGGTTTCTATAGAAGAGCATAGCAGAGTCTATTTGCAGAAATACTTTAATATGTTCACATAAATGGCTTTTTTGGTCAAATTTGTCAAATTTGTTTTTGAGCTAGTTCACCACACATAGTAATATAGGATGCTTGTGGAAGTTTGTGGAATACGCTGTAGTGCAAGGCTAATGAAAGCCACCAAAGACTGAGATTTTCTTCTCCTTGATACTCCCACCTGGTTAACTCGGCTCGGGGGGTTACCATGTCAGTTAATTGAAGGGGTTTTTTAATTCAAAAATTAAAGGTTAATTTACAGAAATACATTTATAGAAGTGGTTTTTTATCAATTTTGAAAAAAAAACCCATAATTACATAAAGAAAAAGGAGTCATTTTAGTCATGAAAAATGCACAAGTTAGGGGTTTTTTAAATACCCTTTGAAAGCACATGATACATAGGGTTTCTTAGCAGTGCACCTCTCGAGCTGGTTAATGGGTTGGAAGACGTCGATTTGTACAACTGTAATGCAAATTACATAGGGGTAATATTGCTAGGCTTGAGCGCTGTGAGCTGGGCTATTGCTACCCTAACAAATCTAAGGTGATTTTGAATAAATTTCCCTCAATTTTATCCTCAAAATAGACTCATTTTTTACACTCATAGAGTTTGATTTTTCTGCATTGTTTTTGCACTTAGTAAACAGATTACTTATACCTCCACTTTCGACATCTTTTTTTTGTTGCTTCTTGTAGTCTAACCACCTTTTAATGTAGTTATATGAGCTAAATTAGATGAAGTCCTTCTTGTAGTCTAACCACCTTTTAATGTAGTCTAATCACCTTTTAATGTAGTTATATGAGCTAAATTAGATGAAGTCCTTCTCCTCTTTTCAATTCCTTGAGAAAATTCTTTAAGCTGCGCCACTTTTCACTCTTCTCACAAAGACTTGATCACACCCACAATAGCGTGACCCTAGTTGATAAATCCCCTCTCTCAAACTTAACAATGCCACTTTATTAAGCTATATAATGATGTATTTAGGATTTCAAAAAAAAATCACTCCTAGGGACTTACTCAAATATGGCTTTACTCTTTGCTACACTCGAGCATGCAAACTAATGACGCAACAAATGTTGTAATGAAGTAACAAATGCAAATGATTAGCCTTTACTTTGCAACCAATGCAAGAAATACATGAAATGTTAAAACTCTCACCACTTTCCCACAAATGACAAGAGAAAAACAATGTAGAAAACCCACAACACAAAGATATGTCCTCTCAACACATGAAAGAGCACACTCCCATCATAGAAAGGATCTGTAATACCACGTTAAGAAATAGGAGATGAGAATGCAATTCTAATGATGGTTAATCACTTACATTATAAATCATAAAGAAACTCAGCAATAAACATACACAAAGCTAATGCGATATGTGAATTGATGCACTTAGCATATAAAGGACTAACACATAAGCACCATGAAGGGAAATGATAAACAATGAATACGACAAGATCACCTCAATGCATGAGAAGATATCCTTCTGCCCAGAAAAGATCTACCAAGTATATTGCCAACAAAGGCTCCTCCCATCATTCACAAAGAGTGTAGGGACCTGTTTATACTGGGTTTCTAGAGGGAAGCACTTAAGCTCCATAGGATGTCTCCACCTTTCCCTGATTGTCTCACCAGATTTACACTCCACCATCAAGGGTGCTACCTACAATGCCTAGATTGGCTAATCATGATAATTGGAGACCTTATGACCTTAGGCCCTCTATCCCTAAGGTGCATATAACATTTCTCCACTAAGGACTAATACTAATGGATGCTAGATCACTAAATCCTCAACATACTTGAGTCATCATATGTGAATAGGATAAACCTTTTTCCCTACATAACACAAAATGCTTAAAGCTTAAATAACATAAAGTTTTCATAGCATAAGGCTCTGTGCTTTATGCATGCATTAAACTCTATTCTCTATGCATAAGGCTTATGGATAAATCCATATGCATAAGTCTCTATGTTTAAATTAAGCCTTATGCATAAAACTCAATGCATAAGCCTTATGCATAAAGTTTGCATGAAGAACTATGCATAAATTGTATGCATAGAGCCTCATGCATAATCTCTATGCCTTATATGTGCATTAAGCTCTACGCATGAAGCCTTATGCATAGATATCTATACATAAGCTCTGTGCATAGAGCCTTACGCATAAGCTCTATGCTTTAAATCTTATGCATAAAGCCATATACATGAGAAATATGCATAAGGCTTACATAAAGCTCTATGCATAAGCTCTACGCATAAATCATTATGCATAAATCTCTTTGCATAGAGCCTTATGCATGCATAAACACTTATACATAAAGATTTATTGACTAAGCTAAACCCTAAACCCGACACCCAAAGGGTGTAATAAACATGAGCTTGCATTAATGATTACATGAATATAAGAGAGCTTACATCTTTATTGTCAAGACAAATGAGGGGACAACAATTCAAGACCTATAAAACATAACATTAAAACAAGTTATTAGTAACACATTTATAAGAAAAAAAGAGCATACAAGCTTTATGCACAAAGCATAATGCATGCTTTAATATTATGCATAGATCTTAAAGTTTATGCGTAAATATTATGTATGCTTTAAGCTTATGCATAGAGCTCTATGCATAAGACCACATGCATAGAGCTTGCATAAGCCTTATGGTTAAGGCTTATGCATAAGAATTATGGTTAAGGCTTATGCATAAGACTATGCTTAAGGCTTAAGGCTTATGCATAAGCCTATCTATAATCCCTATGTATAAGCCCTATGCTTATGCATAAGCCTATTCTTAAACCTTATGCATAAGCCTATACATAAGTCCTATGCTTATGGTTAAGGATTATGCATAAGCTGATGCTTTAAGGCTTAAGGCTTATGCATAAGCATATGCTTAAGCCTTAAGCCCTATGCATAAGCCTATGCTTACGGTTAAGGCTTATGCATAAACCTATGCTTATGGTTAAGGCTTATGGTTAAGGTTAAGGCTTATGCATAAGCAAGCATAGTCTTAAGCCTATGCTTAAGGATTATGCGTAAGCCTTAATCCCTATGCACAAGGCTTATGAATAAGCCTATTATTTAGGCCTATGCATAAGCCTTAAGTCATACGCACAAGGCCTAAGGCTTACACATAAGCCTATGCTTAAGGCTTTAGTCTTATACATAGGGCTTAACGCTTATGCATAAGCCTTGTACATAAGCCTTAAGCATAAGCTTATACATATTCCCTATACATAAGCTTATACATAAGTCTAATGTGTAGTTCTATGACACTCCCATAGAAAGGATCTCTAATACCATGTTAAGAAATAGGAGATGAGAATGCAATTCTAATGATGGTTACCTATACATAAGCTTATACATAAGTCTAATGTGTAGTTCTATGACACTCCCATAGAAAGGATCTCTAATACCATGTTAAGAAATAGGAGATGAGAATGCAATTCTAATGATGGTTAATCACTTACATTTTAAATCATAAAGAAACTCATCAATAAACATACACAATGCTAATGCGATATGTGAATTGATGCACTTAGCATATAAAGGACTAACACATAAGCACCATGAAGGGAAATGATAAACAATGAATACCACAAGATCACCTTAATGCAAGAGAAGATATCCTTCTGCCCAAAAAAGATCTACCAAGTATATTGCCAACAAAGGCTCCTCCCATCATTCACAAAGAGTGTAGGGACCTGTTTATACAGGGTTTCTAGAGGGAAGCACTTAAGCTCCCAAGGATGTCTCCACCTTTCCTCCCCAAAGGACACCCTCAAGTGTCTGATGATTTATCCTCTTTATATGACCACACCCCCATCTCTTCGTATTAAATTTATTCTCCTTTGTCAAGCTAATGACCTTCAATTTTTGTATGTCGGTAGTTATCGGCATGGTAGGTAGCACCTGACATGTAAAGGGAGTTCCTAGTTCATTTGGGTCGCTACCCGCATGCCTAGTAGCACTCGTCTATGCATAAGCCTTATGCATACCTTCTTGATACGGTGAAGGATCCTTTGTATGATAATATTGTCACTATATTATCTAACAAGGATGAAATTGACTTTGAGCACACATGTATTTCTTTGATTGAATATTCTCAATGTCATGATCGTCAGACGTCGATAACTCATGAAACGGTCATAATTTCCCAAGAGTACACAAAATCAAAGACAGCCTTTGCTATCCGGAGACGTCCATTTTAGTAACTCCCTTCTTCCTCCTCCCAATTTACATCTCGCGGCTTCCAAAGAGGAGGTAATTTCTTCTCGTTTGAGATTTCCTCAAAAGCGTTGTTCTTATTGTGACAAAACTGGTCGCTTGGTATCTGAATGTTGGGCACGAGAGTATGATGAAGAACATGGTATTACAAACAAGCAACCTTATTTATCAAGGGGTTCTTCCTATTTTGCAACCTGTGAATATTGTGGGAGCAAAAGGCATTCATCCAATCGATGCTTCAAGAGGCATTATGATGAAGCTCGAAATCAAGCTTATGCTACTCAACAAAATCCTCATGATGAAGACAATGTTCATCAAGAGGCTAATTTGGTTCATTATAATGTCTCTCCAAAAAAGGTATGACATGTTCGTGATGGTTCTCTCTTTATTGTTTATTCTGGTGCTACTGGGGCAACATAACATATCAATTGCAATGGTTACACAATTATCATCCAATTCCTATCAAGAAAGTGGTTTATCTTGCTGATAATACAACTTGCCAACAAGTAATGGGTATTGGCGACTTGTATTTGGGAACTTCTTCCTCAACCAAAATACTATGAGGAGTTTTATATGTTCTTGATTTACAAAGAAACTTACTTTTTGTTGCGTGGCTTGTGGATCTTGGTCTATTTGTTGGATTTGATAATACAAAGTGATGCATTGAAAAGGATGGCACCACTGGTTGCTCCTCAACATGGTAATCTCTTTGAACTTTCATTGAATGAGGATGTTGCAAATGTTGTTATAGCTCTAGGAGATCTGGAGGATTATAAGCTATGGCATCATCAGTTTGCTCACTTAAATTTCTCAAAGCTTCTTGATATTCATTATCATGATCTTGTGAGAGGTATGGACCTCAAATCTCACGCGTATTTGGGGATATGTGAATATTGTGCTCTAGGCAAACATCATCGTAAGCCATTTCCAATGTCTACACATATTCATTCAAATAATCTTTTGGACTCATTCATACTGATATTTGTGAACCCTTTCCTCCATCCAAGTCTTGCTACTGTTACTTCATTACTTTTATTGATGACTATTCACGGTATACAAATGTCTTTTTGCTACGCCATAAATCAGAAGCATTGGACATATTTAAGAGGTGTAAGATTTCGGTTGAGAATTACATTGGTCAAAGAGTCAAAATTCTTCCAAGTGATAATGGTGAATATATTTCCAACTTATTTCATGATCATTGCATCAACCATGACATCCACCATGAGTATACCACTCCATATTCTCCCAAAAAAATGGAGTTGCAGAGTGAAAGAATTGTACAATTTTGAATGCAATCAGATGCATGCTTATTCATTCTGGATTATCTCGCTCTTTTTGGGCAAAAGCAGTATTGACAGCCGTTTTTGTTCAAAATCATCTTCCAACTACTACACCTTCTAGTAAGATTCCAATCACAGCTTGGATAGGCCAAACTCCTTCTGTTGCACATTTTAAAGTCTTTGGGTGTATTGCTTATATTCATGTCCCAAAAGAGACACAACACAAGCTAGAACCTTCAGGTTTGAAGGTTATTTTCAGTACAAGGGATCGGGCTCATACTCGCGCTCCTAGCCGCTAAAAATGACTTGTGGAAAAAAGTAACGGGCCCGTGTATCAGTGCATGTATCATCGCAGCTAGAGACATGCGTGTACAAGCACGTGTATAGAATCAGTCAGACGCGCTGATACGAGGGCGTATACACGCATTTTGTCAGTTTAGCTGCGCTTAGATGCGCTCATACGAGGGTGTATACACGTGTTTTGTCAATTTAGCTGCACTTATACACGCGCATTTCACAGAGTATCCGCGTATATACACGCGACTTTTGCAGAGTTGACACATCTATACACGCAAACAGAGAGCAAAAAAGAAAATCCAGAGAGTGCTATTTGGTACCTTAATGCTGTTCCCGCATTCCAGCACCCAATAGCACTCTTTGGATTTTTTTTTTGGGTGCATTGCACCATCCACGAGGAAGATTTAAGACAAGAACGACATGAATGCATACATTGTCAATACACAATTCAAGACAGACATGAATGCAATACTATCATTTCACGATTCAATATTACTATCAAAATTTTATGTGTACACATATATACAAGGGAGTCCATATGTCGAAGTAGCCCATGGCTTCCGTTACAAAAATATATATACAACCACATCCTCAATATGGAATGTGATACTATAAGTCTCAGTACTACTCAGACCCAGATGATGACTCGCTGCTCCCTCCATGATCAGATGAGCTCACATCGGTCGGAATTTTCGATGAGTAGTACTCACGTCCACCCTCTGCAGTGGCGGTGGGTGGATCATTAGTGGTAGGATCATCAGCAGGTGCAATAGCAGCTTGTGCCTGTTCAAGTAACATATAGTATATAAGTATATATAAATATAATTCAATAAACCAAAATCATTCGTTTAGAGTTTTCAAGTACCTGTCGACTGTATGGTCTCATGGCCATCTCAAACTGCGCGTCCGTAATACGTCCCTCGGCTCTAAAGAGGGCCCATGTGTCATGTTTGCTATGCCGAGCATACCCAATATCATGGGCTGTGGGCTTCCTCCCGATAACCCGTTACTGTATCATAATCAACACAATTTGTAAGATTAAAACAATCATAGAATCAATGAATTAAGTAAACAATCAAATAAAGTGACCGCAAGATACTTATGAACTCTGCCTCTCCCATGACTCGACGCTGCCAGATCCGAAATGCGAAGATCCAATGGTCTCCATTTGGATCCGTCATGCCTCCACATGCTGCCTGCTCTTCACGCCACCCTCTGCTCGTTTCTTTGCCTCCTTCCACTCGCGTTTGTGCGTAGTGGCAGGTTTCTCGGCAGGATAGCTACCCACAGCTACATTTAGCCCATCATCGTACGCGAGTTTCTTAAGGTGAGATCTTTTATTACTTAAGATCTCCCTTATTCGCGTCCTTCCCCATACATCCGAAAATGTCGCATGTGGGGGATTGGGGTACCGACTATGTACAGCATCTATCACCTCCCCAACTAATCGGCTATTTTGATCTTTAAATCTAATAAAATAATTTCTATACAAGTTTGAAACTACCCCACGCATGTACTCCATTACCTCTTGCCCCCTCTCATCCATCACTACCCCGCCCCTATCCGTCACATCATAGGAGATCACTCCCTCCACCTCTCTCACCTCCTCCTCATCCTCATTTTTTAGGGATGATCCCAAAGGTATGGACGATGATGATATGGAACAAGAGAATCTTTACAAGGCTTCATCGACACTGGTTTTTGAAGGGTGCACATTCTCTATTTTACGTGCTTCACTTGAACTACTCAATATACAAACCATTTATGGATGGAGCAATGCAAGTCTTGACGTATTATTGAAGTAAGCATTCTAACTTGCAAATTTGAATTAGTGGTTTAGGGTTTAGGGTTTAGGATTTAGGACTAATTGATGATATTGGATGCAAGCTATTATCAAAGATGCTTCCAAAGGGGAATAGACTACCCACCTCAAGAGACATAGCGAGGTGCTATGTGACATCTCTTGGAGGATTGGATTATGATCGCATACATGCATGCGTCAATGATTGCATTCTCTTTTGTGGGATGCATAAGGAGGCTCGACATTGTCCCACTTGTGGGGGTGAAGTAAGGTATAGAATAGATCTGAAGAGTTTTGATGTACCTCATAAAGTCTTGCGACACTTTCCTATAATTCCTCGCATCAAACACATGTTCAAGTGCAAATCCATAGTAGAGCTCATGTCATGGCATTCCTCACATCGATCGGATGATGGCATGTGGAGAATTCCCGCAGACACTCCTGCTTGGAAGCATATTGAAGATGAGTGGCCCAGCTTTAAAATAGAGCCTAGAAACTTGAGACTTGGCCTAGGTATGGATGGAGTGAATCCATTTGGTTTCAAAAGC
The DNA here is from genome assembly GCF_041138505.1 of Cibotium barometz. Classification (NCBI taxonomy): domain Eukaryota; kingdom Viridiplantae; phylum Streptophyta; class Polypodiopsida; order Cyatheales; family Cibotiaceae; genus Cibotium; species Cibotium barometz. The sequence goes on from NC_141074.1 coordinate 15,602,297, forward strand.
ACCGCATACAGTGTGTGGCCAGTTGTGTTGGTGAATTACAACCTTCCACCATCAATGGCGATCAAGAAGGGACATCTTATGTTATCCCTTCTAATTCCAAGGAAACATAAAGTCAAGCATATGGATGTTTAACTCGAACTGTTGATTGATGAGTTGGAGGAACTATGGAGAGGTGTTGTGGTGGTGGACATTAGTAGGCCTCCCTTCTCTCGACACTTCGACTTAAAGGCAATGTTGATGTGGATAATGCATGACTTTCCAGGATACGATTGTTCTGGTAAGAATTCTAATTACCTCCCTACTCTAATACTATTGGCTATATTAATTATAACTATTGACTTTATTATTCTAACTTGTATTTATATTCTAACAGGTTTGAAAACATCGGGTAAACATGCATGTCCTATTTGTGGCCCTTCATTAGTACATGAGTAGGCTGACGGTTTGTGTAAGACCATATTCGATAATCATCATCAATTTCTCCCGTCAGATTATCCTAAATATGTTGCTAGTAAGAGTAACATTCCTCCACGAACACTTTGTGCAAAAGATTGAAAGCGTATTTGGGAGTTTACAAATATTCTTCCTCCAGATGGCATGAACAGGTATAGTAATGTTTTTCAATCTTGTTTTGTGAGTCTCTAATTGGATACTCCATTTTTTTTCGGCTACCATAATGGACCCATCTTAAGATCAACCATCTTCTTGATCCCATGCACATCTTCAAGAATGTGGGATATGGTATTCGGGAACATGTTATTGGTAAACGAGACAATGTTAGCGTATGGGAGGACTTGCGGGTCGCAGGACGTATGCGTCAAGCTTGGCCACGAGAGGAGAGTGGACACGTTCGTCTTCCGCTTGCACCATGGATTATATCAAAGAAAGAGGAGAAGCACGTAAAGCATGCCATCACCACTTTGCGTACTCCCACTGGATGCATGAGATCATTGAAGGGAGCCTTTACAACCACTAAGAAAAGAGGCGTTGAGAAACTATATGGGTTGAAGTCCCACGATTGGCACAAGATGCTCCAAGTAAGTGTTTTTCAAGTCTTGTACGTTGAAATTAAATTTTGTAATGCCATAAACCATACATACATGTGCTCTTATGTGCGCAGTTCATACTACCTGCTAGCATTGACCATTGTGCAAATAAGAGTTTGAAAAAATGTATTTATAAGATGGGCGAGCTTGTGAGGTATATAAAACCCATGTCAGATCACTCTTCATTATACCTTGCAAAATGAATGTGCATGAGGTATAACGTACTATTCATTTATTTTTCAGATATGTTAGTTCCAAAGCAATTGATCCAGCCACGTTGCATGATGCTCGTGTTATGGCAATGGAGGTGGTTTGTTTGGTAGAGGAGACTTTTTTGCGAACCATTCTCACAAGTCAACTACATCTCATTGTGCATTTAGTGGATGAAATTGCTTTATGTGGCACTGTGCATGCACGTTGGATGTTCTTCCTAGAGCGCTTCATGAAGACCTTAAAAGACTTTGTGAGGCAAAGTGCAAGGCCCGAAGGAAGCATGGTTGATACAAGAGTCTCTTGTATATATTTCAGAATTTCTTGGTCAGGTGGAAAGCTCTTTGCCACGATTATGGAGCAATGAAGAGGACTTGAAGATGACCTCTATTGTGCCTCAAGGAAAAGGATAGAGTAAAGTAATTGATAGAACATTGATTGTTGATGATCTCAATTTCACTTGCATCCTTAATAGTGATGTGATAAGCAGATGGGTTACAAGATATGAGGATGCAAAGACAAAAAGGCAAGCAGAAAGAGCTCTCTTTCGGAGGCAACATGGCTCTCGTAAGGCATACCCTAAGCATCTAGCAACACTTTCGAATGATATCCATGTTGATTGGTTGCATGAGGAAATGGAGAGAGCAGAGAGCGGCGAGGGGATGCATATCACAGCGGAAGAATGGGAGTATGCATGAGGATGCATGTTAAAGGTACATAGAACTAATGTTTTGCATTAGTTGTAAGTGATTTTCTTTTAATATTTATTCACATTGATTACACAAATATTGCTTCTATTTTGGTCCAGTGTACTATGTTCAATGCTATATGGTGTGAAGGCAAGCATTTTCGAACACAAAGAATTGATGAAAAGAGGAATACACAAGATTGCGGTGTCATTAGTAGCTTTGAGGGAGCTAATGGAAAAATGGATGATTATTGTGGCACAATCCAAGACATATTTAGGCTTGACTTTCGTCGCTTCTTTGTGTATGTTTTGGATGTCAAATGGCAAATGAACGTGATGGAAAAAGGGCCTAATGCAACGATAAAACGCCATGAAAGTGGCTATGTAACTATTGACTCTACAAAGTTTTGGCAAACAAAGAAAGATAGGCTCGTATTGGCACAACAATGTGAGCAGGTATGCATTTTTTTACTAATGTGTTTCATGTACATAAAGTGATGTATAATACATTCACTGATATGGAGCATATGGAGGATGCAACAAGCTGCAATGAAGATGATGTCGAACATGCCAATGAAGATTTTGTGATCGATGATCAAGAAATAAGAGATGATCATGATAATGAGGATGAGCGTGCCATTTCTCATGATCATGAGAATGACCCTACCATTGAGGATGATGGTGATGTTGATGAGGATAATTAGGACATCGATACCATTATCAATGGATAGAATATCGATAGTGGAATAAATTTAATCGTAGCCTTACAAATTGATCAAATGGATATTGATGGTGATCGTTTGGCAAGGATGGATCTTATTGAAGATGAGATCGAACCCTAACCAATTCATCACTGTATCATTCTAAATTGATGACATTTCTATTGTATATGTTGTCTTTTAATTATCATTTCATGATTTATTTTTGAATATATTTCATTGTTGTAAATGCATGTAGTGGGATTGTGTAATGATATATACATACTGTAATGTACTATGAGATGGTTTAAAGAAAATAGTTTTTAATTTTGTAAAGGAATGGAGTTGAATGGAGTTTTTCTTAATAAAGTTCTCGCGTGTAACAATGCATGTATAATTGCGTGTACACGCGTTTCTGAAACCAGCATACACGCGAATTTAGATGCCAATATACACGCGCCCAATACTACTCATATACATGTGCGACCATACACGTGCCTGTAACTTATCACGTGTATTGAACGCGTGTATGGCAACAGTGTCTTGTAGTGTTTTATTGGTTATTATGACAACTCAAAGGGTTACAAGTTTTACGATCCAAGTTTTTAAAAGGCAATTGTTAGTCGAGATGCTATATTCAATGAGCAATTGATGGGAGGTTTGTGGTCCACAAATGATGCTCGTGATACAAAAATAATCCTCACTTCTTTTCCTTTTCTACTTTTGGACAATGATTTGCATGATGACAACACTCTTTTGATGGATATTGGAGACAAGTCTATTGATGTTCATCCTACAGTTTCAAAGGAGACTGTTTTACAGATCTTGATATCTATGTTGATCTTCCTATTGAACTTGAGCACGGTGCAAATCATGTATATGATGATGATCTTGAAACCTTTAATCACGTATTGGCTGTTTGTGAAGATCCTTCAACTTATGTAGAAGCTATGTCCTTTCCACAAAAGGAACAATGTGTAAGATCCCACTGCCCCCTCTGCACACCGAATTCCCAGATGGTAGCAGAAGCGGAAGTAGCTTCCTCATGCACGGGACAGGGTTTTCCCACTCGCGGCCTCGCCCTCGAAAGTCCGAGCACGAGACTAAGCTAGTGGTCATTCCGAAAATCGAAATCGAGAAAATTTCCCATGCTCGGAAAGCAGGGACGATTCCACCATTTTTTAATTTCTTAACGAATTTTTCTAACGAAGTCAAGACTGATCTAACCTTCATCTGAATAAACTAGATAGAAGGGAAACTATAAGAGACTTAACTTGAAGGAATCAACGCTTTTTTCCTAATTGAATTAGGCACAGCCGTTGACCTATTCATTTGGGAAGTCTTTAGGTTATTATTTAACTATTCGAGTTCTAAGCGTAATCCTATTAATCAATTTTATTAATTAAAACTCTACTCATTCCAGCCTAGCCCCATCCGGCCCATGGGTCAGCCATTGCCCAACCAGTGGAATAGTAGAACCATACAAGTACTCACCCACCCATAATTGAAAGCCTTTCTTAACTTTTGCTTTAGAATACAGATACTCACACACTCCTCTTTAAACTTTAATCTATAAAACAATCCATTGACAAATAATTACTTGTGTAAAGATGTCACAACTCAAAATTTCCATTCAATCCTTGTTTCTCACAAAACAGTATCACTCTAGACTCTCCATTGAGACCAGCAGGTCAGCAATGAGATCCAGTTTAACAGATTACAATAAGTTTCTCGTCATACATATATACATCTTTCACGACGTATGCATGGGTGTCCTAAGCACCGCGAGTCCATGCATCGCCTAGTCAGAACCCTCCAAGATCCTCCTTAGGTGTCCTAGCACTTCACTCAGGGACCACTTTGTCGGCCCTTGCCCATCTGAAAAGATGCAGGGGGGGAGAGAGCTTGAGCTCTTGCAAGCACATACACACTCACATAACCCTAATAGAGAACACACAAGGTGAGAGGCTGAAATCTTCTTCTTCTCTACTCAACACTCAACACACCATATACAAGAATAAGAGTACACACTATATGAAAGGTACTCAACCAAATACATACACGGGTTCTCTATAGTGTGAACTCGACTAAATGAGCTGGTGCTATAACTATGCCAGTCTCTAGAATGGCTGTCACACAGCCTGTCATCCCACTGGCCGCATATCATCCAAGATCTCACCAACCATGCCAGTGGTGTAAGTGTGGGGCCTTTCCCCCAGGTGGGTCATCAGTGTCCACCGCCTCAGTAGAGACGAGCTCGATATCTCAACACTCCCCCTCGAGCTCAACTCCATCTCATGTACACCAAGCGAAGCCCTGAATCTGCGGAGCTTCTCTGTACCCAATGCTTTGGTGAAGATGTCAGCTACCTGATCCTCTGTGCTGACATAAAAAAGGTCAAGATCTCCTACCAATACCTTCTCTCTGACGAAGTGGTAGTGGACCTCTATGTGCTTCGTATGAGCATGAAAGTCTGGGTTCCTAGCCAACTGTATACTGCTAATGTTGTCACAGAAAATGACAACTTGTCTATCCACTGATAGACCCAAATCTGTAACTAGCTTTCTCAACCAAGCTACCTCACATGCTGCCATAGTAGCTCCTCTGTACTCGGCCTCTGTACTGGATAGAACAACCGTAGGCTGCTTCTTGCTGCTCCAAGTCACAGCAGCACTCCCCAAAGAAAACATGAATCCACTGGTAGATGTTCTATCTGAGATACTACCAACCCAATCAGCGTCTGTGTACCCATGTACACATATCTCTATCCCAGTCTCATAGAATAGTCCAAAATGTAAGGTAGATTTCACATACCTCAGTATGCATCTCACTGCATCCAAATGCGGTTTCCATGGAACCTGCATAAACTGACTCACCAACCCAACAGCATAGCTCAAATCTGGTGATCGTCATGTAGATCAAACTTCCTACTATGCGCCTGTACATAGTAGGATCCTCCAAGATCTCTCCTAAATCTGCACTCAACTTGTCATTCTGATCCAATGGCACAGAAACAGGCTTACAGCCTGTCATCATACCATACTTGGACAACATGTCCAAGCCATACTGTCTCTGCAGTAATCCAATACCATGTGGTGACCTAATCACCTCAATGCCCAAGAAATATCTGAGCTCCCCCAGATCCTTCATCTCAAACTTCTGTCTAAGCAAGATCTTCACATCAAAGATCTCGGCATCATGGTCCCCCGTAATGATCAAGTCATCTACATAGATGACAACAAGCACAACCCCTCTATCACCATGTCTCACATACAGCGAGAAATCTGCATTGGCTACATGAAAGCCAATAGTGACAAGATATTCAAAAATCTTGTCAGACCATGCTCTTGGTGCTTGTTTTAAGCCATACAAGGCTTTCTTCAACCTACAAACATGCTCGGGGTGACCCACATCCTCATAACCAGGTGGCTGCAACATATACACCTCTTCTTGCAAATCCCCATGCAAGAATGCATTCTTTACATCCATCTGATGTAAAGACCATTGCTTTGACGTAGCCACTGCTATCACAACTCTCACTATTGCCATCTTGGCAACTGGGTTGAAAGTTTCCTCATAATCAATGCCATATGTTTGTGCATATCCTTTGGCTACCAATCTAGCCTTGTACCTGTTTATGCTTCCATCACTGTTATGTTTTACTTTGTACACCCACTTGCATCCAATGGCTTTCTTGCCTTCAGGCAATTGCACTAAATCCCAAGTCTCATTTCCATATAGTGCATCCATCTCCTCATCCATAGCTTTCTCCCAACACACATTTCCAACAGCCTCATCAATGCATGTGGGCTCTACAACCTGCACAACCTTTGCCATATATGCATAGTGATGTGCCACATAACCATCATATGTAAATCTCTGCATAGGGTTCTTCACTCTCCCTGATCTTCGCAGCTTTTCATTCATGGCTTCCATAGCCTTCTTTACACCAGGTGTTTTCATAGCTGGGATCCCAAGCTCCTCATCAAGGCTCATATCTGAGCCACTAGACTCTCCATCAACATGAGAATGCCCTGCAGAAATGTCCGACATACCAAGGGGCTTAACCACTTTCTCTTTTCCTTTACGTGATGTACTAATCACATTTGCAAGACTAGTATTATGATGCAGCCTGCCACTCCATGGTCTATCAATAGACCCACTAGATGAGGACTCTCCTGGTCCACTCAAAGACTGTGATTGCTGACCTGCATTCTGTGCAACCACACTCCATGGTCTATCAATAGACCCACTAGATGAGGACTCTCCTTGTCCACTCAAAGACTATGATTGCTGACCTGCATTCTGTGCAACCACACTTCCACTCACATCAGCCCCAACAGCTTCTTTTTCAGCAGCATACCAGCTGCTCATCTCATCAAAGACAACATCCCTGCTTACCCTCAACTCATGTGTAGCAGGGTTATAACACCTGTATCCCTTTTGCTCAAGGGAGTATCCAATAAACACACATTTTTTAGCTTTTGGATCCAGCTTAGTTCTCAGCTCATCTGGCACATGCACATATGCAATGCATCCAAAGACTTTCAGATGAGACAAATCTGGTTTTCTGCCAGTAAACCTCTCCTCTAGAGTTACATCATGTATGGCTGCAGTTGGAGTCGTGTTCATGATGTATACTGCTGTAGAAATAGCCTCAGCCCAATAGCTATGTGGCATATTCTTCTCTTCCATCAATGCTCGCGCAATCTCAGCAATGTGCCTGTTTTTTCGCTCAGCAACTCCATTTTGCTGCAGAGTGTATCTGCATGTAAACTGTCTCCGAATACCATTCTTCTTCAAAAATTTACAGAACTCATTGGAGAAGTACTCTCCCCCTCCATCTGACCTTAGGCACTTTATATATTTCCCTGTTTGCTAACCAAAACTCTGAAATTCTAAAAGTGAGTGAACACCTCACTCTTCTCCTTCATGAAATATACCCACACTTTTCTTGTCTGGTCATCAATGAAAGTCACATAATACCTGCAGCCTCCCATAGATATGGTCTTCGTAGGACCCCATACATCTGAATGCACAACATCTAGTGCATTTCTGCTCACATATCTGTTACATGGAAACACATGCTTTGTTTGCTTCCCAAATTGGCATGCTTCACATATTTTCTGCATACCTTCCACTTTAAATTTTGGCAGCCCTGTCACAATTCCTTTTGTCTGCATAGACTTCAATCTCTGCACATTTACATGTCACAATTCCTTTTGTCTGCATAGACTTCAATCTCTGCACATTTACATGTCCAATCCTTTTATGCCAAATGTCTGTGTCTGCAACAATTCCTGAGCCATTTGCAAACATCGCACCACTCATTTCAGGCATGTCTACATTCAATGTAAACATTCTACCCACTCTGTTGCCTTTTGCAACCAACCTGCACTTGTCTTTAAAGTCTTCAACATAACAACCATCAGGGTTAAACCAAACCTGCAAACCCTGCTCAATTATCTGGCCAACTGAAACCAGATTCTTTGTTATGTTCGGTACATGAAGTACATCTGCAAGGTACTTCACTTTGCCATCCTGCATAGACAATGGCACATCTCCAACATGGGCAATTGGATGAGTAGTGTCATCCCCTGTTTCCACAAAACCTGGTCTTTCCGGGTTTTTCATCTCCTTGAACCACTCCCCATGACTCGTCATGTGGTTCGAAGCGCCTGAATCCACATACCATACATTATCTTTTTGTGCTGCATCAACATTTTCAGACATGGCATTCACGACATGCTGCATAACAAACAACCTTTCATTATCCTCATTATTTCTGCTTGAGGATGCATAGTTGTTCTGCTGCACTTTCCCATTTTGCATGTCAGCCTGCTTCTTATAACATTCTGCCTGCACATGTCCAGGCTTGAACACCATATTAGTGAATTTGGGAATTTCCCAATTCCCATTTTTGAATACTTAAAAAAGGGGACATGGATAACATGTTTGTAAGTTTCTCAAAACCCTATCATATGACCAATCGTTGGAAAGCGCTTGAAAAATAGAATCTAAAGAGCTATAAAGCGCTCATTTTGGATTAGTGGTGTTCAAGTTATGGTTAATTAAAACTTTTGACCACGTGTCCCAAACTTGTGGGAAATTCCCATATTCCCCAATATGGTGTTCTTACCACAATAATAGCATTCACGTGCATCATTATATTGCCTTTGCCAATTTCCATGGCCTCTTTGACTCTCCCTGCCTCTGAATTTGCCTCTTCCACCTGCGTGTTGTTGTTGTTGTTGTTGATTCTAGGACTGTTGTTGTTGTTGCTACTGCTGGCCATAATTCTGATTACCTGTTCGGCCACCTCCTTGACCGCATCCACGGCCTCCTCTACCTCATCCTCTTCCTAAACTCGTGTAGAAGTCCTATTGCTCTGAACTGTTTTGGCTTTGTGAAGGCTGTTGGTCTTCACCCAAGCTCTTCTCTTCGATAAATCAGCATAGACACCAAATCTGTAAAGTTGGGAATGTTTTCCCGAGTCTGAATGGACGTCTTGAACGCCTTGTATTATGGCCCGAGACCACGTAGACAGACTTCCACCTTGTCATCATCATCTACTACCACACCAATAGATGCAAGGGATTCCACAATACCCTTTATCTTCAGTGCATAGTCATTCACAGACATGCTCTTTTTCTCCACAGTATGAAGTTCATTCTTTAACTGTATCTTACGTGCCTTGGTATTTGTTTCATAGAGCTTTACCAAGGTGTCCCACGCCTCCTTGGGGGACTTGGCATCCTAAATGTGCCCTGGAATCATGGTGTCCTATATACTAATGGAGAGCCAATACATAACCTTCCTGGCTCCTTGGTTCCAGTCTTTAAACTCTTTCACATCTGCAGTAGTCGGATTTATGTCCGGTATCTCCGGTGCCTCTTCATGCTCACCTTCTATGTAGTCCCAATAGCCTTTTCCCATCAGGAAATTCGTCAACCTAAATCTCCAAGCATGGAAGTTATTCTTATCAAGCTTCTCAGCCACAATATGGGTTATCCCATCATTTGACATCTTGCCAAACACACAATTTTACCAGAAACAGCACTCTAGTTTTTCTGCACAAACTGCTATATTTTCTGCAGCGGTACTGTAGTACTCTCAAATGTCACAACCAGTGACTTCAATGTGCATACATACACCCAATGGCAACTGTAGACCTCTTTGCAACACCCACAGTCAATCTGTCTTCCTACAGTTCTTAAAATAGAGTTCTGCAAAGAATCGATGACTTACCCGCAGTGCTCGAAATCGCCTGCTTTCTGAAAAATGGAGGTCCAGACGCGCCCGAAACCCGTTTTCGGCCTAGAAAAGATAGTCCGATAGGATAGTATAGTTTCCCTATAGCTTTACTCCCACGAAGAAAGCTCCTCAATCAGAGATCGTTTGCTGGTGCCTCCCGTAGAGCTCCCGATAAGGGTGTAGTCACCAACACAAATAGGGAAGAGTAGTTGAAGCTCTTACCCTCGTACTGCTTCCTGTAGTTCTCTTGCTTGCACCTCAGCCCTTAGCACGAACCAGGCTCTGATACCATGAAAAGATGCACGGGGGAAGAGAGCTTGAGCTCTTGCAAGCACACACACACTCACATAACCCTAATAGAGAACACACAAGGTGAGAGGCTGAAATCTTCTTCTTCTCTACTCAACACTCAACACACCATATACAAGAATAAGAGTACACACTATATGGAAGGTACTAAACCAAATACATACACGGGTTCTCTATAGTGTGAACCCGACTAAATGAGCTGGCGCTATAACTAGGCCAGTCTCTAGAATGGCTGTCACACAGCTTGTCATCCCACTGGCCGCATATCACCCAAGATCTCACCAACCATGCCAGTGGTGTAAGTGTGGGGCCTATCCCCCAGGCGGGTCATCAGTGTCCACCGCCTCACTAGACGAGCTCGATATCTCAACACCATCATACCAGAAGCACACCATTTTACACCATACTCAGGCTGGTCAAGACCATTTTACACCATACTCAGGCTCGTCAAGACCTGGGCAGGTTTTTGTTGCATGAGCCGTCCTTTAAACACTCCCCGCCAGCTGTTGCAACTGAACTTCCCTTAGAACACACATATACCTCCAGTATTTTTGCATAAGAAGTCCTTTAAGAAAACACGATTTCTATGTAAGTTTTCAGTTTTGATTTTCTTTAGAATACAATGAGTATATCTTAATTCCGTATCCCAAGACTTCTAGATGACAGGTTTGGATTCCCAAGCAAAATTCCTTGAATTCTAAATTCTTGATCCTCACATCAAAATCGAAGGTCTCGACTTAGTCTTAGATTCAGTGGGTGATTTAAGTGTAGATTACTCAGCTGGTCACATCGTCTATTCTTGAAACTAACGAAGGAGTTATGTCCTAGTCATAATATGATTCAGGGATTGAGTCTGGAAAGGTTCTCCCTGATCTATCTTTCTCGAAGGTAATGATTCGATTACTACTTTACTGAATTCAAAACTAAACACGAATTCCTATGAGGAATAAATTAGTCATTTATCTAAAATTCCGACTTCGATAGTTTTTTTGAATTTTCTCATTATCATCCTAGAGAATATGAAACGGTAATTTTTTTTTTCACAGAGTATTTACTTAATTTATTTATCCATATTCATGGGATTTAAACAAGGATTAAAGAGAACTCTTATTTTGATATAAAAATTTATGTATGCATCTATTTATGCATAAAAATCCATTTTGATGAAAGTAACACTTTTATAATAAAAAAATTCTTTTATGCATAAAAATCAACAATGATGAAAGTAACACTTTTATAATTCAAAAAAATAATCTTTTATGCATCTATTTGTGCATAAAAATCCATTTTGATGAAATTAACACTTTTGTAATAAAATAATCAATATGTATCTTTCTATGCATAGAATTTAATTCTATTGAAAATCACTCTTTTATAATAATAATAAATCATCAATATGCATCTTTCTATGCATAGAATTTAATTCTATTAAAAATCACTCTTCAATATGCATCTTTCTATGCATAGAATTTAATTCTATTAAAAATCACTCTTTTATAATATTAAAAAATAATCAATATGCATCTTTTTTATGCGTGAATGAAAATGACACTTTTAGAATACAGAAATGACGGGGATTACTCATTTTGCTTAATAAAAGATAAAATTTATTTCACAAATTTTAGAAAATTTTGCCATAACCTCCTTTGTATGACTGACCATTTTTCAAATTTTCTAACCTTAATCTACTTAGGAATTACCCCCAATTGGTTTAAAGTATTCTAAACTAATCAATTTTCACTTTTAAGAGAGAAACAATATGAAAAGTTTAATTCAAACAATTAGATCACTTAACTAGGATAAAGAAGGGCTCATTTTAAGAATGAGAGAGGGAGAAACCCTTTCCAAAAAGGCATAGCATCTGTTTATCGTTTTAAGATAACAACAATTTTGAAAACCATTAAAAGAATAAGAAAAAGTAAGATTTCTTACTTACATGAAATTCTGGGAGCTTTCCTTTGGCTTGATGGTTTGAGGGTTCTACTCTTATTTGCAACAAGAGTGGCCACCAATTCTTTAGAAGAGGGAATGGTCAAAAACTAGTGAATTATTAAGAAATTCACAGTTCTTGGCTCTTGTTTGCAACAAGAGTGGCCACCAATTCTTTAGAAGAGGGAATGGTCAAAAACTAGTGAATTATTAAGAAATTCACAGTTCTTGGCTCTTGGGAGGAGTAGAGTAAAAGTGCATAAAACACTATTAAGCTTCAACAAAGGGGGAGGCTTCTATTTAAGGTAAAAAGTGAGCTTCTAACCAAGCAAGCTGATTCTAGAATTTTCTAGATCAGTTTGGTCAATTTTTGAGGTCAATTTAGCTTACTTTTTTGAACTAGATTTGAATTAGGAGAAATGAAATATCTCAATTTTTGAGATCAATTTAGCTTACTTTTTTGAACTAGATTTGAATTAGGAGAGAGGAGAGATGAAATATCTCAATTTTTTATAATTTTAAACTCCACCACACATGTGAAGCAGGAGCCTCCTTTATGAGGGGGGAATCCCCATTGTGAGTGTCAGAAATCCATTTTTTTAGTAATTCCTTTGGTCTCTAGTCCACTCTTCATCTTATGTGAGTATTTCCTCATTTTTGGGGAGATTTTCTTTATTTCTTCTATTTATCTTCTCCACACATTTGGATGAATTTGATTGGCCCCTCAAAACCTAAATTTAAATTTTTTCAAAAACGTGGACCCTTAGGATAAGGCCTCTTCAAAAATGTGGACCCTTAGGATAAGGCCTCTTCAACAGATTATACTTGATTTCTTATGCACCTTCTGAAAATATTTTTGAACTTTTATTTTCAGGGAACTTATTTTATTAAGAAAATATATTTTTCCATCCAAAAATATTCAAAATCTAAATAACCTCTCTCTAGAACATTTTCTCTCTATAGGCCAAAATACGTAAAAAAACAACATCTTTTATATTTCTGAAGAGGGGATTGATTTCAAAGAAAGATACTAGACATCTTGAGAGGTTGGGGAGAATTCTTACATTCTCTCCCACACTTGAGAAACGTGATGTTCTCATCTCGCAAATTGGGAGTAATCCCGCAACAATTCAACTTCTTTCTCCCAAGTGGCATCTTCAAAAGGATAGAACTTCCATTTGACCAACAATTCTCTTAGAATTCTGTTCCTGAAATCCTTTTCTCGAATATCAAGGATTTCTTTAGGTTGGAGTTCCATTTGCCCTTGGGTTGAAGAAGTTAAGATTTCATCATCAAGCACATGATTCGGCTTGGTACATACTTTTTAAGAAGGTTGACATGAAATACATTATGAACTTTGAGATGAGGAGGCAGAAGAAGCTCACAGGCCAAGAAGTCACCTACTTTCTTTGTAATCAGATATGGCCCATAATATCTGGGGGATAACTTCTTGTACTTCCCAAGAGATAGAGAACTTCTTTTGGGGCGTACTCGAATGAAGACCATATTTTCTTCTTAGAATTCTCTGTCTGTCCTTTTCTTATCTGCATACTGCTTCTGTCTATCCTGGATAGCTTTAATATCTTTATGAATTGACTGCATCTGCATCGGGTTCAACTGTGTAGATGTGCAAGTAGGCATTGGTTAATTGAGCTTTAGATCAAGAATCAGTAAAGGGAATAATTAGCCTAATCAATCGTGCTCGGAAATTATCTTGCGTGTGTGAATAGTTATCATCCACGAGCTTCTCTAACAACCAACACGCCTCCCTTGTCACTGCCACCTCCACCTCAGCCAGATCTCTAACAGTTCACCTCCTTCTTTATCACCAACAGCTCCACCTCACGGCCATGTCTGAAGGCAATTCACCTCCCACTTTGTCACCCTCACCTCCACTTCACGATGCCATTTCTATTAGGTCGATATCTCGGTGGCCATGCTTCCACCTCCTTGCCTCACGACCATCTCCGCCAGTCGATCTCACATCACCGCCAGTTGACCTTTTGTTGCTTGCAAACCAAGCATGCATGGCAACATGAGGTCGCTCAGAAACGCCTCCACCTTAGAGCTTCACACTACTTGAACACCTCAAGGCTTCACACCACCTCCAACCCATGCCTTCACACTACCTTCACCTCATCATGCGTTTCACATGGCCCATTTAACCCTTCACACGACGACTGGCCATCTCACCTCACAAGATTGGCTATCTCATGCGATTGATTTCTTGGAAGCCACGAACTTCATCTCGTTGTTGTCCATGTTATGGTTTCTTTAAAAAAATTAGTTTCCACAGTAAGGTTTTTAAAACCTTGTTGTGAGGTTATGGAGAGGCAAGTTTTGGAGGGGGGGAGGAGTGGGTGTCCTTTGAAGTTAATACGCACATGTTGACAGTACATGCTTTAGTATGACAGAGCTAATTACACGTGGGCATTATGCATGCAAGAGACGAGAAGATGGTGGGAAAGTGAGATAAACTGGATGAGGCAGGTGACCGAGGATTGGGCGATTGGGAAGTCGATGAAGAAATGAAGAGATTGAGGGAGCATCAGGAAGAAGATAACACCACTAAGAGGTAGTAGGAAAAAACTACAACACGTTGGGGGGGCATACTCATAACATTCCAGTAATGTTGAGGTCTTTAGGATGTTGGGGAATTTTGTCTCTATTCAGTAGCAAAATAACGCTGCTGAGCAGCGAAATTTTGCTGCCCAATAGCAAGAATAGCAGCAAAATTTGGCTGCTAATGAGTAGCGATTATAATAGTAAAATTTTGTTGCTATACTATAATTTCGCTAAAATTGGGTGGTGAAATTCTATTATAAAAAATTCAAGAGAGTTGTTTAAAGATTGAAATTAGCTTATACATATCACATACATATAGAAAATAATGATTTAAAAAAAACATCTATCGGAATCCTTAAAGCCATGTTTGAAAAACAAAAATAAAGATGATTGAAAACTTTTGAAGGGAAAAATTACAAAAATAAAGTCAAGATCATGAATCTATCCCATCTTATAATAGATCCATTTGTGTTACTTCATCTTTATTACAAATGCATCAGAAATGATCTTGAGTGGTTGGGGAGCAATGCCAGAACAGTGCGAATTTTGAGCCTGCACCGCCGCTGCAGAGCCTAAATTCGCACTATTCTAGCATAGCTTCCCTAGTTCTCCAAGAGCAATTCTGATGCATTGAATGACAAAAAATATAATATTACACATGATTAAAGGTGTTTTTATCTTATAAACTATTATTTCTCACAATTAATGTACTCAACTTCATAATAAATGCATCCGAAATGATCCTGAGTGGTTGGGGGAGCAGTGCTAGAATAGTGCAAATTTTGAGCCTGTAGAGCCTAAATTCGCACTGTTCTGGCACAGCTTCCTCAGTCCTCCAGGAGCAATTCTGATGCATTGGATGATAAACACTATATTTTTACACATGATTAAAGGTGTTTTTATCTTATAAACTAATATTTCTCACAATTAGTGTGCTCAACTTCATTATAAATGCATCAGAAATGATCCTGAGTGGCTGGGGGAGCAGTGCCAGAATAGTGCGAATTTTCAGCCTTGTACTGCCGCTGTAAAGCCTAAATTTGCAATGTTCTGGCATAGCTTCCCTAGTCCTCCAGGAGAAATTCTAATGCATTAGATGATAAATACTATAATTTTACACATGATTTAAGATGTTTTAATCTTATAAACTGCTATTTCTTACAATTAGTGTGCTCAACTTCATTATAAATATATACATCAATATTGATCACATTTGGGTGAGGTTCTAAGCCAAGCACGAATGACAAGCATCTATTTGCTCTTCTAAAATCTCTTCTCTCATTATTTTGTCTATTGATTGCATCCTTGTATCTCCTAATTCACCTCTCCCTAAAAGGCCTATTTGGAATGCAAAATGTATTCACATTTTTGCAGAATGCTTCATCTAGTCTTTATTGCCTTCCTTTTCCTTGTGGCACATTCGTGATTAGTCGGTTATCCTTCTCATTTCTCCATAATCGTAGCATGGAAGGATCTATTCGAGAGAGATGTTTTGAGATATGCACAAGAGACTATTTCATCAATAATCCCTCCACCATTGCTTGATTTTTGTTTTACAAAGTCCTTTAGGGTTTTCATAAACCTTTCAAGAAAAAACATCCATCAAAATTTACAACACCACAAAGTGCCACTTCATCAACCAAATGCACCACAAGATGCAATTAGCTGGTGAGAATTGTTCTATGAGAGTTTTCCTCGATCATACACACTGCCTCAATAACATTTGGGATGAGCCATGTCAATGGATGTAGGATCTATCTCCTTTAAGGATATATACCTACATACATAACAATAATGTGTACTATTTATTATACGTAACTTATGATTATATGAGAATATCAAATATTCAATATTAAATATAACTTAGATAGTGAATTCAAAAGAAGATTCATACCTCACCAAGCTTCCCATTTTGTAAATAGCCTCTCTCACCTTCTTGTCTCCACAACCAACTATAGCTATTGGAAGAATAAACTACGCATAAAAAAAGATGGAAGTTAGTATATGAGCCTACAAAGTATGTACCATAAAGAGAAAATAAATAAAAGAGTATTTTAATACCTGTAATATCTTGTGCTAATCGTGTGTCTTGAGGCCATATTTATAACTGTACCTCTCCCTTCTTTATAGTCTTTTTGAAGGCACCCTTTAATGAATGCATCACTCCCATTGGTGTACGAAAAGAGGTAATCACACTTTTCACCTTATTGTGCTCCTTCTTGCTTAATACCCATGGTGCCTTTGGTGGGACCATGTTACCACTCTCATCTAAAATTAGCCTTGCACTTTGAAGGTGTCCAAAATTTTGTAATTCATCCCTTGCACCCTTGGTATCTCTTTTACCAATTAAAAGAGAGCAAGCATCATATGAACTTTCATGATTGCCACCCATGGAGGTATCACAACATAATAGGTGAAGTAAACCATGATTTGGACTTGAATCCAAATGGGTCAACATCATACATGCCCAAGCTAAGATGTAAGTGACTGGGCTCATCTTTAAACTTTGGCCATTGATGCTCCACATGTTGCACATCGGTGAATCAGCTATGATCATGATGATGCCATTGGTTGAGTGATGCGTTGCATGCCATGTCATGAGTTCTACAAACCCTTTACATTTAAACATGTTTTCCATGCGACAAATGATAGTAAAGTATCTCAACATCTTTTAGAGAATTTTGTCTCCTTGTTGCAAGTCATCTCTATATTGGATCTCTCCACATTGTAGACATTGTGATGCATTTTTATTAACCTCTCTAAAGCATTGGGACGTGTGTATTTTTGTATAATCCATACCTAGCATAGAGAGAAATTTATGAGACCCATCTCGTGAGTCTGGAAATAGATTTTGAGGGGGAACAATATTCTTGGCAAGCCTACAATACAACATAAGAAATTATATGTCAAAATATCTACAAGGAGAGTATAAAACAAGAGACATTTCAATGAGAGAATATATTGATCAAAGAAGACTTGTAACACTTATATCACTCCATCCATAAGGTTTCTGCAAGTTTAATAGCTCCAAGTTTGCTCAGAGTGAAGAGTACGAACATCCCTCATATAAAGGGATGCTTGCCTCTCTATGCAAGGTTTGCTCTTCTTATGACATTGGATCTTGCTCTCCATCATCTATAACCTCTCATTCAAAAAAATCATTCAACATGTCTTCCATAATGAGATCCGCTTCCTCCTCATGTGGCAATGAGGAGGAAATGATGGAGGCACCTCATAATGAGATCCGCTTCCTCCTCATGTGGCAACATGTCTTCCATAATGAGATCCGCTTCCTCCTCATGTGGCAATGATGGAGGCACCTCATAGAAGATGTATCTCAACCATGATTTCCCTATGAAAACTTACCACCTTTTGCAATCTACCTGATAGGTAATGGAATGATGTGGCATATTATGTAACATTCTCCTATGGTTCTCCTCCATGTCATCATCCACACTTACTTGTTCCATTGCCTTATAAAGCTCATATGTATCGACATTATCAATTGTTATATGATGTTGGGGTATATATTGGCCCTTTTATCGATCACACATACATTGTATCTTTTCTCTTAACCATGCTTCGAAACCAACATCCATCCCTTGATCACTATTAGACATATGCAATCAAACCACAAGTGAATATACATTAGTATAAAAAGACATATGCTCTAGAATTGTCAAATGGAAAGTGGCCTAGGGTTTTGTTGCTATGCTGCATTTCTAGTAGTGAAATTTACTGCTAAGTAGAACAACTAGCAGGTGAAATTTTATTTCTCAGCATAGCAACCTATAAAAAATTACTCCCACCTAAATCTTTTTCGCCCGCATTTCTACCTACCCCCTGAAGATTAACATGGCTTGGACGATAATCGATTGATTACAGCAGCTCTTTCTCCCACCTAAGTCCCTTCCATCCCTTCCACTTCTTCCTCCATGAAAGCTCATCCTCTTGTGCGGTATGTGCTATTCCCTCCCTCTCCTTATATGCTCTCAAGCTTTCATGGAAAGCTTCATCCCTTTCTTCTTTACTCTCAAGATTTTATGGAAAACTTTATCCATGCTTTGAGGTGAGCTCTTCTCTTCCTTACCCTCTCTTTCCTTTCTCATCTCTCGTCTCTTCCTTACCCTCTCTTCTCTTCCTTACCCTCTCTTTCTCTTTCTCATCTCTCTTTGTCTTGCCCTAATCCTAGCTTCTACATAGAAATGAAAATATCAAGTTTTGATGGAGATCTCTCAATCAAAACTCTCTATTAGGCTTTCTATCTAGAAGCAAGGGTTAGAGTTTCATGAACCACAAGCTTTCTATTAAGTTTGTATTAGGGTTAGGGTTAAAGAGCTCACTTTGTTTTTCTCCTTTTCCCCTTCTTCGCTTTCACTTCTCCTCTAGCTTTCTCATATGTTAAAATGTAGTATGCTTCTAACTTTTTGCTTTTCTTATTAATATTTTGTAGGCTTATTCAAGTAAACAACCCTAGCTTCTTGGGTTAAGAGCTCACTCCTAGCTATTATGATTTTAGGGATTTTTAAAGTTTTATGATTTTAGGGTTTTGTGTTTTTTTTGGGCTTTTATGCTTTTAGGGTTAGCTCTATGCACGGATTGAGAGCTCCCAACAATGCATGCAAGGAAAACCATTCTTTAAGCAAAGGAAAAAGCTGAGAAAATTCTGTCAAATAACCAAAAAGAAGGAAATAGTTACACTTTCTAAACATGCACACGCAAGTATAATACCAAAGTTAACATAAAAGTTAGTGCATTTAATTGAACAAATGACACTAGCCTCATCACCTAGGAAAAGAAACATGAAAACATTTGTTTCCTTGTACGCTATCAAAACTCAACCAGAGTGAGCTTAAGTTTAGGTTTTGTAGTGCTATCCAAGCTAATTTTTTATACTCCCAGGGTGGAAGCATGCCCTTAATATTGAGCTCACAACATGAAACATCACCATAACCTTAAAAAAACTTTCTTCAAGCAAATCTTTTCAGATGAGGTAGATTTCTTTCGGGCCATGCTTCCGACAAGGAAAACTTTTAGGTTAAATTGTCTATTATGGATATTATCCAAAGCTATGAATACCAAGGCATGAATGGATGTCGCCAAGATCTAAATTGTATGATTCTTTCACTCTGCAACTCCATTCTGTTGGGGAGAATGTGGAATGGTATACTCATGGTGGATGCCGTGGTTGATGCAGTGATCAATCATGAAATAAGTTGGAAATATATTCACCACCATTATCACTTCGAAGAATTTTGACTCTTCGACCAGTGTGATTCTCCACAGATATTTGGTACCTCTTAAATGTGTCCAATGCTTCTGATTTATACTGTAGCAAAAAGACATTTGTATACCGTGAATAGTCATCAATAAAAGTAATGAAGTAATGGTAGTAAGACTTGGATGGAGGAAGGGGTCCACAAATATCAGTATGAATGAGATCCAAAAGATTATTTGAATGAATATTTGTAGACATTGGAAATGGCTTACGATGATGTTTGCCTAGAGCACAATATTCACATATCCCCATATGCGGGTGAGATTCGAGGTCCAAACCTCTCACTAGATCATGATGATGAATATCAAGAAGCTTTAAGAAATTTGAGTGAGCAAACCCATGATGCCATAGCTTACAATCTAGATCTCCTAGAACTGTAACAACATTTGCAACATCCTCATTCAATGAAAGTTCAAAGAGATTATCATGTCGATGAGCAACCGCAATAGTGGTGCAGCGCAACAGAAAGTAAATTTCTTTGTAAATCAAGAACAGATAAAACTTCTCGCAATATTTTGGTTGAGGAAGAAGTTCCCAAATACAAGTCACCAATACCCATTACTTGGCAAGTTGTATTATCAGCAAGATAAACCACTTTCTAATTGTGGCTTATATAGAAAGCATCCGTTTGAAGCCTTCACAGAAAGCTTTGATGATCAAATCGTGCTTATGACTACTTGTTTGCTCTCACAAAGAACCTGTTTTACTGTTTTAGATGCAGTTTGCCTGAATTGTCCTAACTTTTGACTCAGAACTCCAATTGACAAACCGTTTTGATAGGTTTTGGTTTTAAGAACGTGATTAAGAAACAATTCTAATTACAACAAGTGGAGCTATAAAATCATGTAGCCATATATGCCTTTATAGAGTGTCACACTTCCACACACTAATATAAACACACCCAGAACACTAGACCCAAGAGCATGTACAAAACTTTATTCCGATACAAGTCTTCATCTCTTTACATAGTTGAACATCCATTACATCCTCAGAACCATCTTCATCTAGCACCCATTCACAATCAACCCACTCCCCTTGATCGATATGTACTATGACTGACCGATACCCTTAATCAGCTCCCTCAAAACAAGCAAGGTCAACTTCCCCAGCCCCAAGATTAGAGATTCCATGCGCAACTTCAACATCTTTGGATTGAAGACCAAAAACACCATCGCTTGCCATCAACAGTAAGAATACCAGAAACAGACAATACACCCTTTGGCTACAAGCTGACAACAAACATGATGACTAATCCCTCTCTCACCTCTTCTCAGAACATCATCACTCAGCCCATGAGCTGGCCTCAGACACCAGCCGTAGCATCCCAACAACACACACACACATATTCTGTGCTCAAAGGCAATAATACAAACAAGAATGACCACCTCTCTCCTTTGCAGTAGCAGCAGAGCAACCCAATGAAGCAATACCATCACACTCTGTGCTCAGAGGCAAAAACTCAACAAGAAAGCCTATCTCTCCTTTGCGGCATCGAGGGGCAGCAAACCAATGAAACAAGTCTCACTGGCATTGCCAGCCTCAGTGTACTGCTCTGCTTTCTACCAACTACAATTACACTAAAGAGAGCAACGCACCTTCTGCTAACGAGTCTGGCATTGCCAGGCTCTGAAAGCCGGCAGCTAAAAAAAATAAGCACGCCACTCTGCTCTCTCAAACACCAGCCGCAACAGCCCTTCTCGAATCTTTTCCAGTTGCTCGCTCTCCCTCCTCTGCAGTCGACGTCTCCTTCTATCCTCCTCCGCTTCTCTGCAGTCGACCCCCTTATTCTGGAAAAACCCGCCACACCTCTGTTTAAGTTGCACCTCCATAAGGTAACCATCTGCTGCGCTACCAGCAGTTGTGCCAAACACACCAACTCTGGCGCCGGCAGCAATACTCCCTCTCTCCTTGCTACCCGTCGTCGCGCCAAATAGCAACACCTCCAAAAACTCTCCGCTACCAAAGGTGGCTTCTCCAATGAAAAACTTTCCCTGACGATATCAGGCAACTCCTCAATCGACGCCCTGCATTTGGCAACCACCACGCCTGCCATCCTTGTGTTTGAATATTTCTTTATTTGCTTCAAACTGCACGTGCGCCCACTCCCAGTCATCTATCCTTAAAAATGCATTTTCAAGACTTTGAGCTAGGTTGCCTTTAGTATATGCCTCATTTTGCAAAACTTGAGCATGAAGATGCTTTGCACAAAACCTTGATACTACCTTCGCTCCATGACCATCATACACACACGTAGCCATGCACAGCCACATCACCCTTCCATCAAAGCCTAAAGCTTGATTGCCACATATAACCACACATCCATGACACCCACGCTGAGTCAATGGGTGCTCCCATGACTTTACCACAATACGGAACATCACTCATGTACACATGTACAAGTTGAGTTTGGGGTTTTCAAAAATCTTCACACAACGTTCCACTATTGTGGTGGGAGCCTACATAGACATGGGGGAATCGAGAGATAAGAGCTCCTACAAGAGTACATTTTCTCCATTTTGGAAATGGTCCAGTAGGTGACTTTGAATCAATGGTTTTCCTTTCATAATGTATCATTTATAGACATTGCAAAGTGTTTATGTGATTATTAGTAGTTGGATGCTCTAGAATGGGATTGGTTCAGTGATTGTGGAATTACAACTTATTTTTTCTACTTTTCATTGTACCTTGATATTTTTAAAGCATTATATAATTCATTGAGTTAGATTTCTTTTTAAAAAAATTTGAAGTGAGATAGATCCTAGAACTTGTCTGTCTTCTTCGTCTCTCTCGTCACCTCATGGGACATGAAAATGTGTGTGAGTGGCCAATGAGGTGATAGATCAAGTGGTGAAGATGTTTTCCAAGGACCGAGGTACTGGGTTCAAAACCCCCCTTGGTGCTTCCTCGGGGCGGCATCGCCTAAAGGTGGAGAAATAAGTGCCTATGAGCAATTGTGTATGGACGGTGAAATTTGGTAACTATGGGAGGATCTTGGGCTAAAGGCTAGTTGGAAAAAAAAATGTGTGTGTGAGTGAGAGAGTACATAGAAGTGGCATGCTCAAAGAGCTAGTGCTATACATACAAATGTGAGTGTGAGTGTGATAGCTCAAGACTAGTCAGAGGATTCAAGCTCTCTCATGAGCAGATATCTCTCTCATCCTAATAGAAGAGCAGGATGTTTTAGGAAATTCTTCTTCCCTTTCATTTTGACTATGCAAAGAGATTGTGTATAAGGGTTCTAGTGTGAAACCTTAAAATTTCAAAATTTTTACAATTGTGAGTGTGTGTGAGAAGGAGACTCACATTATACACACATACATAAAGAGCACAAACTATCGAAACATTTCTACAATTGTGAGTGCATGTGAGAAGGAGCCTCGCAATCTACAACATACATGAAGAGCATGCCTTTGAAATTACGTGCATAAAATATACTTTTTTTGTTAGCTCATCAATAGAAGTTTTAATAATAAAATACACTTAAAAGAAGTTAAGACCTATGCTTGAGTTTATGAGTTGGTAAGGACAATGCCTTGGATTTTATTTGTCCATCGATGAAAAATATGATAGATATAAAACATTGTGCAAACAATATAGATTTTTGCATATTATTTATAATGCAAAAACTTGAAATTCTTTTTATCTATGTATGTTGTATAAGTAAGAAAAGTTATGTTATATGTCCTGCTATGACCATTTCATAGGCCATTCAACTTGTGACAAGTTTTGAAGATGAGGTTCCTGAGCTATCACACTTACACATACTCACATCCTTGATGTTTGGTAGTGATAATCATAAGAATTTATCACAACTCTAAGAACATACAAAAAATAAAATTCTCAAGGGTCTCCAAGATGATGCCCCATTAGCCATGCTTTTTCCACCAAAAAAGGTTGCCACTTTAAGTGATTCTTCTCTACACCATTCGTGTGAAGTATTTGGTGTGCATGGGGACCATTATTTCCACCCAAAGAGGCCACCTTGAAGAGATTCTTCTCTTTGTGTGGGGACCATGTTGTTCTTTTAATTATTAGGGTCAAGTACAATCACAACCACCAGTGTAAAAAAAACATGCTTTATTATCTTTCATGGCTCAAATTACAAAAAATTGTTTATAATTTTGCATAGCTTAGAATTAAAAGATTCAAAATTTTAAAGTTCTAGTCAAAAAACCGATTAACTTATGAAGTTTTTCAATAGAAAATGACTAAGCTTGAAGGTCGTCCTTTTTTCACTAGCTAGAAAAAAAAATATTTTTTACATTAGCCACAGCTACCACTCTTCCTTTCTCTCTCGTGAAAAAGAAGAAGAATGAGAAGGGCACTAAGGGTAGTTAGACTTGTCTGGGAGACTTTACACTCACATCATAAGTCATAAAGTATAGCCACAAAAGCCATTTTTTTTGCTTTTCTCATCTCATCTTTCAAAACCTAGGCTACATCATATTTCGTCAAGTACAACTACAAATGAGGGACCAAGGAAGCGGCCTATGAGTCAAGTGCTAGGTGACTTACGAAGGATCCTAGAGGGTACTGACCATACGGTGCTTGGGCTCTAGGTCGCCGAAGATACCCACACGTGTGTCGTGGAAGATATTGGAACAAGGAGTAAGAGTTGTTTTCTGAAATCGAGTATGGATCTAGTTGATTGACCTTGCTGGTCCTCAACTGATGAGTCCATAGCTCTCTTATATGGATCTGTTGGTTGATCTTGCTGATCTTCAACGAGGATTCCATCTTGATTTTTATAAGTGATTAGGTACTATGAGCTAGGAACTATAGAAAATCCCCCTGAGTGAACAGGTGGTGCGCGTTCTGGTTGCCAATGATGCCATAGATACTCCGATGAAGGAATGATTGGAAATTAAGATTCAACCGGATACTTGGAAGTTTATGATCAGTAACACTATGATTTCATTAAATGACTGAATTAAATACATTGAATCTAGAAAAAAGGCAATTTCATATTGGGTGTGTAAGTGGTGTGACTGGAGTTAAATGTGCTTGAAAATCTGGCTAGGGGGCCTGGGAACTCTTTTCCCTGGTACCCGAGACAAAACCTAACCAAATTCCTAATTGGATCCCATCACTATAGTGGTTGGGCGGTGGCTAACCCATGGGACTAGATGGGGTTAGGCTAGACTGATGGATCTGTAAATCGAGACTCAATTTTTGTTTAGTTCGATAGATGAAGTAAATCTTGGACAAAAATTGTTCTATGGAAAAGAATCAACGGCTGTACCTCTCAACGAGGAAAAAAGCGTTGATCTCTATGATCCAAGTACAATCTTTTTCCCTGATCTGACTATGGGACTTACGGGTTCGGTCAGATGAGTTTAGTTAGTTAAGGCTTTTGACTAAGTTAGGGAAAAGTTGTCCTGGTGGAATTGCCCATGCTTTCCGGGCAAGAGAAGTTTTTTTCGAGTTCGGTTTGGAAGAATCAAGGAATCAGTCACCTGTCCGGTTATCCGTGGGCGAGGCCTCGAGTGTGGGACCCTGCCCCGCGCAAGATGTGCTACTTCCGTTGTGCTAGCACCCCGAATCCGTTGCGCGGTAGGGATAGGGATCTTACAATATAGCTTATGGCATAGGTATGGTTCCTCATAATCATTGCTACACCATCACTAGTCGATGTGCCTTTCCCTGAGAAGGTAGACGAGGCATCCTCTTCTTCACTATCCACAAATATAGTTTTTTTCTTCTATGTGTACACTTGAAGGTTAGATTCCTTGGGTCATCTACCATGTTAGCATGATTGAGGATGTGCTACAGAGTGCAACTATAAAAAACTATTTGTATAATTATATTACAAAAGAGTTATCTTGATATAATTATTATCTTAATTATAAACCCTATTTTGGCTCTCGAGAGTAGTATTAAAATCCATTTTGAAGCTCTTGAGTATCACAATTTCTCAATTGATAATATATACTTTTTTTTAAAAGTTCGTTACTTACATACAAATTTTAAAATATCATGAATAAGCTATTTAAAAGTTATCTAATTTTGAAAAATAATTCCACACTCATTTTTAAAGAAGATGTGTCCTTGATGTGACAAAAAATGGTCAAATGAAAATTTTAGTTATTAAATGAGTTTAGACTTTAGACAGCATGAAAAATATCTCTTTAAGGAACAAAAGTTTATACCTATAACTCTCAGATCTAACATAGGCTACCCTCACTCTCTCATGGATTTATTTGTGCCTTACTCTTGCTATCTCCTATCTTTCCTCCTTCTATAGTAGCAAGCAAGTGGAGTTTGATCCCTGTAACATATTGGATCCTCTGTTTGAGCAAGAGTGGTTGTAAAAGGTTAGACTGTATGGCTTCGCCCCCAGTGATCTAGAAAAATATGTAAGAAAACCTAGAAGCAGAGGTGAAGCTAGCAAATTTGATGAAGAAAAACACACTGAAGATGAAAGGGTGCAAGGCGGTGCCGGTAACACTGGAGAATATTACCAAAGCATTCAACCTTCCTACTAAAGGCATCACCAACACTGACTCTTATGATGTTGACATCAAAGTGGAGCTCTCCAAAGTCGATAAGGAATACTCTGTCTCCCATCTGCTTTGATGCAAACAGGCAAAGGAAATTTAGATTTTATCTGGACATCATCTCTCTACTCGCCAAGAACACCAACATCAACAAAACCAACTATAGGCTGTTGATAGAGAAGAACACTAACATAAGGTGAATTGGAAAATGGTGGTAACTAATAACATGTAATAGCAAGCTCACAATCTTACACTATCAAGAGGTCAGACAAAGATGGCAGGTCACTTAAGAGGTTTGACTCATCTGAGGAACATGAGAGATTGGAAAAGCATTAAGAAGAGTAAGCAGCAAGGAAGAGACAAGAGGACGAGTCCAAGAGGCAAAAGAAACAAAATATGGTAGAGGAGGCAAAGAGAAAATGCCTCAAAGCTGAATCTACTAAACGCAAAGAGTCTCATATCAAAAAGGAGATAGATAAGAAGGAACTAGAGGAGACAAACAAGTGCAAAGTGGAAGCAACACATAAGGCTTAAGAAGAACCCTCCAACCAGTAAAATAAAGTTTTATTGGTCTCTACACATCACCACTCTCAAAGTAAAAAAAGTAAGAGGCCCAAGCAAATAAAGAAAAGAAGGAACAACGGAAGCACCAACTTGAAGACATAGGTAAAAGGCTAGTCATAAGAGGATTATCCCCTATCAAAGAAGAACCAACATAAGAGACAACACAGGAGGAAATCCAACAATCACCACCACTACAAAATTAAGTAATAGGCTAAATAGAGTGATGCGAAGAAGTTACCCAGCCACTTAAAATATTCTCATAGGATTGGAAAGCATAGCAAATTGTGTGATGGACAAGCTAAAAAGAATGAAAACAAAATTTCTAGGGTAGATCAAATCGAGGAGAAATTCCAATAGATGTCAACTCAGCTCTAGCAACACCAACAAGTTTCCTGCTGCATAACTAAGGTAGACTAGAAGCAAAACACCATTGGCAAACTATCAAAGGAAGCAATAAGACTCCAGAGAAAAGGAGATGAATTGGAAATGGTGGTCTCCAAGTTCAGAGCAACAAATAATGAGATCCAAAGCAAGCTACATCCGGAAAAATAGGTGGCTTAGTCCGCAAAGCCAATACATTTTTCCACATTGTGGACCATGTTGCCCAGAAAAAGACCACAAGAAATTACTCCTTGAGAAGGGCAAGCTCAAGATATAGGAGACCATAGAAGCTGATGAAGAACTTCTTGTAGTCCAAATGCCAGTGGAAGTGATGTAGCAATAGGAACATAAATTAATAAACACTCGGAAACCATGTTGGGAGGACAATTTATAGCTTCCCCTACTGATGATGAAAGAACACATAGTACTCCCAAATCTTACATGCCATCTACCTCTCCCACCAATACCACCCCATGACAAAGGCAAAGTTGGAAGGTTTAGTGTCCACACAACCACAACAAAGCCCAACAACTGCAACAACCACAACCACCTCAATAGTCACTAGCACTCAAGGCAATGCATAGACAGGTAAGTAGATGAGGGAGCTACATAGCAAAGTACAAAAATTGACATATCAACAGAATGAGAAGAAGGAGCTAGAAATTAGGTTGGAATTACTATAGGAAACAACCAAAGGCACTACAGGGGAAGGCTTAATAGATCAATAGTTGTTGTTAGATCAACCAAAGCAGATAGCTACACTCAAAAGGTAGCTAGAAAATGAGCAACAGGAACAAAGCTGGCACTAGCCAAAGGGAAAGAACAAATACAAAAACTAGAGGCCATAACAAAATAACAATTGGGATCACACATGCCATAAATAATATAACACCACCTCAATTGAAAAGAACAAATCCTTATCTTAGAGCAACAAATGGTTATATAAAAAATGAAAACAAGGCTAGATAGACAGCCATGTAGGAGCTCGAGGAAGAGTTTAAAACCACAGACAAGGAACTCACATAATCTTATGCAAGCCATGAATTTTTCCATTCGTGCACCTTTTAGTTTCTTTTTGGTAGGTTGTACCTGCTTCTTGAGCACACTTTCTTCTATTGACTTCCTAGGCTCTCCTTGTCCCTTCACTTCATTAACTTACCCTTATACCTTCTGAGGCTTATCTTCTCATGCAGCTTTTCTTGTTCCGCCATCATGCGAGGATTATCTTCTCACACGACACTTCCCCATTTTAATCCTTGCAAGGCTTATCTTCTTGCGATAGTTATTCATTTGACTCCTTTGCGAACGATTATATTCTCACATAATTTTTTCTTTTGCCTCCTCTGGGCTTTCCTCTATTCCCCCTAGACGTTGTTTGATTTGAAAGGTTTTCTTTTGAATTCCCTTAGGTGCTTCTTGCACCTCCTTTTTGTCATGAAGTCTTTGAGATATTTTTTCTTCTTCCATTCCGTGGTGGTTTCCTTTTGACTGACCGGTTCATCTACACCATCCACCCCTTGTGATCCTTCCTGCAACTCTTCTTGGTGCTTCTGAAACAATTGTCAGTCGTGATGCCTATGGCCTTGGCTTCCAATATTAATAACATTGGAATTCATCCAATTGCATAGCACCACCTCTTCCTCTACCTTGTCTTGGCTATAGTAAGGTTTGTATGTTTTTGGTGCAACAACCCAAGCTACTACTATTATTCTTACTATATCGATAGTAGTGTTTGCCCGAACTCTGGTGTTATATCTACAATTTTATGTCGTGTGTGAAGGTGTGGCAAATGGCACACGTCAGTTGAATCTAGAATTCTTCTTTAGATGTCCATCATTCTTACAGATCAGGCAAAAAACACCCGTTATGTAGGTTAGATGAGTTGGAGGTCTTTCCAGAGCCCATAGCGTCGGGGGGGAGGGGGGCACTTAAATATCTGTAAGTATAGCACATGAGCTCAAATGAAGGGTTTTTTTTCAAAAATTTAAGGTAAATTTATAGAAATATATTTATAGAAAGGGTTTTTTTAGTCGATTCTAGAAAGAAAAAAACCCATACATCCATAAAGAAAAAGGGTCATTTTATTCATAAAAAATTCACAGGTAAGGGGTTTCTTAAATACCCCTTGAACGCATGTCATACATAAGGTTTCTTAGTAGTGCACCCCCCACATTGAGCTTTGTATCCTTTTTTGGCTAGGAAGTCTACTTTGTCTGTGTTGCCCTTGTGTTTTCCCTTCTTGCTACGCCTTGTATCCTCCTTAGCTTATGACTCAGATTTTAAGTTTTTGATAGCGACTCACTTCCAAAGTCACTATCTAAAGAGGCATACTTCTTGATTTTTGTTTCTTGGACTTCTTTATTATGAAGCTCATAATATTCCGTTTTGCTCGGTTTGCTGCTTTCATGAGTCCATTAAACCCTTCGGTGTTGATGATGGTGGCTACTACTGTTGGCTTTGATTTCTTATTTAGGCCATGCAGGAACAACCTACAAGAATTTCTTCTGATGGTTTGTGTGCTAGAGATATCCTTGCACATGGAGAGTGTAGAACTTGGCTGGATAGTCTTCAACTCTGCAACATCTTTTGTTTCAGAATTCTTAGCTTATCTTGTAGTTTAGAGTTAGTTTTGACAATCCGAAACCTTCTTAGTAACAGCTCCTTCAGTTCTTGGAAGGTGAGGAAGTGGTCTGGTTCATATTGGGACACCCATTCAGTTGGTATGTCTCTAAATGCGGTGGAGAATAGATCCCTCTTTCTTTCATGTGAAACATTTACACGTGTGATTCATCTTCCACATAGTCAGAAACTTTGTGATGTGTGTGTCGGGGTCTTTAGCCTTCTTACCATCACAAGTATGGTACTTGGTTATCCATTCGGTTCTAATTGATGTTGCGTATAGAGGAACTATTTACCAACCCATGTGGGTCAGACTATTGTGGGGGCAGCGGGCGATTGATGTTTCACTAAGTTGGCAAGAAGTTTCCATGCTACAGCTTCTGTAATAAGTGTCTAACCCTTATTGTACTATTGCGTGAAGAATGGTGAGAGTGAACCAACACAATCACCAAAGTGTTTTTGGGAAATCTGACAGACAAGATAGTTACTTCCTGATTCAAAACGGATTTGTCAATGCCTAAACCCAATGGGTTTGGAACTCATAGACTCATAGAATGATGAGATAACACACAGAAAACACATATGCTAACTCTCTCACTCGCTCACTTAGACAATACATAATGAATAATATTCAAACACTCTATATTATTTTGCATTTCAAACTTGTACAATTCTACTATGTTTGTCTCCTTACTCCTATTTGCTTTCTACTTTCTTAAGTTAGAAGGACTCTCTTTCGGTCCTGCCGTTAGCATTTTTGTTATAAACATTATGTTATAGGACTATTAAAACAAAATGCACATGATTATAATGTATGCACATGTGCACTGATGTCTACTATCGACCTACGTCCAACAGCCAGATCTTTAGATCCCACTAGTTTGCACCTTTTGTCGGATGGTCAGTAGCTTTAAGGAGTGAAAAAAGATAGCTCATGAGGTGGGATCTCATTAGGTGGTTGTGAGAGGTGAGGTAATATTTTAAAAACCTTAAAGTTGTAAGGTTCACAACAAGGTTTTTTTTTGGAACACAAATAGTTATATATTTATAAACAATTGTCCTTTTACAAAAAGATCTTTTTACAACATCACCACATCCCTAGTATTCCCAGTCTCTATTGAGAAGGTCACCTATTAAATCCCAACTCTCATCCTTCCAAACAAATAAAGACTCTCCCTGGGAAAAGTGAAAGCCCAATTGCATATAGGAGATTAATATAATTTTAGAAGTAAATCCCTTTGGAGTTTGTTCTTTAGAGTAGTCCCCTTTAGTCTAGAGCTTTACCACCATAGGTCTCCTTACCATAGGGTTTTCAATTAGGGTCATAAATATGTCCACTAGCTATTTCTCCTGGTACCACCTTTGGGTCTTAGGCCCATATTTAGGACTTTTAGCCCTCACATCCTTCCAAGTATATACTTGCCCCAACAATCATTAGGAAATATCCTAGTATGTGAAAATATCCCATCTGCTCTGTGGCCAGTATCATCTAATCCCTATCTATAAAGCCTCAACTACCTCAATAAACAAATTGTTATTTGGCTTATTAATATAATATACATACCAACAATAATGTACAAATTTGAGCATCATCTTTGCCATATATTTCCTCTGATTCGATGCTTTATAAAAATTAACAAATTTCTAGAGACCCAAATCCCCCACGAGTAGCAAAATCTTATACTATAGAATATTAACTCCATCTCTTTTGTCCGACTCATTACCCTCCCCAACAATAGCCTGTCACCCCATGACCCCTTGATTCCCAAGTTCTCATCCACCCATTTACCTATTTTTCTCTAAACCCCCCTAATTGGAGGGCAATCCCAAAAAGCAAGATTCCCGTGTTCAATGGATGGTTTACATCTTGGACAGATTCCAGTAATAAAGTTTCTTTGTAGTAATTTGCACCCAAGAGGCAAGGCCAACAAACATACTCTCTAGAGGACCATGTGAGCTTTAATTGGGATATGAGATTCCCTTGAGGAGGGGGGGTCACTCATAAATATGTAAGCGTAGCACGTGGGTTCAATAGAAGGGATTTTTAAAATCCCTTTTTTACACATTTTTTACATACATAAGGGTACAATTTAACGGGGATACTTTACAGAATCAAGTTCTAAAATGGAAAATTAAGGTGTAAATCCACTAAGGAAAATTGTCTCTTATACCTGAATACATCGCATTCATTTCCATTGCTTGATTTCAGTGGGTTTCACTACATTCACTTCAATTTTAGTGCATAGTTTATAACTAAATCATCTTTATCAACTTGAAATCATCATTGCATGAAACTACAGAGCACATAGCCAATCTTGTATGAGATTAGACACTATCATTGAAGCAAAACACAAGCTCATTGTAAGACCTTCTCAAATGGCAAGTATTTTCCACTTCAAAGCATCATTTAGAGAAGGGTTAAATCTTTGGGAAGCGCATCATGGAAAAACACATGTGCATAGGCATCAAAAGAAAATAAAAGGTACATCAAAAACTATCATGAACATGTCTAAATCACAAGAGCATGAGATGACCATAGCTCATAGCATGGCACCCACACTAAATGCATCAAAGGAAGCCTCAAAGCACCAAGCATCAAGTGGCAACAAGAAGAACAAAGTCCACACCAAAGGAGCTATCAGAGAGCCAAGAGTCAAGCCAAAGAGCAAAGACCAAGACCCAAGAAGTAGCCAACAAAGTGAAGAAGGAAATGAAATTGACATGAAGAACAAAGGAAGCAACAAGGGATCTTCATTAAGCAAAAGCAAGAAAATATCGAGCCAGCAGAAGTACTAAGCAACATCAAGCTACCAACCACTACCCTAATCTAAATTATATATGGTAAAGGCCACCAAATGACTAGGCCGAAAATCATTTGTTATGTGTATCTACCCGACCACTTGAGAGAAACTAGTTGAACACCTAGGGGGTAATGATTGTTGAAACCCTCCTCTTAGAAGAGACCTCTAGACCTCAAAGGTAGGTTAAGTATCTATCAAGAGGGGGGCTCACTGTTGCATTTTTGTTCCGCCTTTCCACTATGTTTTGATGCATGAGCATATGCATGGCAGCATGCGTGCCTTCACTTCGTACCCTCACTTGGTTTTGGTACACAAGCATTTTTTTTAGGAAGCAAAGAGCTAGCATCAAGGAGCCGCACTCAATCTGTTTTCATGTGACCAAGAGAATAAAGGAAAAAAGAAAAAAAGCATAACAACATTATTTTCTTTCCTTGCATGTGAAGAAAGAAGCGGAAGAGGAAAAGATATTTTAATAAAGAAGCAAGTGCGATCCTCAGGACAAGCAATAGCATAGCTTCACACTCACACACTCACACATTTGCATAGTCACGTGTTAGCAAGCCTCGTAAGTTGTTTGTATTCCAAAATTGAAAACATTGTAAAATTCAATCCTTGAGGGCCGTGAAGGCATTGTTTCTCTTGGAGAGCATCATCGGCAAGCGCGCAAAAGCTTCATCAACATCAAGCAAGAAGTGGCTAGATAGGATTTCTTCTCTCTCTTTTTCTCATCATAAAGAGCTACATAATTCGTCTTGTAAATCAAGCACCGTGCATGTGAAATTCAATAAACAAAGCACATTTCACGCTACATTTTGCTTCACTTGGTGTCGTGGAGTCATCTCGCTCTTTTGTCATTTAGCACAAAGCTTGTTTAACATTTGTGTGTGTATACATCATCACCACTCCAGCATTGCAGTACTGAATTTGTTACACAGATCCATAGCATACATTTCTATCTACTAGAACCTTCTCCTTTGGGGTGTTGGGGAAGTGTAGCATTATTCTTGTTGGATATCTGGGGGGGTTGTCAGATTTTGTCCTCTTTTCCTTGCTCATCTAGATATTTCCCAGACAGTGGCATGCCTGGTGGGACCTTGACTTAGTCTTGGTTCCAGGACACGAACCTACTTGGAAAGGGGACTTATGCAAAGTGCCAAAGATTGGCAAGATAGCTTGAGAGAGAGTGACCGAGCTAAGAGATACCATAAAAGGGAGAAAGCCAAGCAACACCTACTTCACTCTAGCCCCACTAGCACTTTTCTATTACAAAGTTCACCTCCTTCCCCCATTCACCATTCAATCACCTTTGATTTTGCCACCAAATTTGGCCCGGTCTCGATGCACCCCTCATCCCATTCCCCACATTCTATGGGACGCCGTTGGAGGATCCCACCGCTCATCTAAACAATTTCAATCCCAAACTTTGCCGATTTTGAGCAAAAATTGGCTGAATTTGGCAAACCTCCAAACTTCTTCGCGTTTTTTGAGCAATTACGCTCATTCAAGCAAAATCACCCGCATGAGACCGTGGAACAAGCGACCACGAGGTTTAGGAACTTTGTTGATCATTACACTCCCATTTTTAACATCGACCTGCTCACCATCATGGACTCATTTCTAAGAGGCATACACCCTAGCATCCAAATTTTGGTTAGAGCTCAAGCCCCAAATGACTTGAATACGGCCATCACTTTTGCCATTAATGTGGAGAGCTCTTATCGATGTGTTTACAAGCCACAACAGACCATGACTTCATCTCCCTTGTATTATCCATGGCTAGCACCACATACTCCCATTTTGCCCTCCATGCAATAACCTTGGCCAACCTCATCATATGTGCCTCAACTTCAACCAACTCAACCATTCCAATTCCCACCCGTTGTACCACCTCACCTTCAAGTGACCTCACCACCTCTTTTGCCTTTAGCACCCCCACCTTCGTCTAGCGTCGCGGCTCCCCTAGCCTCTTCACAAAATCATGTTCCTACCCCTCATGCTCCATCACCGTATGTGACACCCTAATTCTACTTCCACCACTCCACCACAAGCACATCACAAAGGGGGGGATGGGTATGAAAGCACCACATCTAGAATTGGGGATTTGAAAAACATGATGACAAATTACATGAACCAACTTAATAAAAATGTGAAGGCTATGACTCTTGATGTGAATTTTCTAAAGCACCAACAAAACTTGTTGTCTGCATGTCGCCCTGAGCCTAATTTCACCAACATGGTGTGTCGAGCTTGTCATGTATCCCGCCATCTTTCCAAAGATTGCCCCACTGTTGTTTGCACTTATGAGAAATGTTTGGGTAGGAGGCACACAGAGGATATGTGTTACATTAAGATGCGCCATTTCATGAATAGGAACACCACTTTGCCACCCCCCGGCCCCATTAATCATCGTATTGGTGCCGAGAAACCCCCGGGCCTTAGTTAGACACTTCTTCAGAGGGGGTCTCTTAGTTCTCCAGCAGCAGTTGCTTCGTCTAGTGCACCACCTACCTCCACTGATGAGAACCCTTTGATTAATATGATTGAGTTAGATTCATCACCCATGCGAGCCATCACATGAAAGGGGGAAGAGAAGGTTGTTGATGAGGAGGGAGATCCCGAACCTGTTGTTGCTACCCACCCACCCACCCATGTCACTGTTCCTGTTGTTGACCCTTTACCTCGACCTCGCCACACTCGTCCACACTCTACTCCAAATGATGTGGAATCTTCCACGTCTTTTTGGAGTCTATACTTTAATGGATCATGTAGGGGTAAGGATAAACTTGGTAGTTGCGGCATTATCATATATCCGCCTGAAGGGAATGCTATTCTTTTGGGATATCATTTGAGCAACAAGATTGCTGAATACCAAGCACTTTTGATTGGTTTGAGAGCACTACTTGCTTTGAGAGCATCTCATGTTCATATCTATGGAGATTCACAACTCGTGGTCCACCAGTTTCATGGCCAAGCCCGTACCCTCCACCCTTTGATGCACTACTATAGTCTTCTAGCCCGTGACCTCTTCCCCCATTTCACCTCTTCTTCCTTGACTTTTTTGCCTTGTCACAAAAATCGTGTTGCAGATTCCTTAGCTTTGATGGCTAGATAAGATTTCTTCTCGCTCTTTTTCTCATCATAAAGAGCTACATAATTTGTCTTGTAAATCAAGCACCGTCTTATAAATCAAGCACCGTGTATGTGAAATTCAATAAACAAAGCACATTTCACGCTACATTTTGCTTCACTTGGTGTCGTGGAGTTATCTCGCTCTTTTGTCATTTAGCACAAAGCTTGTTTAACATTTGTGTGTGTATACATCATCACCACTCCATCATTGCAGCGCCAAATTTGTTAGAAAGATCCATAGCATACATTTCTATCTACTAATACCTTTTAGCACAAAGCTTGTTTAACATTTGTGTATACATCATCACCACTCCATCATTGCAGCGCCAAATTTGTTGGAAAGATCCATAGCATACATTTCTATCTACTAATACCTTCTCCTTTGGGGTGTTGGGGAAGTGTAGCATTATTCTTGTTGGATATCTGGGGGGTTGTCAAATTTTGTCCTCTTTGTCTTGCTCGTCGAGATATTTCCCAGACACTCACTCTTAGAGATAACCTCTAGGCCTCAAATATACGTCAAGTCACCATCAAGGGGGGGAAGTGCTAAAGTAGCACATGAATCAAAGCTTCTCACAACACATAGGGGAATGTAGAAAGTAAAATTCAAACAACATTTTATAACATCCAACCACCTTGATTAGCCCAAAGATTTGGCACCAAGAGGGGGTGTTGAGAAATATGGTGCTAAAGAGAACAAAGAAGATGTAGGGAGTGAGTTGAGTAGCCAAGAAAGTGCAAAGAACAGAATGAAGCCACATGAGCAAAGGGATATATCCCACATTGATGTACAAGCCCAAGGGTGTACCTCCTCATATAAAAAGGGAGCCATTTTAAGCAATGAAATCATATCACCTGCACACATCTCTTTATGAGTATAAGCCTTAATCTTGTAACCTCTTTGTGCTTGATTCTATTGCACTTACTCATCATCAACATGAGTACACTTAGATTACATCAACCTTAGATTAATTCACTCTAATCTAATCTAATCACATTAGATTAGTGTAGAATTAGTACTTAGATTACATACACCTTAGATTAATTCACTCTAATCTAATCTAATCACATTAGATTAGTATAGGATTAGTACTTAGATTACATACACCTTAGATTAATTCACTCTAATCACATTACATTAGTGTAGGATTCATACTAATCACCTTACATTAGTGTGGGATTCATACTAATCACCTTTCTCATGCACATGATGTCCATGATTCTCAAGGTGAACCATGTCCAATCATGTAGCTAGGATGCTCCATTGAAAGTAGTGGAAGTCAAACCTTTCTCTCAATCTCTTGAAGCACAAATTCTAGCACCACCATATCATTTTGCTAAGTTCTAAATTCCCTTTCAATCTGGTGCAATTCTTTCCAACCCACCAGTGCATAATCCCGCAGATCCCCTAATCTTATTATACCCATATTGTTTAATCTTCTAGATGTCTTTACATTGAGTTAGGCAAAGGGGGGATTAAATCTATGAGTTCACGAGATATTAAAACTGAAAAAGGAGTTCCAAGAGGCTTTAGTGAACCCATCCCATTTAATCAGACCCATAACCTCTTTCCAATTATAGCAAACAAATTTACACAAGGAAGAGTTCAATATTTTTACCTTTTCCTTCCAATCTAGTCCCACCGATTTGCCCTTAAGTTGTGCCTTAGATTCTTCTACCACCTCTCTGAGCATCTTGGTCGATATGACTTCCTGATGTAAAACTTTTGGAAGCTCATTGCAATCCTAGCCTTTGTAAGAGTAGGCAAATGCAAAACCCCCAATCCCCCTATTTCTTTGGGCATACTAAATTTCTCCCAAGCCAACCATGTAAATAACTTCTTACCATCCTTTCAATTTATCCACAAAAAATCCCTAATTGGGGAAATAATATTTTTCCAATATGGCATTTTCTAAATTCAATCACAAGACATAGGAACATGATGTAGGTATTCAGAATTGTGTTGACAGTGGCCAACCTATCACGAAATGGCACTCCGAGTCCTTCCCATTTTTTTAGCTTGTCATAAAATCTTTCAATAGCCCATTTAGCTAGATCCTTATTGGTCACTCCCACCCCAAAGGACACCCCCAAGTGTCTGATGATTTATCCTCTTTTGATGACTTCACAGCCCCATCTCTTCGTACTAAATTTGTTCTCCTTTGTCAAGCTAATAACCTTCAATTTATGTATGCTAGAGGACTTGGTAAACAGCTGCACTAGTTTTAGGGCATTCCACACATTCTCATTCTGAGCTTTCAAGAATAAAGCAATCATTAGAGCATTGTATGATCATCTTCTCCACTCTTAAGTTTTAGTCCTCATATTATTCCTTTTTCTCCATTATCTTTTAGAGATGCAAGAAGAGGGTGAGAAGCCATAAAAAATAACATAGGATCCAAAGGATAAACCTATATTATAGACCTTTAAATGTGAAATCCCCCAACTAGTCTCCCATTTAAAGTAGCTTAGAGAAATCTCCAACTGTAAGAGTATAAATGCATGTGGCAATTTTTTTTTCCAAAGCCCAGTTTCTCTAATACTCTTCCTACAAAGGACCAATGTAGGATAATACATTCTTGGCTAGTTCTTTGAGAAATTTCCTTGCCTATTAATGGTGAGAAAATATTATCATATATAGATCTTCCTTTAATGAACCCATGTTTTTTACTAGAGATCACTTCCTGCAAAGATGGATTGATCGTGAATGCTATCACTTTGGCAAGTATTTTATACACTTATCTAAGAAGAGTAATAGGCCTCTAATGATTGAAGTTGCTATAGGACATCTGTTTAGGAATTTGTTAAGTCATTCCTTCCATCAAAACATTGTCCATTCTTCGTGTGAAAAAATCCCTCCTGCAAGTGGACCATACCCAATCCTTTAGAGAATCCCAAAAGACTATAAACAATTCAAATGAAATC
Source organism: Cibotium barometz (assembly GCF_041138505.1). Taxonomy (NCBI): domain Eukaryota; kingdom Viridiplantae; phylum Streptophyta; class Polypodiopsida; order Cyatheales; family Cibotiaceae; genus Cibotium; species Cibotium barometz. The sequence continues at coordinate 15,641,190 of NC_141074.1, forward strand.
CCATCCTCACCTGGCGAGTTCTCCTTCCCTAGTTTTTGCAAGACTTCCCAGCATTCATCAATCTCAATATCCCTCTCCAACCACCTGGATCTATTAGTTTGTATGCCTTTCTTAACCAAATCTAAAAACTTGGTTTATTCCTCGAACCTATCCTACGAGTCATCCTCCTTGAGGCTCAATGTGGTGCCTGAAAAATCTACCCATTTTAAAGTAATGAAGTGAATATCCCTCAATTCCTTGCCCCTCTCATCTCTTTGTATAGGCATTTAACTGCTCCCTCTATCCATTAGGACCTCAATGGAAGGCTTCTTGGGCCCTTTTATTTGGCAGTTTAAGGAGTCAAACCTTTTCTCTTAAGAAGAAACGTTTTCTAATTAGAAGCTTCAAAACGGCTACTTTATTCGAATTTGAATTTTGGAGGAAAAATGGAATTTAAAATCTAGCGGACAAAACTATATCATGTAACATATCTATGGAAAGCTCTTGATGCGTAGATCACGGATCTATAATCTCCGCTCAAATCGGAGCTTGTATGTAGAAGTTATGGAGGTCCAAAATTTGTAAAATTGCCTCCCCCCCTTTTTGGGGGAAAAAGTGCACCCTTTGACCACTCTTACACCTCTCTTACAAACCCAACATTTCAGTCCACATGGCAACCCCCCATTTGGCTATTCCTTAATCACCTTGATTAGGCTTGGGCAAATTAAAGGGCCCAAGAAGACCCCATTCACTTCCTAATGTTTGGTCAACCCAAACAAATATCTAGTTAGTCTTTGTCTCTTATTAAACGATACCCATGTATCCCCTCTTTGTCTTTTCTTAGCTAGCTTGCCATCCTCCATCCTTAGATTCTCCTGACATTTCACATAATGATCTATCTCTACCCTCGACAAGTCTCATTTGTGCCTCTTCTTCTCTAATGATTCCAATAGATTCTCCCAATATTTCCTCTCCTATCTTCTTTGCAAGGCCCTTAGTTTTTCCACCCTTGTAATAATACCTTGCATTTCATTAACAAAATTCCTCCATGACCCCTCCCTCTCCTCTTTATTCCTATGCCTATTGATAGCCTTCTCTGTGTGAGAAGAACAAATAAATCATCTTTTAGCATATTATTCACCCTTAATTTTATCAGAGAGAGTTCCTCTTCCCCCTGCTCAACAATTTGCCATCCCCACATCAGAGGCATGTGATCGGGTAACATAGAGGAAGTTTCAACTTTAGCTAATTTTAAGGTATGTGCTATCCAAGAGGATTGATAGCTAAAGAAAACCATATCAATTCTAGATGATGATCCAGAGTATTGTAAGCTAAAATAAGTATGTCCCAAGTGAGATCCCCATGAATCACGGCATCCACCATGAGTATACCATTCCATATTCTTCCCAACAGAATGGAGTTGCAAAGCAAAAGAATCGTACAATTTTGAATGCAATCAGATGCATGCTTATTCATTCTAGATTATCTCGCTCTTTTTGGGCAGAAGCAGTATTGACAACCATTTTTGTTCAAAATCATCTTCCAACTATACTGCACCTTTTGGTAAGATTCCAATCATAGCTTGGACAGGCCAAACTCCTTCTGTTTCACATTTCAAAGTCTTTAGGTGTATTGCTTATATTCATGTCCCAAAAGAGACACGGCACAAGCTAGAACCAAGGGTTACAAGTTTTACGATCCAAGTTCTCAAAAAGGCAATTGTTGGTCAAGATGCTATATTCAATGAGCAATTGATGAGAGGTTCGTGGTCCACAGATGATGCTGATGATACAAAAACATTACTCACTTCTTTTCCTTTTCTACTTTTGGACAATGATTTGCATGATGACAACACTCTTTTGATGGATATTGGAGACAAGTCTTTTGATGTTCATCCTACGATTTCAAAGGAGATTGCTACAAATCTTGATATCTATGTTGATCTTCCTATTGAACTTGAGCACGGTGCAAATCATGTATATGATGATGATCTTGAAACCTTTAATCACGTATTGGCTGTTTGTGAAGATCCTCAACTTATCCAAAAGCTATGTCCTCTCCACAAAAGGAACAATGGAAGGAATCCATAGAAGTTGAATATGAGTCTCTGATCTCGAAAGATACATGGGTTCTTATTTTACCAATCTACCTTCTGATCGTACTCCTATCAAATGTAAGTGGGTTTACAAGACTAAAACAAAGGCAGATGGATCCTTTGATAAATTCAAAGCTCGTTTAGTTGCAAAGGGATACTCATCACACAAATTACAGGGATTGACTATCATGACACTTTTTCACCCATAGTTCGTAGATAAGCATTTGAGTACTACTAGCTTTTGCAACTCAATTTGATTTGAAAATACATCAAATGGATGTTAAGAGGCTTTTCTTAATGGAGACTTAAAGGAGGAAATATATATGATGGAGCAACCTGAAGGATTTACAATTCTCGAAAAGGAACATCGTGTATGCCAACTCCACCGTGCTTTGTATGGACTAAAACAAGCTTCACGATCATGGTACATCAAGATTGATCAATTTCTCACATCTCAGGGGTATGTTTCTTGCTTCTTTGATCCAAATCTTTATATCAAGCGCAATGTGGATAATCATTTTGTGATATTGGCCCTTTATGTTGATGACACTATACTTGTGTCTAATAATCTATCTTTCATGCAACAAGTAAAAAAGCTTTTATCCTCAGCCTTTGATATGGTGGATCTTGGCGACATCCATTCATGCCTTGGTATTCAAGTTCAAAGGTATCATCACAATGGTATTTTGCTTCTTCGTCAAACAAAGTTTATCCAAGATATTGTTTATTTGTAGCTGCATCTTTAGCAGCTCGTGAATTGGTTTGGCTTCAACAATTGCTTGCTGATATTGGTCATTCTCCTTCCTCAAGAACTCCTCTTAGATGTGACAACCAAAGTGCTATTAGTCTAGCCAAGATCTACGTGCAACATAGCAAGTCCAAGCATATTGCAGTTCATTATCACTATGCTCGACATGATGTAAGGAAAGGAGCAATAATGGTAGAACATTGTCCAAATGATCGAATGATTACAGACATTCTCACCAAAGGACTCCATGAAGCTCGGTTTACACTTTTGCGAATCAGAACTTGGAGTTGCGACGGCCTCTCTTTTGGGAGATTAGCACATCTCATGTCATGTCAATTTTGTCTAGACTTGTACATAGCCTATAGACTTTAGGACACTTCACACATTACTTCACATCATGCACATTTATTCTTTGTACTTTGTATATAGAAGCATATTGCAAACTTTAAGGTGGCATTGTACATTTATATGTAGGAGCTCGGGTTTTTCCCTTGTGCTCCCAAGGGTTTTTTAACTCGCAACTGGAGACCTTTATTTGAGTGGGGTTGTTGGAGCTATATATAGCTAGCCCTAACTCACTCTAGGTCTTGCCTATATATATGTGACTTATGACTAATATGATTCATTCTTGTGGAGCGTATGTGGTGTCTCTTGTCTCGTCTCTCCCTCTCTCAATAGTTAATGATTTTCCATTTGGTCAACGATATGTTCCCTTGTTTCAAGGCCAAGGATTTCCCAGATGGAAGGCTAAGATGATGTTGATACTTGAAGGTGATGTTTAATATTGTTTTGGGCAATCTTGTCTGTCTGTCGTCTCAACCTGTTGATGTAGAACATGATAATTCTCTTGATACTATTGGTCCTATTTTTGAGCAATGGCAAACTAATTACTCGAATTGAATCCATCGTGATAAAGCTGCTCGTCTGTATATTGTATCTTCTCTTCATGATTCTCTTATGTTGGATGTATTAAATCTTCTTACTTCTCATGATATATGGCAGTATCTTCTTACTACTTTTGAGAAGAAATCTGTTATAGAAACTCTTTATCTTCATAATCTCCAGAACAATTTAAAATACAAAAGCGGTACTCCTATGACTTCACATATTAAATCCTTCAAAGACATCGTCAATCAGCTTGTTGCTCTGCTGCTGGTGCTTCTATTGCACAAAATTTGTTGGTACCACATCTTCTTCATTCGGTCAAGGATTCTTCATATGATAATATTGTCACTATTCTGTCTAACAAGAATGGCATTAATTTTGACACTGCTTGTATTTCTCTCGTTGAATATTCTCAATGACATGAAAGTCGTACAAAGAATTCTGACACTGTTTTGAATACAAAAGAAGCTGTAGATTCCAAAACAGCTTGTATTACTCGTAAGCGTCCCTTTTTTTTATTTTTCTCATGGTGGTCGCTCTTATCAAGGTGACAATTCTTCTCCATTTTACTATCCCAATAAACTTTGTTCCTATTGTGATAAGAATGGAAATATTGTGTCAGATTGTTGGTCATGTCAATATGATGAGGAACATGGCATTACCACCAAGCAACCTTGTTCGAATTCCTCCATAAATCGTACTCCTTGTGACTATTATGGTCATACAGATCATCCATCTCATTGTTGTTTAAAAAGGAGATATGATCAAGATCGCAATCGCGCATATGCTTCTCAACATACAAGTAGTGATGAACATAGTTATCAGGAAGTAAACTATGTTCATCATGATATTTCTCTTGGAAGAGTACTTATTGTTCAAGATGGTTCTCTTTCTATTATTGATTCTGGTGCTACTGGTAACATGACTTACCAATCTCAATGGCTTTATAGTTATCATGCTCTTCCAATTAAAAAATTGGTGTATCTTGCTAATGACACTACTTGTCAAGTCATGGGTGTTGGTGATCTATATCTTGGCACCCTTTCCTCTACCAGAATATTGTGAGGAGTTTTGCATGTTCGTGATCTTAAAAGAAATCTTCTTTGTGTTGCGTGGCTTGTTGATCGTGGTCTTTTTGTTGGTTTTGATGATACAAAGTGTCGAATTGAGAAGGATGGGCATACTATCACACCAGTAGCTCCTCGACATGGTACTCTGTTTGAGCTCTCTTTGAATGATGATGTTGCAAATGTTGTTACTGCTCTAGGAGATCTTGATTGCAAGTTATGGCATTATTGATTTGTCCATTCGGATTTTGTAAAGCTTCTTGATATTCATCGTCATGATCTCGTCAGAGGTATGGATCTTAAATCTCGTCCTCATATGGGCATCTGTGAGTATTGTGCTCTTGGCGCAAGCATCATCGACAACCTTTTCATATCTCTACCTATAGACATTCACATGCCCTTTTAGATCTCATTCATACAGATATTTGTGGACCTTTTCCTCCCTCCAAATCTCACTATTGTTATTTCATTACCTTCATTGATGATTTCTCTCATTTCATTACCTTCATTGATGATTTATCTCTTGAGCCATCAGTCTGAAGCGTTGTCCATATGCAAGCATATTAGAAATCAGTTGAACTTCATAATGGTCGCTCTATCAAGACTCTCCATAGTGATAATGGTGGAGAATATATTTCAAATCTCTTTGATAATTATTGTATTGAACAAGGAACTCATCATGAGTTCACTGTTCCATATTCTCCTGAACAAAATGGCATTACTACAGAGCGTAAAATTCGAACCATTCTTAATGCTATAAGATGTATGCTTATTCATTTTGGATTATCCAAGAGCTTTTGGGCTAAAGCAATTCATAGGGCAGTCTTTGTTCAAAATCATCTTCCCACAATTGCACCTCCTGGTAAGATTCCCATTACAATTTGGACATGGAAAACTCCTTCTGTCACATTTTCACACCTTTGGATGCATCGCATATATTCATTGTAGACCTTTAGGGGAAAATAGTGAAACTTCATCAATGGGAAGACTTAATTGGCAAGTGGACACTGCGTGGAGGGAGATTAAAACAACATCCAGGGAATAGAGGGATGAGATAGGGAGTGAAGAAAAGTTGGAGGTTGAGATGGTCCCCGATACTACTATAGAATGACCGTGGGTGGCAAGATTAAGGGATGCACTTGGAATTTTAAGGGGTTGAAGGATAAGAAGGAAAATATAGCATTTTGGGGGTTGGTAAAAGATTGGGATTGATCTATAATGGCTATCCAAGAGAATAATCTTTTTAGTATAGGAATAGGGAGGAAGGAAAGTTTTAGAGACTCGGTAGTGTTGTATGTGGGTTTGAAAATAGGATTTAGTGGTGTATTAACTATTATAGGTAAAATCTAAAACCCAATATTATTGCTAATCACCACAATGGTAGGATTCTAGTTGTGGAGGTTTGGCTAGAAGAAGAGAGGATGTGGATTATTAATATTTATGGGTCTCACAACCATAAAACTAGAGGAGAGATGTGGGAGTGGATTTCCAGACTTAATGCCTAGTGTCTTGTATTGTAAGATTCCTCCCCCAACCCCTTTTTGATGTCTAGTACCTTCCCCTGTAATCAACCCTCTTCAGAAATATAAAGACCCTGTTGCTAACTATTTTAACTTAGAGAGAGAAAAATTATTCTAGAGAGAGAATATTCACATTTTGAATATTCTTGGATAGAAAAATATCTCTTATAATTCAGATGAGTTCCCCTGAAACAGAAATTCAAAAAGAATTTTCCAATGTGCAATTGGAATTAATTGGAAATAGGTATAAAGAACCTTAGTCTAAGGGTCTAGATTTTCAGAAATCTTTAGACTATGGTCCAATTAAGGTTCCTATGGGCCAATAGCATCAATCCATGTGTAGGGAAGAGATAAATCCAAATTTGTAAAAAGAAGATACCCAAAAATGAGTAAATGCTCACATAAGGTGAAGAGTTGAAAATGTACAAGGTTTATTAGTAAAAAACTATGAGCAATATTAAAAATATGAGATATTTTGGGTATCAAAAAATGAGTAAATGCTCACATAAGGTGAAGAGTTGAAAATGTACAAGGTTTATTAGTAAAAAACTATGAGCAATATTAAAAATATGAGATATTTTGGGTATCCAAAAATGAGTAAATGCTCACATAAGATGAAGAGTTGAAAATGTACAAGGTTTATTAATAAAAAACTATGAGCAATATTAAAATGATGCCATTATGACACATATGTAAGGAAGGGGAATTCTTTAAAGGAGGTGAATATTTCACATAAGATGAAGAGTTGAAAATGTACAAGGTTTATTAGTAAAAAACTATGAGCAATATTAAAATGATTCCATTATGACACATATGTAAGGAAGGGGAATTCTTTAAAGGAGGTGCATATTTCACATAAGATGAAGAGTTGAAATGTACAAGGTTTATTAGTAAAAAAACTATGAGCAATATTAAAATGATTCCATTATGACACATATGTAAGGAAGGGGAGTTATTTAAAGGAGGTGCATATTTCACATGCTTGAATGAGTTTTAAACTCATAAAAATTGAGATATTTCATCTCTCCTCTCTCCTCATTCAAGTCTAGTTCCAAAAAGTTAGCTTAACAGACCTAAAAATGGTCAAATATTGACCAAACTGATTTAGAAAATTCTAGAATCAGTTTGTTTGGTTAGGAGCTCAATTTTTCCTAGAAATAGAAGCCTCCCCCTTGTTGAAAAATATATAGTGTTTATGCATCGTTACTCTACTCCACCTAAGTCAAGAACTGTGAATTCATTTAATAATTCACTAGTTTTTGGAGCTTCCCTCTTTCTTCAATCCCCATTAGTGGCTCCATCAACATACTTAACCAATTGATTGGTTGGGGGCCTCTACCGTGAACAAAGAATCAAGCAAGTTGTAAGGTAATTAGTGAATATTGATCTTTCTATAATTTCTCAATGTTTCTCTCTTCTCAACCCCTCTCAAGCGTGAGAAGTTTAATTGGTATGGTTTTTTAAATGCTATTGAAGTTTGAATAGTAGTGAAGAGTTACATAATTTAATAAATGCTATTGAAGTTAATTTTCATTTATGTTTAAATTCTAATGATTTTTATGTAAATTCTCTCTCTCACTCAAGAAATGGTCATACTCATGACCGTTCTCAATCCAAATCAAGCTTTTCATAAAGCTTTTCCTTAACCCAAGATTAAGCTATGCTTGAGGTCAAATTAATGGCTTTTTTCTATGCTTTTAGTTTATGTATATTGATGATTCAATCCATTATGGATTAATAATCCAATTAGAGATCATTTTAATTATTTCCTTAATGATAAGCATTATCCCTTAGAAAAATTGAGATTTATCAGTCATAGCAGCGGAGCTATGGCAAAATTTTTATAAAAATTATGCATAAAATAATTTCATTCAAAGCATAAAAAGAGGACTTCCTACCATATTCTAGGAATTATCATCCTAGATTAATTGAAAGAATTTCATTACAATCATGGAGAAATTGAATTTTAATATCATGCATAAAGGATAAGTTTTTATATCAAAAGTGTTATTTTTACCATTTTTATTTCATGCATAGAAGTATGCATAGTGGAAAAATTTTTATATCAAAAGTGTTACTTTTATCATTTTTAATTTTCATGCATAGAAGTATGCATAAAGGAAATTTTTTTATATCAAAAGTGTTACTTTTATCATTTTTAATTTTCATGCATAGAAGTATGCATAAAGGAAAAAATTTTATATCAAAAGTGTTACTTTTATCATTTTTAATTTTCATGCATAAAAGTATGCATAAAAGAAAATTTTTATATCAAAAGGGTTACTTTTATCATTTTTAATTTTCATGCATAGAAGTATGCATAAAGGAAAATTTTTTATATCAAAAGTGTTACTTTTATCATTTTTAATTTTCATGCATAGAAGTATGCATAAAGGAAAAATTTTTATATCAAAAGTGTTACTTTTATCATTTTTAATTTTCATGCATAGAAGTATGCATAAAGGAAAATTTTTTATATCAAAAGTGTTACTTTTATCATATTGGATTTCATGCATATAGGTATGCATAAAAGATATTCTTTCTATACTAAAAGTGTGATTTTCCTGATAAATGGATTTTATGCTTAACTTAGATGCATAAGAGAAATTCTTTTATTCTAAAAGTGTAATTCCCTACCAAATTGAAATTATGCATAAGAAGATGCATAAAAGATTGATTTTAATTTCGAAAGTGTTAGTCTCCTTAAATTGAATTTATGTATAAATAAATGTGTAGAGAAATCTTATATCAAATATAAGAATTCTCTTTTTTTTTAAAAAGATATGAAATGTGATAAGATGTGATAAGAGGTGTATGAGATGTGATAAGAATTGATAAGATGCGTATGGAAAGTGATAGGATGTGATAAGAGGTGTATGAGATGTGATAAGAATTGATAAGATGCGTATGGAAAGTGATAGGATGTGATAAGAGGTGTATGAGATGTGATAAGAATTGATAAGATGCGTATGGAAAGTGATAGGATGTGATAAGAGGTGTATGAGATGTAAAAAGATGTGATAAGATGTGTATGAGATGTGATAAGATTTGATAAGATGCGTATGGAAAGTGATAGGATGTGATAAGAGGTGTATGAGATGTAAAAAGATGTGATAAGATGTGTATGAGATGTGATAGAATGTGTTAAGATGAGTTAGGATGTGTTAAGATGTATATGGGATGTGTTAGGACGAGAATGGATGTAATATGGTTGTATGAATGTGATGTGGATGTATACATGTAGATGTATATGTATGAATGTGAATGTTGATGTGGATGTGGATGTATGGATGTAGATACCGATGTGTATGTATGTATGTGGATGTGTATGTATGAATGAGGATGTAAAAATGGACGTATGTATATAGATGTAGATGTATGGATGTATGTATGTAGATGTGGATGTATGGATGGGATTGTGAATGAAGAGGTGGATGTGAATGTATGGATGTAGATACAGATGTGGATGTATGTATGTAGATGTGGATGTATGGATGTGATTGTGAATGAAGAGGTGGATGTGAATGTATGGATGTAGATACGGATGTGGATGTATGTATGTGAATGTGGATGTATGAATGAGGATGTGAAAATGGATGTATGCATGTGAATGTGGATGTATGAATATGAATGTGGATGTGTGGATGTGGAAATGGAGGTATGGATGTATGAATGTAGATGTGGATGTATGCATGTAGATGCGTATGTATGAATGTGAAATTGGATGTATGATGTGGACGTACGAACATGGATATGTATGTAGAATAATGAATATGAAGATGTATGTGAGATAATGTAGTCTATATGAGTGAATGGATGAGAACGAGTACACACTGAATGGAATGTGGAATAGGTAATGTGGTCCGAGAGTGGATAATATGGAAAGACAAGAGTTCGTTATAGAAACTGTATTTGTGACTGTTTGTAAATGACTGTTTTATGTCAATAATGCTGGAGAAGCATTTTGACCATCTTAAGGATCAAGGTCATGAAGACTGAACTGATAAAGTTGCAACTGCTGACGGAGAGTCAATGGAGGACGTCTCGCGTAGCAAGGTCGATCGAGGTCTTGACCAGCCTCGGCTTGATTTAAATGGTGAGCTTCCGGTATACGGTGGATGAGGGACCAAGGAAGTGGCCTATGAGTGAAGCGCTAGGTCACCTGCGAAGGATCCTAGAGGGTGCTGACCATACGGTGCTCGGGCTCTGGGTCGCTGAAGATACCCACACGTGCGTCGTGGAAGATATTGGAACAAGGAGTAAGAGTTGTTTTCTAAAACCGGGCATGGATCTGGTTGATTGACCTTGCTGGTCCTCAACAGATGAGTCCATGGCTCTTTTATATGGATCTGTGGGTTTATCTTGCTGATCTTCCACGGAGATTCCATTCTCTTATATGAATATATTGCCGGTTACTATGAGCTAGGAACTATGGAAAAGGCCCCTGAGAGAACAGGTGGTGAGCGTTGTGGTTGCCAATGATGCCATAAGTACACCGATGAAAGAATGACTGGAAATAAGGATTCAACCAGAGACTTTGAGGATTGTCATCAGTGACATAATGGTTTTATTAAAGGATTGTTTTAAAGCTAGTTGATGCTAAGAAAAAGGCAATTTCATATTGGGTGTGTAAGTGGTATGACTAGTTTTATGTTTGCATGAATTTCCAGCTAGGGGGCCTTGGAACTCTTTTCCTTGGTACCCGGGACAAAACCTAACCAAATTTCAAATTGGATCCCATCACTACAGTGGTTGGGCGGTTGGCTAACCCATGGGATCGGATGGGGTTAGGCTGGACTGATGGATCCGTAAATCGAGATTTTAATTTCTGTTATTACGATAGATAAAGTAAATTCCGGATAGTAATTGTTCTATGGATAGGAATCAACGGCTGTGCCTCTTGATGGGGAAAAAAGCGTTGATCACAATGATCCAAGTGCAAGTTTCTTCCTTGATCCGACCGAGTATCTTTATAGGTGCAGTCGGATCAGCGTGATCGGTAAGGATCTTGACTACGTTAGAGTACAAAGTTATCTGGTGGAATCGCCCGTGCTTTCCAGGGAAAGGGAGTTTTTCCGGTTTCGATTTTGGACAAACCGACGGATTAGTATCTTATCCGGATATCCGTGGGCGAGGCCCCGAGTGTGAGACCCCTACCCGCGCACGATGTGCTACTTCCGCTGCTAGTACCCCGAATCTGTTGCGTGGTGGAGATTGGGATCTCACAGTTGGTATCAGAGCAGCTTTTGAAAGCTAATAAAGATAATTAAATTCTTATCTGAAATTGGTAATAAGAATTCAGAAACAGCATTTTCATAATGTATTTTCATCCCGTAAGCTTCTTTAATGAAGAAATTTTAATCAAAGAAATTGTTTTTATAGATGGAAGTTCCACATTTATCTGGTATTTCCGACCTCACCCAGTTTCAAGATATGATTGCATTTGCCTTCGAGCATCTCATCTCTTTTGCTTCAACTCAAACAAGCCGAGCAAGACTCGCACGCCATTTCGCGGATTTATATTTTCCTACCCCAGCGGAGAGAATACAACATAAGTGGTTTGCAGGGCAATATGTCCATGCCCATTGCAACCGCCGTACACTGCTGTGGCAGAATCTCTCATTGACTATGATCCTGTTAAAGCTGAAAATGGTGCGTGGTGTCATTCTATATCATTCGACACCTCGAAATTTCAGACTTTCATGTCGAATTTATAGACTCCTTAGTCGATTTATCCCTAAGGAGAAAATAATAACTCCCTTCGCAGTTAGAGAACTTATGTAACAGGGCATGACTATGGCCCAGTACCGTCGTCTTATGCGTCTCTCGAAGAGATTTTGAATTTTGGAGCCGAGCCACTCTATGTAATTATTGCAACTTGTATATAAATATACAAATGTTTTTTTTAACGGACGATCGGATAAAGAAAAATCTATTTATCAAACTTAAGTCATAGATCTCCAATAAGATCAACTGAGGAGCAAATTATGTCAAAAGTTTATCAAGACGCACAAAAAGGTTGTAATTGTTTGATATAATTCATACAAATTGTTAATTCAAATTGAAATTCGTAAATTAGTAATTGGGTCTTCAATTGGAAGTACCGCAATTGTATGGAACCCTGACTTGCTTGAGACCTAGACATGATGGTATTTACCTTATAGTTGCGAGTATCATGACTATCCGTATATACCGAGGGTATAACTGCAGCTCTTTACCGACAGTATATACGAGTAAATCTAAGACTTGAAATTATAAGCGTTAATGCTATCCAGATGATGATTTTGAATGTGGTTGATATGATTTTTAATTCTTTTTGGGAACTGATGAATTGATTTGGATTCTGATTGAAAAATGATGATCCTTGAAAATGGGTTGAAATGTAATAAGCTGAGCGAAACCACAATGTGGATGATTGGGACGAGTCCCTGTAATGATAAGTGATGAAAATGATTCAGCAAATCACTATGAGATTAGTGGATTATGTTGTCAAATTGCTACTGTTAATACTTGAGACGGTAGATCAAGTTAAGGAATGACAAATTGAGAACTTGCTTAACTTAAATTCCGTGGAGGAATGTTCAGAAGGAAATTTTCGGTCTAATGGACCATTATCGTGTTAAAGATATGAATGATATGATTTGAATGAATTGTTATTTAATGATGAATTCTATATAAGGGATATTTATCCCCATATTCTGTTGGGTTGACCGGAATATAAGGAACCCCAGAATAAATTGGATCTTAAGCAAAAACGTTGTCCTCTACTTGCGAGATGAGGACATCTTGCACCTTTTAAGTGGGGTAGAATGTAAGATTCCTCCCCCAGCCTTAGAGGTATACAGGAGTAAGAATCTCCCTTTCTGATCTTATAATTATTCTCTCTCTAAAATAAAAGAAAGATTCTGTTTAAAAAAGGAAGAACCTTTTTTCTGAATACTTCTCAAGAGTCCCACCTGTTTTAAGGATTCAGAACAACGAGTTCAGAAGTGAGAATCGATGTTTTGGATATCAAGGTTTTGGTCTCGAGTACGGCCCAAAAGAAGTTCTTTATCTCTTGGGAAGTATAAGAAGTTATCTCCCAGATATTGTGGACCAAAGAAAGTAGGTGATTTAGCTTACGAACTTCTTTTATCTCCTCATCTCAAAGTTCTGAATGCCTTCTATAGAAAAATGTGCCAAACCCAAATCATGGAAAGACGGTAAAACTTCAGTGACAAGTTACCGTTGGCTTCTAAGTTACGCTAGCTCCTTCCTTTATATAAGTCGTAACTTTTACTTGTCGTTCACAGTAATCTTACTTCCATCGATCTTCTTTCTTTCTTAATCTCCTTCATGGCTTGGCAACAAGAATTAGTTTTATCCATGATGATTTCTCACCTTCAAGACGCAAGGGAGTCTGTGAAGAAAGATTTTATAGAGCAGTATGAGCGCTCACTTTTCCCTCACTTGGGAACTTCTATAGCGCAGACAAAATGGCGGACCTATCAAGACATAACTAGGGTAACACCCTGGGGTCAGCAGCACTTTCGTAACAATGTCCGCTTGGCCATGGTTATTGAAGCTTTGGGTTTGGGTCCCCGATACTACTGCGTCATGAGATCAAGGCATCCTGGGTTTTCTGAGCGGGTCTTCTTACTGGCGTGTTTTCTTCCTCATGAGAAGATATGCCTTTACCCCGTTTTTGGCTTGCCTCTCAGAGGTCCTTTTGTTAGAACACCTCATACCACTGAGATAGGCCCAGCAATAACCCATAGAATCATTCCCATAGATGAGTTACCTTATACTTGTGCAGCTTGTGAGGACTGCTTTTGTGACCATATGATGGACGGGCTTATGGAAGTGTAAAGAGTTCCTCTATCTTTACTGTATAAGTTCCGAGAATGAATAAAGTTTAAATCTTGTTCGTATTTTGAATCTTGCTCTCTTTAAGACTTATCTTGGTGGTTAATCTTGATTAAATTTTTTCTCTAAGTCTCATATTCGTGAATCTTACGAAATTATCACAAGTTGCGAGATGAGGACATCTCGCGTTTTTTAAGTGGAGTAGAATGTAAGATTCCTCTCCCGACCCCTTTTTGATGTCTAGTACGTTCCCCTGTAATCAACCCTCTTCAGAAATATAAAGACCCTGTTGCTAACTATTTTAGCCTAGAGAGAGAAAAATTATTCTAGAGAGAGAATATTCAGATTTTGAATATTTTTGGATAGAAAAATATCTCTTATAATTCAGATGAGTTCCCCCGAAACAGAAATTCAAAAAGAATTTTCCAATGTGCAATTGGAATTAATTGGAAATAGGTATAAAGAACCTTAGTCTAAGGGTCTACATTTTTAGAAATCTTTAGACTATGGTCCAATTAAGGTTCCTATGGGCCAATAGCATCAATCCATGTGTAGAGAAGAGATAAATCCAAATTTGTAAAAAGAAGATACCCAAAAATGAGTAAATGCTCACATAAGGTGAAGAGTTGAAAATGTACAAGGTTTATTAGTAAAAAACTATGAGCAATATTAAAAATATGAGATATTTTGGGTATCCAAAAATGAGTAAATGCTCACATAAGGTGAAGAGTTGAAAATGTACAAGGTTTATTAGTAAAAAACTATGAGCAATATTAAAAATATGAGATATTTTGGGTATCCAAAAATGAGTAAATGCTCACATAAGATGAAGAGTTGAAAATGTACAAGGTTTATTAGTAAAAAACTATGAGCAATATTAAAATGATGCCATTATGACACATATGTAAGGAAGGGGAATTCTTTAAAGGAGGTGCATATTTCATATAAGATGAAGAGTTGAAAATGTACAAGGTTTATTAGTAAAAAACTATGAGCAATATTAAAATGATTCCATTATGACACATATGTAAGGAAGGGGAATTCTTTAAAGGAGGTGCATATTTCACATAAGATGAAGAGTTGAAAATGTACAAGGTTTATTAGTAAAAAAACTATGAGCAATATTAAAATGATTCCATTATGACACATATGTAAGGAAGGGGAGTTCTTTAAAGGAGGTGCATATTTCACATGCTTGAATGAGTTTTAAACTCATAAAAATTGAGATATTTCATCTCTCCTCTCTCCTCATTCAAGTCTAGTTCCAAAAAGTTAGCTTAACTGACCTAAAAATGGTCAAATATTGACCAAACTGATTTAGAAAATTCTAGAATCAGTTTGTTTGGTTAGGAGCTCAATTTTTCCTATAAATAGAAGCCTCCCCCTTGTTGAAAAATATATAGTGTTTATGCATCGTTACTCTACTCCACCTAAGTCAAGAACTGTGAATTCATTTAATAATTCACTAGTTTTTGGAGCTTCCCTCTTTCTTCAATCCCCATTAGTGGCTCCATCAACATACTTAACCAATTGATTGGTTGGGGACCTCTACCGTGAACAAAGAATCAAGCAAGTTGTAAGGTAATTAGGGAATATTGATCTTTCTATAATTTCTCAATGTTTCTCTCTTCTCAACCCCTCTCAAGCTTGAGAAGTTTAATTGGTATGGTTTTTTAAATGCTATTGAAGTTTGAATAGTAGTGAAGAGTTACATAATTTAATAAATGCTATTGAAGTTAATTTTCATTTATGTTTAAATTCTAATGATTTTTATGTAAATTCTCTCTCTCACTCAAGAAATGGTCATACTCATGACCGTTCTCAATCCAAATCAAGCTTTTCATGAAGCTTTTCCTTAACCCAAGATTAAGCTATGCTTGAGGTCAAATTAATGGCTTTTTTCTATGCTTTTAGTTTATGTATATTGATGATTCAATCCATTATGGATTAATAATCCAATTAGAGATCATTTTAATTATTTCCTTAATGATAAGCATTATCCCTTAGAAAAATTGAGATTTATCAGTCATAGCAGCGGAGCTATGGCAAAATTTTTATAAAAATTATGCATAAAATAATTTCATTCAAAGCATAAAAAGAGGACTTCCTACCATATTCTAGGAATTATCATCCTAGATTAATTGAAAGAATTTCATTACAATCATGGAGAAATTGAATTTTAATATCATGCATAAAGGATAAGTTTTTATATCAAAAGTGTTATTTTTACCATTTTTATTTCATGCATAGAAGTATGCATAGTGGAAAAATTTTTATATCAAAAGTGTTACTTTTATCATTTTTAATTTTCATGCATAGAAGTATGCATAAAGGAAAATTTTTTATATCAAAAGTGTTACTTTTATCATTTTTAATTTTCATGCATAGAAGTATGCATAAAGGAAAAAATTTTATATCAAAAGTGTTACTTTTATCATTTTTAATTTTCATGCATAAAAGAAAATTTTTATATCAAAAGGGTTACTTTTATCATTTTTAATTTTCATGCATAGAAGTATGCATAGAGGAAAATTTTTTATATCAAAAGTGTTACTTTTATCATTTTTAAGTTTCATGCATAGAAGTATGCATAAAGGAAAAATTTTTATATCAAAAGTGTTACTTTTATCATTTTTAATTTTCATGCATAGAAGTATGCATAAAGGGAAATTTTTTATATCAAAAGTGTTACTTTTATCATATTGGATTTCATGCATATAGGTATGCATAAAAGATATTCTTTTTATACTAAAAGTGTGATTTTCCTCATAAATGGATTTTATGCTTAACTTAGATGCATAAGAGAAATTCTTTTATTCTAAAAGTGTAATTCCCTACCAAATTGAAATTATGCATAAGAAGATGCATAAAAGATTGATTTTAATTTTGAAAGTGTTAGTCTCCTTAAATTGAGTTTATGTATAAATAAATGTGTAGAGAAATCTTATATCAAATATAAGAATTCTCTTTTTTTAAAAAAAGATATGAAATGTGATAAGATGTGATAAGAGGTGTATGAGATGTGATAAGAATTGATAAGATGCGTATGGAAAGTGATAGGATGTGATAAGAGGTGTATGAGATGTGATAAGAATTGATAAGATGCGTATGGAAAGTGATAGGATGTGATAAGAGGTGTATGAGATGTGATAAGAATTGATAAGATGCGTATGGAAAGTGATAGGATGTGATAAGAGGTGTATGAGATGTAAAAAGATGTGATAAGATGTGTATGAGATGTGATAAGATTTGATAAGATGCGTATGGAAAGTGATAGGATGTGGTAAGAGGTGTATGAGATGTAAAAAGATGTGATAAGATGTGTATGAGATGTGATAGAATGTGTTAAGATGAGTTAGGATGTGTTAAGATGTATATGGGATGTGTTAGGACGAGAATGGATGTAATATGGTTGTATGAATGTGATGTGGATGTATACATGTAGATGTATATGTATGAATGTGAATGTTGATTTGGATGTGGATGTATGGATGTAGATACGGATGTGTATGTATGTATGTGGATGTGTATGTATGAATGAGGATGTAAAAATGGACGTATGTATATAGATGTGGATGTATGGATGTATGTATGTAGATGTGGATGTATGGATGGGATTGTGAATGAAGAGGTGGATGTGAATGTATGGATGTAGATACAGATGTGGATGTATGTATGTAGATGTGGCTGTATGGATGTGATTGTGAATGAAGAGGTGGATGTGAATGTATGGATGTAGATACGGATGTGGATGTATGTATGTGAATGTGGATGTATGAATGAGGATGTGAAAATGGATGTATGCATGTGAATGTGGATGTATGAATATGAATGTGGATGTGTGGATGTGGAAATGGAGGTATGGATGTATGAATGTAGATGTGGATGTATGCATGTAGATGCGTATGTATGAATGTGAAATTGGATGTATGATGTGGACGTACGAACATGGATATGTATGTAGAATAATGAATATGAAGATGTATGTGAGATAATGTAGTCTATATGAGTGAATGGATGAGAACGAGTACACACTGAATGGAATGTGGAATAAGTAATGTGGTCCGAGAGTGGATAATATGGAAAGACAAGAGTTCGTTATAGAAACTGTATTTGTGACTGTTTGTAAATGACTGTTTTATGTCAATAATGCTGGAGAAGCATTTTGACCGTCTTAAGGATCAAGGTCATGAAGACTGAACTGATAAAGTTGCAACTGCTGACGGAGAGTCAATGGAGGACGTCTCGCGTAGCAAGGTCGATCGAGGTCTTGACCAGCCTCGGCTCGATTTAAATGGTGAGCTTCCGGTATACGGTGGATGAGGTACCAAGGAAGCGGCCTATGAGTGAAGCGCTAGGTTACTTGCGAAGGATCCTAGAGGGTGCTGACCATACGGTGCTCGGGCTCTGGGTCGCCGAAGATACCCACACGTGCGTCGTGGAAGATATTGGAACAAGGAGTAAGAGTTGTTTTCTGAAACCGGGCATGGATCTGGTTGATTGACCTTGCTGGTCCTCAACAGATGAGTCCATGGCTCTTTTATATGGATCTGTGGGTTGATCTTGCTGATCTTCCACGGAGATTCCATTCTCTTATATGAATATATTGCCGGTTACTATGAGCTAGGAACTATGGAAAAGGCCCCTGAGAGAACAGGTGGTGAGCGTTCTGGTTGCCAATGATGCCATAAGTACACCGATGAAAGAATGACTGGAAATAAGGATTCAACCAGAGACTTTGAGGATTGTCATCAGTGACATAATGGTTTTATTAAAGGATTGTTTTAAAGCTAGTTGATGCTAAGAAAAAGGCAATTTCATATTGGGTGTGTAAGTGGTATGACTAGTTTTATGTTTGCATGAATTTCCGGCTAGGGGGCCTTGGAACTCTTTTCCTTGGTACTCGGGACAAAACCTAACCAAATTTCAAATTGGATCCCATCACTACAGTGGTTGGGCGGTTGGCTAACCCATGGGATCGGATGGGGTTAGGCTGGACTGATGGATCCGTAAATCGAGATTTTAATTTCTGTTATTACGATAGATAAAGTAAATTCCGGATAGTAATTGTTCTATGGATAGGAATCAACGGCTGTGCCTCTTGATGGGGAAAAAAGCGTTGATCACAATGATCCAAGTGCAAGTTTCTTCCTTGATCCGACTGAGTATCTTTATAGGTGCAGTCGGATCAGCGTGATCGGTAAAGATCTTGACTTCGTTAGAGTACAAAGTTATCTGGTGGAATCGCCCGTGCTTTCCGGGGAAAGGGAGTTTTTCCGGTTTCGATTTTGGACAAACCGACGGATTAGTCTCTTATCCGGATATCCGTGGGCGAGGCCCCGAGTGTGAGACCCCTACCCGCGCACGATGTACTACTTCCGCTGCTAGTACCCCGAATCTGTTGCGTGGTGGAGATTGGGATCTCACATGTATTGTGATGGGAGATCTTAATATGGTTAGGAAGTAGATAGGTACATGTGGGGGTAGTATAATTTTGATGGGACAAGAAAAAGAAATGGGAGAAACTTAGAGGAAGGATGGGACTAGTAAGGCCATGGGGATCTGACTTGGGACATTCTTATTTTAGCTTAGAATACTCTGGATCATCCTCTAGACTCAATACGGTTTTCTTTAGCTATCAAGCCTCTTGGATAGCACATACCTTAAAATTAGCTAAAGTTGAAACTTCCTCTATGTTACTACCCGATCACATGCCTCTGAGATGTGGGGATGGCAGATTGTTGAGTGGGGGGAGGAGGAACTCTCTCTGATAAAATTAAGGGTGAATAATCAACTGAAAGATTAATTATTTGTTCTTCTCATAGAGAAGGCTATCAATAGGCATAGGAATAAAGAGGAGAGGGAGGGGTCATGGAGGAAGTTTGTTAAAATGAAATGCAAGGTATTATTACAAGGGTGGGAAAACTAAGGGCCTTGCAAAGAAAACAAGAGAGGAAATATTGGGAGAATCTATTGGAATCATTAGAGAAGAAGAGGCACAAATGAGACTTGCTGAGGGTAGAGATAGATCATTATGTGAAATGTCAAGAGAATCTAACGATGGAGGATGGAAAGCTAGCTAAGAAAAGAGAAAGAGTGGGTATCACTTAATAACAGTCAAAGACTAACTAGATATTTGTTTAGGTTGACCAAAGATAGAGGGAGCACAGAAATTCCTATACAAATTAGAGATGAGAGAGCCAAGGAATTGAGGGATATTCACTTCATTGCTTTAAAATGGGTAGATTTTTCAGGCACCACATTGAGCCTCAAGGAGGATGATTCACAGGATAGGTTTGAGGAATAAACCAAGTTTCTAGATTTGGTTAAGAAAGGCATACAAACTAATAGATCCAGGTGGTTGGAGAGGGATATTGAGATAGATGAATGCTGGGGAAGCCTTGCAAAAACTGGGGAAGAAGAAGTCCCCAGGTCGGGATGGGATTTCATTTGAATTGTCTATGGTCTTTTGGGATTCTCTAAAGGATTGGGTATGGTCCACTTGCAAAAGGGATTTTTTCACACGAAGAATGGACAATGTTTTGATGGAAGGAAAGGTTCAACAAATTCCTAAATAGACATTGTTTAGTAACTTCAATCATTAGAGGCCTATTACTTCAATCATTAGAGGCCTATTACTTCAATCATTAGAGGCCTATTACTTCAATCATTAGAGGCCTATTACTCTTCTTAGATAAGTGTATAAAATACTTACCAAAGTGATAGCATTCAGGATCAGTCCACTTTGCAAGAAGTGATCTCTAGTAAAAAACATGGGTTCATTAAAGGAAGATCTATATATGATAATATTTTATCACCATTAATAGGCAAGTAAATGTCTCAAAGAACTAGCCAAGAATGTATTATCCTACAACTTGATTTATAGAAAGCTTATAAAAGAGTACATTGGTCCTTTGTAGCAAGACTATTAGAGAAACTGGGCTTTGGAAAAAAAATTGCCACATGCACTTATACTCTTACACTTGGAGATTTCTCTAAGCTACTTAAATGGGAGAGTTGTTGGGGGATTTAACATTTAAAGGTCTATATTATAGGTTTGTCCTTTGGATCCTATGTTATTTTCTATGGCTTCTCACCCTCTTCTTGTGCAGCTCTAAAAGATGCTGGAGAAAAAGGAATAATATGAGGACCAAAACTTAAGAGTGGAGAAGATGATCATACAATGCTCTCATGATTGCTTTATTCTTGAAATCTGAGAATGAGAATATGTGGAATGCCCCTACAACTAGTGCAGTTGTTTGCCAAGGCCTCTAGCATACATAAATCCAAGGTCATTAGCTTGACAAAGGAGAACAAATTTAATACGAAGAGATGGGGGTGTGAAGTCATCAAAAGAGGATAAATTGTACGACACTTGGGGGTGTCCTTTGGGGTGGGAGTAACCAAAAAGGATCTAGCTAAATGGGATATTGAAAGATTTTGTGAGAAGCTAAAAAATGGGAAGGACTCGGAGTGTCATTTCATGATAGGTTAATCATTGTCAACACAATTTTGAATACCTACATCATGTTCCTATGTCTTGTGATTGAATTTAGAAAATGCCATTGGAAAAATATTATTTCCCCAATTAGGGATTTTTTGTGGATAAATTGAAAGGATGGCAAGAAGTTATTTGCATGGTTGGCTTGGGAGAAAGTTAGTATGCCCAAAGAAATAGGGGGACTGGGGGTTTTGCATTTGAAATTGAAAGGATGGCAAGAAGGATAAATTGAAAGGATGGCAAGAAGTTATTTGCATGGTTGGCTTGGGAGAAAGTTAGTATGCCCAAAGAAATAGGGGGACTGGGGGTTTTGCATTTGCCTACTCTTACAAAGGCTAGGATTGCATTTGCCTACTTTTACAAAGGCCAGGATTGCAAATGAGCTTTTCAAAAGTTTTGCATCAAGAAGTCATATGGACCAAGATGCTCAGAGAGGTGGTAGAAGAATCTAAGGCACAACTTAAGGGAAAATGGGTGGGACTATATTGGAAGGAAAAGGTAAAAATAGTGAACTCTTCCTTCTGTAAAAGTTTTGCTTCAAGAAGTAATATGGACCAAGATGCTCAGAGAGGTGGTAGAAGAATCTAAGGCACAACTTAAGGGAAAATGGGTGGGACTATATTGGAAGGAAAAGGTAAAAATAGTGAACTCTTCCTTCTATAAATTTGTTTACTATAATTGGAAATAGGTGATGGGTCTGATTAAATGGGATGGGGTCACTAAAGCCTCTTGGAACTCCTTTTTTAGTTTGAATATCTCATGAACTGATAGATTAAATCCCCCTTTTGCCTAACTCAATGTAAAGACATCTAGAAGATTAAACAATAGGGGTATAAGAAGATTAGGGGATCTGTGGGATTAGGCACTGGTGGGTTGGAAAGAATTGCACCAGATTGAAAGGGAATTTAGAACTTAGCAAAATGAGATGGTGGTGCTAGAATTTGTGCTTGAAGTGATTGAGAAAGGTTTGATTTCCACTACTTTCAATGGAGCTTCCTAGCTACATGATTGGACCTGGTTCACCTTGAGAATCATGGACATCATGTGCATGAGAAAGGTGATTAGTACCAATCCTACTCTAATGTAATGTGATTAGAGTGAATTAATCTAAGGTGGATGTAATCTAAGTGTACTCATGTTGATGAGTAAGTGCAATAGAATCAAGCACAAAGAGGTTACTTTCAATGGAGCTTCCTAGCTACATGATTGGACCTGGTTCACCTCGAGAATCATGGACATCATGTGCATGAGAAAGGTGATTAGTACCAATCCTACTCTAATGTAATGTGATTAGAGTGAATTAATCTAAGGTGGATGTAATCTAAGTGTACTCATGTTGATGAGTAAGTGCAATAGAATCAAGCACAAAGAGGTTACATGATTAAGGCTTATACTCATAAAGAGGCTAGAGATATGTGCAGGTGATATGATCTCATTGCTTGAAATGGCCTCCTTTTTATATGAGGAGGTACACCCTCGGGCTTGTACATCAATGTGGGATATATCCCTTTGCTCATGTGGCTTCATTCTATTCTTTGCACTTTCTTGGCTACTCAACTCACTCCCTACATCTTCTTTGTTCTCTTTGGCACCATATTTCTCAACACCCCCTCTTGGTGCCAAATCTTTGGGCTAATCAAGGTGGTTGGATGTCGTTTATAAAATGTTGTTTAACTTTTTACTTTCTACATTCCCTTGTGTTGTGAGAAACTTTGGTTCATGTGCTACTTTAGCACTTCCCCCCCTGGATGGTGACTTGACCTATATTTGAGGCCTAGAGGTCATATCTAAGAGTAAGCCCCCCCCCCCCCCCCCCCCCCGATAGATACTTAACCTATCTTTGAGGTCTAGAGGTCTCTTCTAAGAGGAGGGTTACAACAATCATTACCCCCCTAGGTGTTCAACTGGTTTCTCTCAAGTGGTCGGGTAGATACAGATAACAAATAAATTCTGGCCTACTCATTTGGTGTCCTTTACAACATATGATTTAGATTTGGGTAGTGGTTGGTAGCTCGATGTTGCTTAGTACCTGTGCTGGCTCGATATTTCCTTGCTTTTGCTTAATGAAGATCCCTTGTTGCTTCCTTTGTTCTTCATGTCAATGTCATTTCCTTCTTCACTTTGCTGGTGGTTGCTTCTTGGGTCCTGGCCTTTTATCTTTGGCTTGACTCTTGGCTCTTTGATAGCTCCTTTGGTGTGGACTTTGTTCTTCTTGTTGTTGATACTTGGTGCTTGGTGCTTTGATACTTCCTTTAATGCATTTAGTGTGGGTGCCATGTTATGAGCTATGGTCATCTCATGCTCTTGTGATTTAGACATGCTCATGATAGTTTTTGATGTACCTTTTATTTTCTTTTCATTGCCTATGCACATGTGTTTTCTCGTGATGCGCTTCCCAAGGATTTAACCCTTCCCCAAATGATGCTTTGAAGTGGAAAATACTTGCCATTTGAGAAGGTCTTACCAATGAGCTTGTGTTTTGCTTCAATGACCATGCCTAATCTCATACAAGATTGGCTATTCTATATTTTCATGCAATGATGATTTCAAGTTGATAAAGATGATTTAGTTGTAAACTATGCACTAAAACTGAAGTGAATGTAGTGAAACCCATTGAAAGCAATGGAAATGAATGCGATGAATTTAGGTGTAAGAGACAATTTCCCATAGTGGGTTTACACCTTAATTTTCCATTTCAAAACTTGATTAGCTTAATTGCTTCTAATATTACACTAATGATGGTGAGTGTGCTTAATCAAGGTTATTAGAGATAACACAATCCAAACGCTGAAATTGATCTTGTAGATGCAAGAATTCAAGGGGATTTAAGTATAGCCTTCTAATCCTTGATGAGGAAAAAAGACTTAAGCTAAGTAATCTAGCTCAAAACCTTAGGAAACATGTGCAAATCACTGATAAGGGGCGACTGGTTTTGTTTCTACAACCAGTGCAGCCAACCATTTGGCTATTTTTTTGGTAGATACCTCATAGTATGTAGAACACACATATAAGAGGTATTTCCTTGATTCTAGGTATGTAGATGTAATGATCAAAACACCAATGGGCATAGATTCACCAATTACGGCCTATAGGCAACAAAATTGACTAATTCCCTTAGGTTGTAGGTTAGCAATAGTGCAATAATGAAGCCCCTAAAGTATCGTGGGAAATGGTGAAGAGGGTAATGAGAAATGGACTTTGCAAATTAGGACCACAAAGAGGGCAAGAGGATAAGCTTATGAATTAGTGACTAAAAAATAAATTAGTGAAGGGTTTAGACTAATCTCGATTGAGATTAGTAATGTGGGGATAGGGAAGGATCTGATACCATGTTTAGAATCATGGACATCATGTGCATGAGAAAGGTGATTAGTATTAATCCTACACTAATCTAATATGATTAGAGTGAATTAATCTAAGGTGGATATAATCTAAGTGTACTCATGTTAATGAGTAAGTGCAATAGACTGAAGCATAATTAGGTTACAATATTAATACTTGTACTCATAAAGAGGCTTGAGATGTGTGTAAGTGATATGATGTCATTACTTGAAATGGCCCCCTTTTATGTGACAAGGTACATCGGGAATCTCATATCCCAATTAAAGCTCACATGGTCCTCTAGAGAGTATGTTTATTGGCCTTGCCTCTTGGGTGCAAATTACTACAAAGAAACTTTATTGCTGGAATCTGTCCAAGATGTAAACCATCCATTGAACATGGGAAGCCTGCTTTTTGGGACTGCGAAAAATAGGTAAATGGGTGGATGAGAACTTGGGAATCAAGGGGTCATGGGGTGACAGGCTATTGGGGAGTGTAATGAGTGGGATAAAAGAGATGGAGTTAATATTCTATAGTATAAGATTTTGCTACTTGTGGGGGGTTTGGGTCTCTAGACATTTTGCTACTTGTGGGAGATTTGGGTCTGTAGAAATTTGTTGATTTTTAATAAAGCATCGAATCAGAGGAAATATATGGCAAAGATTATGTCCAAATTTGTACATTATTGTTGGTATGTATATTATACTAATAAGCTAAATAACAATTTGTTTATTGAGGTAGTTGAGGCTTTATAGATAGGGATTAGATGATACTGGCCAGAGAGCATATGGGATATTTTCACATACTAGGATATTTCCCAATGATTGTTGGGGCAAGTATATACTTGGAAGGATGTGAGGGCTAAAAGTCCCAAATATGGGCCTAAGACCCAAAGGTGGTACACCAAGAGAAATAGCTAGTGGACATATTCATAACCCTAATTGAAAACCCTATGGTAAGAAGACCTGTGGTGGTAAAGATCTAGACTAAATGGGACTACTATAAAGAACAAACTTTAAAGGGCTTTACTTCTGAAATTCTACTGATCTCTTATATATGCAATTGGGCTTTCACTTTTCCTTAGGGAGAGTCTTCATTTGTTTGGAAGGATGAGAGTTGGGATTTGATAGGTGACCTTCTTAATAGAGAACATACTAGGGATGTGGTGATGTTGTAAAAAGATCTTTTTGTAAAAGGACAATTGTTTATAAATAAATAACTATTTATGTTCCAAAAAAAACCTTGTTGTGAACCTTACAACTTTAAGGTTTTTAAAATATTAACTCACCTCTCACAACCACCTCATGAGATATCTTTTTTCACTCCTTAAATCTATTGACCTCACCTCTCATAACCATCTCATGAGCTATATTTTTTCACTCCTTGAAGCTATTGACCATCTGACGGAAGGTGCAAACTAGTGGGACCTAAGGATCTGGTTGTTAGACATAGGCGGACAGTAGACATCAGTGCACATGTGCATACATTATAATCATGTGTATTTTGTTGTAACAGTCCTGTAACATAATGTTTTTATAACAAAAATGCTAATGGCAGGACACGAAAGAGAGTACTTCTGACTTAATAAAGTAGGAAGCAAATAGGAGTAAGGAGACAAACATGGTAGAATTGTACAAGTTTGAAATGCAGAATAATATAGAGTGTTTGAATATTATTCATTATGTATTGTCTGAGTGAGTGAGTGAGAGAGTTAGCATATTTGTTTTGTGTGTGTTATCTCATCACTCATTATATGTATTGTCTGAGTGAGTGAGAGAGTTAGCATATGTGTTTGTGTGTGTTATCTCATCACTCATTATATGAGTATAAGAGTTCCAAACCCATCGGATTTAAGCATTGACAAATCTGAGTATATGAGTATATGAGTTCCAAACCCATCGGATTTAAGCATTGACAAATCTATTTTAAATTAGGAAGTGACTATCTTGTCTATCGTTGTTTCACCAAAAACATACAAACCTTACTATGGCCAAGACAAGGTAGAGGAAGAGGTGGTGCTATGCAATTGGATGGATTCCAATGTTATTAATAATGGAAGACAAGGCCATAGGTGTAACTGACAATTGTTTCATAAGCACCAAGAACAGCTACAGGAAGGATCACGAGGGGTGGATGCTAAAACATTGTCCATCAATGTTATTGAGATCAAGGAGCTCAAAGATGCAAAAACTATGGCAGTAATCAACAGGTCCCAAAAAGAAAAAGAGAAGCTAACTATGTATACGAACCGGTCAGTTAGAAGGAACCGGTCAGTTAGAAGGAAACCACCATGGAATGGAAGAAGCAAAAATATCTCAAAGACTTTATGACAAAGGAGGTGCAAGAAGCACCTAAGGGAATTCAAAAGTAAACCTTTCAAATCAAACAACATCTAGGGGGAATAGAGGAAAGCCTAGAGGAGGCAAAAGAAAAAAATATGCGAGAATATAATCCTTCGCAAAGGAGTCAAATGAATAAGTAACGCAAGAAGATAAGACTTGCAAGGATTAAAATGGGGAAGTGTCGTGAGAAGATAATCTTTACATGATGGCGGAACAAGAAAAGCTGCACAAGAAGATAAGCCTCGCAAGGTATAAGGGTCAGTTAATGAAGTGAAGGGACAAGGAGAGCCTAGGACGTCAACAAAAGAAAGTGTGCTCAAGAAGCAAGTACAAATTGCCAAAAAGATACTAAAAGGTGCACAGACAAAAAAAATCATGCCTTGCATAAGACTATGTGAGTGCCTCCTCGAGCTCCTACATGGCTGTATGTCTAGCCTTGTTTTCATCTTCTTATATAGCCATTTGTTGCTCTAAGATAAGGATTTGTTCTTTTCAGAGATGGTGTTATATTATTTATGGCATGTGTGATCCCAATTATTATTTTGTTAATGGCCTCTAGTTTTTGTATTGGTTCTTTCCCTTTGGCTAGTACCAGCTTTGTTCGTGCTGCTCATTTTCTAGCTACCTTTTGAGTGTAGCTATCTGCTTTGGTTGATCTGTTAAGCCTTCCTCTGTAGTGCCTTTGGTTGTTTCTTGTAATAATTCCAACCTAATTGCCAACTCCTTCTTCTCATTATGTTGATATGTCAGTTTTCGTACTTTGCTATATAGCTCCCTCACCTACTTACATGTTTGTGCATTGCCTTGAGTGAAAAGATGCAGGGGGGAAGAGAGCTTGAGCTCTTGTAAGCACACACACACTCACAAAACCCTAATAGAGAACACACAAGGTGAGAGGTTGAAAATCTTCTTCTTCTTTACTCAACACTCAACACACCATATACAAAGATAAGAGTACTCATAATATGAAAGGTACTCAACCAATACATACAAGGGTTCTCTATAGTGTGAACCCAACTAAATGAGCTGGCGCTATAACTATGCGAGTCTCTAGAGTGGCTGTCACATAGCCTATCATCCCACTGGCTGCATATCACCAAAGATCTCACCAACCATGCCAGTGGTATAAGTGTGGGGCCTATCCCCCAGGCGGGCCATCAGTGTCCACCGCCTCACTAGATGAGCTCGATATCTCAACACTCCCCCTCGAGCTCAACTCCATCTCATGTACACCAAGCGAAGCCCTGAATCTACAGAGCTTCTCTGTACCCAATGCTTTGGTGAAGATGTCAGCTACCTGATCCTCTATGTGCTGACATAAACAAGGTCAAGTTCTCCTGCCAAGACCTTCTCTCTGACGAAATGGTAGTGGACCTCTATGTGCTTCGTACAAGCATGAAAAATTGGGTTCCTGGCCAACTGTATACTGCTAATGTTGTCACAGAAAATGACAACTTGTCTATCCACTGATGGACCCAAATCTGCAAAAGTAGCTTTCTCAACCAAGCTACCTCACATGCTGCCATAGCAGCTCCTCTATACTCGATACAGCAACCGTAGGCTACTTCTTGCTGCTCCAAGTCACAGCAGCACTCCCCAAAGAAAACATGAATCCACTAGTAGATCTCCTATCTGAGATACTACTAGCCCAATCAGCATCTGTGTACCCATGTACACATATCTCTGTCCCAGTCTCATAGAATAGTCCACAATGCAAAGTAGACCTCACATACCTCAGTATGCATCTCAATGCATCCAAATGCGATTTTCGTGGAACCTGCATAAACTGACTCACCAACCCAACAGCATAGCTCAAATCTGGTCTGGTGATCGTCATAAAGATCAAGCTTCCTACTATGCGCCTATACATAGTAGGGTTCTCCAAAATCTCTCCTGAATCTGCACTCAACTTGCCGTTATGATCCAATGGCACTGAGATAGGCTTACAACCTGCCATACCATACTTGGACAACATGTCCAAGCCATACTGTCTCTGCAATAATCCAATACCATGTGATGACCTAATCACCTCAATGCCGAAGAAATATCTGAGCTCCCCCAGATCCTTCATCTCAAATTTCTATCTTAGCAAGATCTTTACATCAAAGATCTCTGCATCATGGTCCCTTGTAATGATCAAGTCATCTACATAGATGACAACAAGCACAGCTCCTCTATCACCATGTCTCACATACAGCGAGAAATTTGCATTGGCTACATGAAAGCCAATAGTGACAAGATATTCAAAAATCTTGTCAGACCATGCTCTTGGTGCTTGTTTTAAGCCATACAAGGCTTTCTTCAACCTGCAAACATGCTACCCACATCCTTATAACCAGGTGGCCGCAACATATACACCTCTTCTTGCAAATCCCCATGTAAGAATGTATTCTTTACATCCATCTGATGTAAAGACCATTGCTTTGACGCAGCCACTGCTATCACAACTCTCACTATTGCCATCTTGGCAACTGGGCTGCTGAAAGTTTTCTCATAATCAATGCCATATGTCTGCGCATATCCTTTGGCTACCAATCTAGCCTTATACCTGTTTATGCTTCCATCACTGTTATGTTTTACTTTGTATACCCACTTGCATCTAATGGCTTTCTTGCCTTCAGGCAATTGCACTAAATCCCAAGTCTCATTTCCATATAGTGCATTCATCTCCTCATCCATAGCTTTCTCCCAACACACATTTCCAATAGCCTCATCAATGCATGTGGGCTCTACAACCTGCACAATCTTTGCCATATATGCATAGTGATGTGCCACATAACCATCATAAGTAAACCTCTACACAAGATTCTTCACTCTCCCAGATCTTTGCAGCTTTGCATTCATGGCTTCCATAGCCTTCTTTACACTAGGTGTTCTCATAGTTGGGATCCCAAGCTCCTCATCAAGGCTCATCAGGCATACCAAGCTCCTCATCAAGGCTCATCTCTGAGCCTGCCACTCCATGGTCTATCAACAGACCCACTAGAAGAGGACTCTCCTGGTCTACTCAAAGACTGTGATTGCTGGCTTGCATTCTGTGCAACCACACTTACACTCACATCAGTCCCAATAGCTTCTTTTTCAGCAGCATACTAGCTGCTCATCTCATCAAAAACAACATTCCTGCTTACCCTCAACTCACGTGTAGCAGGGTTATAACACCTCTATCCCTTTTGCTCAAGTGAATATCCAATAAACACACATTTTTCAGCTTTTGGATCCAGCTTAATTCTCAGCTCATCTGGCACATGCACATATGCAATGCATCCAAAAACTTTCAGATGAGACAAATCAGTTTTTCTACCAGTAAACCTCTCCTCTGGAATTACATCATGTATAGTTGCAGTTGGTGTCCTGTTCATGATGTAAACTGTTGTAAAAACGGCCTCAGCCCAATAGCTATGCGGCATATTCTTCTCTTCCATCAATGTTCGTGCAATCTTAGCAATGTGCCTGTTTTTTTGCTCAGCAACTCCATTTTGCTGCAGAGTGTATCTACATGTGAACTGTCTTCGAATACCATTCTTTTTCAAAAATTCAGAGATTTCATTGGAGAAGTACTCTCCCCCTCCATCTGACCTTAGGCACTTTACATATTTTCCTGTTTGCTTTTCAACCATAACTCTGAAATTCTGAAAGTGAGTAAACACCTCACCCTTCTCCTTCATGAAGTATACCCACACTTTCCTTGTGTGGTCATCAATAAACGTCACATATAATACCTACAGCCTCCCATAGATATGGTCTTCGTAGGACCCCATACATCTGAATGCATAACATCTAGTGCATTTCTACTCACATATCTGTTATGTGGAAATACATGCTTTGTTTGCTTCCCAAATTGGCATGCTTTACATATTCTCTACATACCTTCCACTTTAAATTTTGGCAACCCTGTCACAATTCCTTTAGTCTGCATAGACTTCAATCTCTGCACATTCACATCCCAATCCTTTTATGCCAAATGTCTGTGTTTGCAACAATTCCTGCACCATTTGCAAACATTGCAGCACTCACTTCAGGCATGTTTACATTCAACGTAAATATTCTGCCCACTCTGTTGCCTTTTGTAACCAACCTACACTTGTCTTTAAAGTCTTCAACATAACAACCATCAGGGTTAAACCGAACCTGCAAACCCTACTCAATCATCTGGCCAACTAAAACCAGATTCTTTGTTATGTTCGGTACATGAAGTACATCTGCAAGGTACTTCACTTTGTCATCCTGCATCATAGGCAATGGCACATCTCCAACATGGGCAATTGGATGAGCAGTGTCATCCCCTATTTCCACAAAACCTGGTCTTTCCGGGTTTTTCATCTCCTTGAACCACTCCCCATGACTTGTCATGTTGTTCGAAGCACCTGAATCAACATACCATACATCATCTTTTTGTGCTACTTCAACATTTTCAGACATGGCATTCATGACATGCTGCATAACAAATAACCTTTCATTATCCTCATTGTTTCTGCTTGAGGATGCATAGTTGTTTTGGTGCAATTTTCCATTTTGCATGTCGGCCTGCTTCTTATAACATTCTACCTGCACATGTCCAGGCTTACCACAATAAAAGCATCCATGTGCATCATTATTCTACCTTTGCCAATTTCCACGACGGCCTCTTTGACTCCCCCTTCCTCTGGATTGGCCTCTTCCACCTGTGTGTTGTTGTTGTTGTTGTGAACTGGGACTGTTATTGTTGCTGCTGCTGCTGGCCATAATTCTCATTACCTGTTCGGCCACCTCCTTGACCGCGTCCATGGTCTCCTTTACCTCGTCCTCTTCTTGAACTTGTGTAGAAGGCCTGTTGCTCTGAACTATTTTCGCTTTGTGAAGACTGTTGGTCTTCACCCAAGCTCTTCTCTTCTATAACCAGCATAGACACCAAATCTGTAAAATTGGGAATGTTTTCCCGAGTCTGAATAGACGTCTTGAACGCCTTGTATTGTGGCCCAAGACCACGTAGACAGACTTCCACCTTATCATCATCATCTACTGACACACCAATAGATGCAAGGGATTCCACAATACCCTTTATCTTCAACGCATAGTCATTCACAGACATGCTCTTTTTCTTCAGAGTATGAAGTTCATTCTTCAACTGTATCTTACGTGCCTTGGTATTTGTTTCATAGAGCTTTACCAAGGTGTCCCACGCCTCCTTGGGGGACTTGGCATCCTGAATGTGCCCAATCATGGTGTTTTGTATACTAATGGAGAGCCAATACATTACTTTTCTGGCTCCTTGGTTCCAGTCTTTAAACTCTTTCACATCTGCAGCAGTCGGATTTATGTCCGGTATCTCTGGTGCCTCTTCATGCTCACCTTCTATGTAGTCCCAATAGCCCTTTCCCATCAGGAAATTCGTCAACCTGGACCTCCAAGCATGGAAGTTATTCTTATCAAGCTTCTCAACCACAATCTGGGTTATGCCATCATTTGACATCTTGCCAGACACACAATTTTACCAGAAATAGCAATCTGGTTTTTCCTGCACAAACTGCTATACTTTTTGCAGCAGCGGTACTATACCACACTCAAATGTCACAACTAGTGACCTCAATGTGCATACATACACCCAATGGCAACTGTTGACGTCTTTGCAAGCACCCGCAGTGTTAGACTCTGCACAGCCAATCTCTCTTCTTGCAGTTCTTAAAACAGAGTTCTGTAGGGAATCGATGACTTACCGTAGTGCTCGTAATCGCTTGCTTTCTGAAAAAAGAAGGTCCCGACGCGCCCGAAACGCGATTTCGGCCCAAAAAATGCCGTCCAATAGGAAAATATAGTTGCCCTATAGCTTTACTCCCGCGAAGAAAGCTCCTCAATCAGAGATCGTTTGCCGGTGCCTCCCGTAGAGCTCCCGACAAGGGTGTAGTCACCAACACAAATAGGGAAAAGTAGTTAAAGCTCTTACCCTCGTATCGCTTCCTATGGTTCTCTTGCTTGCAGCTCAGCCCTTAGCATGAACCAGGCTTTGATGCCATGAAAAGATGCAGGGGGGAAGAGAGCTTGAGCTCTTGCAAGCACACACACACTCACAAAACCCTAATAGAGAACACACAAGGTGAGAGGCTAAAAATCTTCTTCTTCTTCACTCAACACTCAACACACCATATACAAAGATAAGAGTACTCATAATATGAAAGGTACTCAACCAATACATACAAGGGTTCTCTATAGTGTGAACCCAACTAAATGAGCTGGCGCTATAACTATGCCAGTCTCTAGAGTGGCTGTCACATAGCCTGTCATCCCACTGGCCACATATCACCCAAGATCTCACCAACCATGCCAATGGTATAAGTGTGGGGCCTATCCCCCAAGCGGGTCATCAGTGTCCACTGCCTCACTAGATGAGCTTGATATCTCAACATTGAGTGCTGGTGACTATTGAGGTGGTTGTGGTTGTTGCAGTTGGGCTTTGTTGTGGTTGTGTGGACACTGATGAACCTTCCAACTTTGCCTTTGTCATGGGGTGATATTGGCGGGAGAGGTAGATGGGATGTGAGATTTGGGAGCACCATGTGTTCTTTCATTAGCAGGGGAAGCTATAAATTGTACTCCCAACATGATTTCTGAGTGTTTATTAATTTCTCTTCTTGTTGCTCCATCACTAGCATTTGGAATACAAGAAGTTCTTCATCAGCTTCTATGGTCTCCTATATCTTTAGCTTGCCCTTCTCAAGGAATAATTTCTTGTGGTCTTTTTCTGGTCCACAATGTGGAAAAATGTATTGGCTGTGCTAACAAAGCCACCTATTTTTCCTCATGTAGCTTGCTTTGGATCGCATTGGTTGTTGCTCTGAACTTGGAGACCACCATTTCCAATTCATCTCCTTTTCTCTGTAGTCTTATTGCTTCCTCTAATAGTTTGCCAATGGTGTCTTGCTTCTAGTCTACCTTAGTTGTGCAGCAGGAGACTTGTTGGTGTTGCTAGACCTGAGCTCACATCTATTGGAATTTCTCTTCAATTTGATCTACCCTAGAAATTTTGTTTTCATTCTTTATCTTTTCCATCACACAATTTGCTATGCTTTCCAATCCTATGAGAATATTTTGAGTGGCCGGGTAACTTCTTTGCATCACTCTATTTAGCCTATTACTCAATTTTGTGGTGGTGGTGATTGTTGGATTTCCTCCTGTGTTGTCTCTTATGTTGGTTCTTCTTTGATAGTAAAGGATAATCCTCTTATGACTAGCCTTTTACCTATGTCTTCATCAGGGTGTTGCTTATGTTGTTCCTTATTTTATTTATTTGCTTGGGCCTCCTACTTTTTTTACTTTGAGAGTGGTGATGTGTAGAGTCCAATAAAACTTTATTTTACTGGAGGGTTCTTCTTAAGCCTTATCTGTTGCTTCCACTTTGCACTTGTTTGTCTCCACTACTTCCTTCTTATTTTGATATGAGACTCTTTGCATTTAGCAGATTCGGCTTTGAGGCATTTTCTCTTCACCTCCTCTACCATATTTTATTTCTTTTGCCTCTTGGACTTGTCCTCTTGTCTCTTCCTCTTTGCTTCCTCTTCTTGATGCTTTTCCAATCTCTCCTTTTCCTCCGGAGCTGAGTCAAACCTCTTAAGTGACCTGCCATCTTTGTGTGACCTCTTGATAGTGAAAGATTCTGAGCTTGCTAGTACATGTTATTAGTTACCACCATTTCCCAATTCACCTTATGTTAGTGTTCTTCTCTATCAAATAGGCTATAGTTGGTGTTCTTGGCCGAGTAGATAGACAATGTCTAGAAAAAATCAAAATCGCATTTTCTTGTTTGCATCAGAGTAGATGGGAGATAGAGTATATCCTTATCAACTTTGGAGAGCTCCACTTTGACGTCAACATCATAAAAGTCAACATTGGTGATGCCTTTAGTAGGAAGGTTGAATGCTTTGGCAATATTCTCCAGTGTTACTGGCACCACCTTGCACCCTTTCATCTTCAGTGTGTTTTTCTTTGTCAAATTCGCTGGCTTCACCTCTCCTTCTAGGTTTTTCTTGCAGATTTTTCTAGATCACTAAAGCCATATAGTCTAACCTTCTACAACCACTCTTGCTCAAATAGAGGATCCAACATGGTATAGGGATCAAACTCCACTACAGAAGGAGGAAAGATATGAGATAGCAAGAGCAAGGCACAAATAATTCCACGAGAGAGTGAGGGTAGCCTATGTTAGATCTAAGAGTTATAAGGTTGCTTGATTAGGGCTTCAATTTTAAATCCTTTCTCCTTTCCATCATTATTTCCCCAAAAGCAAAGTAACCACCTAAAAATGTTATGATTCCCACATGTGTTTGCATTGTTTTATGTGCTGCGTTTACACCCCTTTTCTCATCATTATGCATTTTATCTCCATTTAATGTTATTGGTTGGAGTGCTCCACACATGTCTTCATCTAGTTGCACTCTGCAGATGGGGATAAATACCACCATGCACTATTTTGTTGTCTTTTCCTCCACCTAATGTCTACAGCCTAAATGTGCCTAAGATTAATGGTTTAACTATTTGATAGGGACCCTTTAGTAGATTTTGAGCTTACCTGGGTGTGGTCAGAGCTTTGAATTAAACAGTAGTACTTTGTCTCCTCCCTTAAAGATCTTATGCTTGTTGTTTCTGTCTACCCATTTGTTTCTTCTTTTTTGAGTGATGTTTGCCACCCATGCACTGTGTAGTCTACTTTCTTCCAACTCCATGAGATGCTGCATCCATTGGTTGATTGATTCTTCTGGGGATGAGTCTTTCAGCCAGAGCTATTCTAAGGCTAGGAATCATATATTCAATCCAAACTACTACCTCTAAACCATAGAATATAGAGAATGGGGTGAACCCCATGCTTAACTTGTGTGTTGTGCGGAATTACAAATAGTGCAGAATGTAGTTTTTTGTCCTGGTTGATTCTATTCTGATTTCACTTTCTTTTAGAGGATCTTCTTTAGCACCTGATTTGTTGATTTTGCTTGCACGGATAGTAGAAATTCAATTTCTTGTGCAGGATCATATGTTGTTGAGTCAGCTTTTGAATCATTTCATTGGTGAAGTGTCCTTGATCACTTACCAGCTCCATCAAACATCCAAACCTTGGCTACTAATGTAGAGCTGAATTATCCCTAAGGGTGTTTACATTCACCCATTTATTGCACTAGTGTACAAGGATATATTTAATACGAGTCCTCCTTGTTGCTGAGGGTTTAAATGGCCTGACAAAATCATATCCCCACTTTTAAAAGGGCTCTGGTGGTAGAACTAGCTGATGAGTCATCCAAATGGTTGACCGATCCTCTAACATACATCACACTGCTTTGCATGGTTCCATTCATCTTTGAGTGCTATGGGCCACCATAAGCCAACGTGCAATACTTTTAAGCCTATTGTTTCACTAGAGTAGTGTTTGACTCACACTCCTTCATGTGCTTTTGTCATCAGCACAACTGTTTTTTCATGGGCAGACGACTTGGTCTATTCATTCTTTGTACATAGTCACTATAATTTTAAGGAAACTCTTGCTTCTAAGAGCCAACGTTTTCCTTTGATCTTTTCTCTTATCATGAGGTAATGTCCCGTATCAGTGATGAACTACAACATATTAAAATACCAATTTCTCTCTATAGATAATGGCAAACAAGCTTGCATTTACAAATTGATTCGCTATCCTTGTAGGTTTCCCTTGTCTACCTATTCGAGGCAATCTTCTACTACATTCTGATTGTCAGTAGTGTGCATAATGGTGAAATGATATTCCTACAAAAAAGACATCCACCTTGCTAACTTCCTTGTCAAATTTGGCTTATTCACCAAATATAGGAGTACTTGATGATCTACATGATTTCCCAATAGATAATGATAAAATTTGTTGACACGGTAAATTAGTCCTAGAGTTTCCCTTTCAGTGGTGATGTAATTTTTTTCAACATCTGACTATAGCATAGTATATTGGTTTGTACCACCCTTCTTCTCAACACACTTCTGGTGCTATGTTCGATGAGTCCACAAACACATGGAACATCTTGTTCCATTCTAGTGGTTGAATTATTGGTGCACCAGCAAGCATTTTCTTTAGATTTTGGAATGTCCCCCTGCGTTCTTCTGACCAGAGAACACCATTTTATTTGATCGACAAATCTACTCAACTACTTTAGGTTTTGAGGTGGACCCACCTTTACTATCATCCTAAGCTTTACCGGATCATTCCATCTTTCGACACCATGTCACCAAGCAATGATTTAATCCTAACAGCCACAGTACACATTTCTTTGGTTTGAGGTGGACCCACCTTTACTATCATCCTAAGCTTTACCGGATCATTCCATCTTTTGACACCATGTCACCAAGCAATGATTTAATCCTAACAGCCAGTACACATTTCTTTGGTTTGCATCTTTCCAAGAATAGGTATAGCTTATGTAGATGCTCACTACACTTCCCGAGGAAACTCAAGTCATCTATAAACACACGCATGAACTTTCTTGGATAATCATAAAACATTTCATATACCATGTGTTGAAATGTTATGGGTGCATTCTCGAGTCCGAAGGTCATGAAATTTGAAGAAAATGCTTCCCATTCTATGATGAATAAATTTTTCTCTTTGTCCTGAGGTCTGAGGTTCAGTCCTAACGTGATTATATCCACTAAATCCATATAGGAAGGAATACACCTCATGTTCGGCTACAACATCCAACATTAAGTCTGAAGGAAATGGAAATGGATCTAATGTGGTAGCTCAATTCAGCTTTCTGTAATCTACACAACTCTTAGCTTCCCATTTTTCTTTGGAAAAAACACTATTAGTCTAAGCTGATTTGCCCTCTCAATTGGGTGGGATGAATCCTACTATGCCCAAACAAATTGTCAATGTCCTCCTTGACTTGCTTAGCATAGTTGGGAGTCATTCTATACCTTTGTTGTCTGAACATAATTGCATCTTCCTTCATATTTATCTTCTGTTGCTAGAAACTTAAGTCCATGCAAGGAATATCCGTATAGCTCTAAGCAAAGACATCTTTGTACTGGGTCGATAGTTCTTGAAGTTTCTTTTTCATTGTCTCTTCTTGCTTTATGTTGATCTTTACCATCTAAAGGTTCTCCTCAAGCTGCTAATCCTCTGGCACTCTGATGGATTGTTGTTACTCCTTGTCTTTGCAGCGCATTGCCTCCATCCATTCTCTTAGCCCTTTGTCTAACTAGTCTTATTCTTCATTTTCTGAGGAGTTAGCTTTTTCTGAGGAGTTAGCTTTTTCTACTTCCTCCTCCAACACTCCTTCTATTTTTGTTCCAACGTTTACAAGAGTTTCTTCTACAGGTTGCACATTTAGTACCTTTGCTGAGTACTTTCGGACATAATGTTTTCTATATCGAGCTAGAACAAGGATATGAGCTCTGGATTTTCTTTGAGGATTCTTTCCTTCTCTTTCTCTTTAATCTCTTCTAGCATGTTTAATCCTTTTGCATACAGTGATGTGATAGAGGGATTCACTTTCCTTTTAGGGTTTGTGGAGATCTTTGCTTCTTGCTTTCCCTTTCTAATTGTGATCTGATCTGCCAAACATGCTTGATCTTTCCTTGCCTTAGCCAAGGTCTTCCTAGAAGCATCAAATATGATCCCTCGTTCTCCATTTGGAGAACTAAAATATAATTGGGAATTAATTAGATAATAATCTACATGTGTTCCCCTCATACCAATCCTAGGGATCGGACTCTATGATCTTCCATCTTCATAGCATATTTTGTGAGGCCTAGTTTTATTGGTGTAGATTCTAATAGTATATTGACTCTTGAGCTACCATCCAGTATTTCTCCTTGGATATGCTTTCCATTTGTCATCATAACTGTTAGTCGGGGTAAATCATCATCCATTACTGGTATTTCTATTGTGTCAACTCACTTGCAGTCGACTTCTGACTCACTGTTGGAGAATCAAAAAAGCTCTTGTCTTGCTTAGACTTCCTCTTATAGTTAGGCACTAAGGATAGGAGTTGATCAAGTGATATGCCTAGTTTTAAATCTTTGAGATCCTCCCATGTGTCATATGTTTCTACCTCCTCTTGTGGCTTGTTGTTTT
Organism: Cibotium barometz; assembly: GCF_041138505.1. Lineage (NCBI taxonomy): Eukaryota > Viridiplantae > Streptophyta > Polypodiopsida > Cyatheales > Cibotiaceae > Cibotium > Cibotium barometz. The sequence continues at coordinate 15,680,554 of NC_141074.1, forward strand.
GTTAAGAAACTTTGTTTATCTTTTGTTGCTATCTCTTTTCTACCGCCAAGCTTGAGGACTCCACCTAATTGTTGCTTCTTGTTGTTGATGCATCTCTTTCCATGAACTTTTCCATCCACTCACCTTTTTGTTGCTTTTTGGTAGGCTATACCTACTTCTTGAGCATACTTTCTGCTTGCTGCTGGCTTCCTAGGCTCCTCTTGTCCCTTCAATTTGTTAGTTGACCCTTGTACCATGTGAGGCTTATCTTCCCACAGATTTCCTTGTTCTGCCATCATGCGAGGATCTTCTCACAACACTTCTTCATTTATGACGCTTCATAATTTTGTATAAATATGTTTCATAAATTATTATAGAAGGTGTGTACAATGTTTGGTAGAGCATCTAACATGTTTTGATAAAATTTTGTGCTCCAGGAAAATTTTGGTTTTGGTCATTTTCACGTAGTTGCCATTTTTCTGGGTGAGTTTTGATTAGGTTAGAGGTGGAATTAGGGGAATTTTTGTATTAGAGAGTTTTTTTGTTTAGTACATAGAACAACTTTGCTCAAGTGAAATATTTGTCTTTCACATCCGTTTGGTGACTCCAAAGTGGGTTTTGAGTAGTTTTGTGCTAAAAATGTGTCTAGATTTTTGTGTTGAGACATTGCAAGTCCTAAATAGAGGTCAAGAATAAAGATTTAGCCTCACATGAAGAGAAACACTGTTACGAGCAAAATAGGTAGCTGACAAGGGTTACCTAAAAAAATTCCCTCCCAAAATGTGTGAAATCTCAAAAATGGCTTAAAAACATAGTTTTTTGAAAACACATCTAGAATTCCATGTATAAATTTTAAAAATACATGAATTTTGCTATTTTTTTCAAGATTGAAAACATGTGTGACCTTCGTAGATTTATAAAATCTGTTCTTTGTGACATAAAAATAAACTTGACTTACAAAATTACATAGGAGTCTATATAACTTAAAGAAATATCAATCTTTTTCAAAATAAAAAATTATTTTATAAATTTCATGAATATAAGACACTTTTTTTAATGGACGTTTTGGGACAAACTCTACCACTATGCATAAATATGCACATTATTTGATAAGCACTCAAAAAATATTAGAATACATAACAATATTAGCTCCATAATTTATGAAAAAATCTACAAACATCCTTGAGTCTATTTCTAGACCCAAATAGTAAAGCCTTTAGTATATACTTGCCTTGACAGTTTGCATGATATAATTATTTGCTCTTTTATATATAAGTAGATAGTGGGCATGATATACAACCAATGCTAAGAGTTTAAAGAGGTCAACTTATAGGTGTGCAAAGGTAGACTTGTATTCATATATATGTGAAGAAGTTGGTAACTATGGAGGCTCTAAGTAAACCTAAGCATGTTAAAAGAGATCTTTTTTCAGCAGATCTTAGAGAGGTAGACATCATAGAGCCTATGGGTGTAAATTCTCGGGGGGGTCACTCGTATAAATATGTAAGTATCACGTGGGTTCAACAAAAGGACATTTTAAATATTTAAAACTTACAAAAATATATTTATAGAGGGGATTTATTTATTGTATTTTTAAAAAAATTTACAGATTTGAATAGGAAAGGATACATTATACTCACTAAAAAATTCACAGATAAGGGACTTTTTAAATAGGCCTTGAACGCACGTGATATAGAGGATTTACATATAGTGACCCCCCCGAGTGTAAATTTTGACCCACATAGACATTTGTTTTCAGGAAGGGATTTTTTGTTATGCAATGTGGATAAGGGTGGCAGGAAGAAACTGTAGCCTATATCATGTACATATGTGGTGGTGGCCAAAATTTGTAGTATGCATATATTGATGTTTGATCCAGATAGCCATTATCATGAACATAGGTGATGGTATAACTTAGAGTAGTGTAGGAATGAGCTCTAGTTATAATTATTTATAGTGCATATGCATAATGTTGAAAGATGGTATATCTAAGGGTAGTGTAGAATGAACTTTGGTTATAATTATTTAAAAGACATGCAATGGATACTGAGGGATGCCATCTTCGCCCGCGACATTGTCTTTGTGTACAAAGAGAAAAGAGAGGAGCTTAGGGCTTCTAGAATGGTGGTAGAGAAGAGCTTAGAGCTTTCATGATGACAGTAGACTCAAGGTCCCCTATGCTGGAGAGCATCCTACTGCACATAGGCATGGCAGACGCTTGGCTCACATGCACCCCCCTCCTCGACAAAGATGGTCGCACCACGTGTATTTTCTTATAGTTCTTCAGCTTTAAAATTGAATTGTAGAACAAAAAACAGGATTGGCGAATCAATCGACTTGTGGTATTCCAAATCAATGGAGCCTTGCACATTTGGATTAAAACACGCTCAAAGAGCTAGTGCTATACATACAAATGTGAGTGTGAGTGTGAGTGTGAGAGTGAGAGTGAGTGTGAGTGTGAGTGTGAGAGTGAGTGTGAGTGTGATAGCTCAAGACTAGTCAGAAGATTCAAGCTCTCTCATGAGTAGATATCTCTCTCATCCTAATAGTAGAGTAAGATGTTTTAGGAAATTCTTCTTCCCTTTCATTTGAACTGTGCAAAGTGATTGCGTCTAAGGGTTCTAGTGTGAAACCTCAAAATTTTCAAAACTTTTACAATTGCGAGTGTGTGTGAGAAGGAGACTCACATTATACACACATACATGAAGAGCACAAACTATCCAAACATTTCTACGATTGTGAGTGCATGTGAGAAGGAGCCTCACAATCTACAATATACATGAAGAGCATGCCTTTGAAATTACGTGCATAAAATATACTTTTTTTGTTAGCTCAATAGAAGTTTCAATAAAATACACTAAAAAGAAGTTAAGATCTGTATATGAGTTTATGAGTTGGTAAAGGACAATGCCTTAGATTTTATTTTTCCATCGATCAAAAATATGACAGATATAAAATTGCAAACAAGATAAATTTTTGCATATTATTTATAATGCAAAAACTTGAAATTCTTTTTTTCTATGTATGTTGTAAGAAAAGTTATGTTATATGTCCTACTATGACCATTTCATAGGCCATTCAACTTGTGACAAGTTTCAAAGAGGAGCTTCATGAGCTATCACACTCACACATATACTCACAATCGTGATGTTTGGTAGTGATAATCACAAGAAATGACAACTCTAAGAACATACAAAAAATCAAATTCTCAAAGGTCTCCAAGGTGATGCCCGATTAGCCATGCTTTTTCCACCAAAAAAGGTTGCCATTGAAGTGATTCTTCTCTACACCATTCGTGTGAAGTATTTGGTGTGCATGGGGACCATTCTTTCCACCCAAAGAGGCCACCTTAAAGAGATTCTTCTCTTTGTGTGTGGGGACCATGTTGTTTTTTTAATTATTAGGGTCGATTACAACTACAACCACCAGTGTTAAAAAAAACATGCTTTACTATCTTTCACGGCTCAAATTACAAAAATCTAGTTATAATTTTGTGTAGCTTAGAATTAAAAGACTCAAAATTTTAAAGTTCTAGTCACAAAACTGATTAACTTATGCAGTTTTCAATAAAAATCGACTGAGCTTGAAGATCTATTAAGCATTATGCATAAGAGGAGAATAGGAATAAGATCTTATGAATTATGCACGAGAGCTTATGAAAAATCTCTTATGTGTAAGAAATTATGCATAAGATTCTATGTGTAATGCATAAGAGCTTATACTGAAGTGTACATGCATTATGCCTAAGTATGTACACATAGTCTCTTATGTATAATGCATATTATGCATAACAGCAAATCATTAGGAAGTGAATGGGGTCTTCTTGGGCCCTTTAATTTGCCCAAGCCTAATCAAGGTGATTAAGGAATAGCCAAATGGGGGGTTGCCATGTGGACTGAAATGTTGGGTTTTTAAGAGAGGTGTAAGAGTGGTCAAAGGGTGCACTTTTTCCCCAAAAAGGGGGGGGGGGGGGGGGGGGGGGGCAATTTTACAATTTTCGGACCTCCATAACTTCTACATACAAGCTCCGATTTGAGCGAAGATTACAGATCCGTGATCTACGCATCAAGAGCTTTCCATAGATATGTTACATGATATGGTTTTATCCGCTAGATTTTAAATTCCATTTTCCCTCCAAAATTCAAATTCGAATAAAGTAGCCGTTTTGAAGCTTCTAAATAGAAAACGTTTCTTCTTAAGAGAAAAGGTTTGACTCCCTTAAACTGCCAAATAAAAGGGCCCAAGAAGCCTTCCATTGAGGTCCTAATGGCATAAGCTCTTAAGAATAGATCTTATGTATAATGTATAAAAGTGCATGCATCTTCTTATGTATAACAGATAAGAGCACATGCACAAAAGACTATATGTATAATGCATCAGAGGATTTGCATGATGACAACACTCTTTTGATGGATATTGGAGATAAGTCTATTGATGTTCATCCTACGGTTTCAAAGGAGACTGCTACAAATCTTGATATCTATCTTGATCTTCCTATTGAACTTGAGCACGGTGCAAATCATGTATATGATGATGATCTTGAAACCTTTAATGACATATTGGCTGTTTGTGGAGAAGATCCTTCAACTTATGCAAAAGCTATGTCCTCTCCACAAAAGGAACAATGGAAGGAAGCCATGGAAGTTGAATATGAGTCTTTGATCTCGAAAGGTACATGGGTTCTTACCAATCTACCTTTTGATCGTACTCCTATCAAATATAAGTGGGTTTACAAGACTAAAACAAAGGCAGATGGATCCTTTGATAAATTCAAAGCTCATTTAGTTGCAAAGGGATACTCATCATCACAAATTGCAAGGATTGACTATCATGACACTTTTTCACCCCCCCGTAGTTCGTAGTACAAGCATTCGAGTACTACCAGGGATTTAATATTCATGTGATCACAAGATTTTTTGTGATAATAACACATGTGAACAAGTTATTCACATGTTCTCATGTTACCATTCACAAAATAACAGGTCACTTGCCATTTGGGAACCCCTTAAAAGCTTGGCTACACATGGGAATAAGCTATTCTGAATCACATGTTCTCATGTTACCATCTTCACATAATAGCAGGTCAGTGGCCACCTAAGAAGATTTTTTATGCTCGACAAAGATAATTTTTTTAGGCCCTCGTGAAAGCTTTGTGAATATAACATGTGATCACAAGATTTTTTGTGTTATTAACATATGTTATTAACATGTTCACATGTTCTCGTTTACGTCATTGAAATCCCTAAGTACTACTAGCTTTTGCAACTTAGTTTGATTTGGAAATACATCAAATGGATGTTAAGATGATTTTTCTTAATGGAGACTTAAAGGAGGAAATATATATGGAGACTTAAAGGAGGAAATATATATGGAGTAACCCGGAAAGGAACATCTTGTATACCAACTCCACCATGCTTTGTATGGACTAAAACAAGCTTCCCGATCATGGTACATCGAGATTGATCAATTTCTCACACCTCAGGGGTTTGTTTCTTGCTTCTTTGATCCAAATCTTTATATCAAGCACAATGTGGATAACCATTTTGTGATATTGGCCCTTTATGTTGATGACACTATACTTGTGTCTAATAATCTATCTTTCATGCAACAAGTAAAAAAGGTTTTATACTCAGCCTTTGATATGGTGGATCTTGGCGACATCCATTCATGCCTTGATATTCAAGTTCAAAGGTATCGTCATAATGGTATTTTGCTTCTTCGTCAAACAAAGTTTATCCAAGATATTGTTCAAAAGTTTGGATTGGCTACTGCACATTCGGCAAACACTCCTTGTCTTGCAAGCTCTACTAGGAGTACTTCTGCAAATATTGAGACTTAATCATTAGCTTTAAATCAACCCTATGCTAATCTTGTTGGTTGTCTTCAATTTGTGGGCATGAGCACTCGTCCTGATATTCTGTTTGCAGCAAATCTGTTAGGACAATACTTGTCCTCTCCATCTACAAGACATTGGTCTCAAGCTAAACGTATTTTGAAGTACTTGAAGGGCACTACACATTTCAGACTTGTATATCGCCGTCAAGAAGACATATCTTCATCAACTTCTCTTAATCTTTTGGGTTATTTAGATGCTGATTGGAAAAGCTTTAACTTGTCCATGCGATCCACGAGTGCTAATTGCTTCTTTATCAATAGCTCTTTGGTATCTTGGGCTAGCAAGAAACAACGCAGTATTGCAGTTTCTACTACAGAGTCTGAAGTAGCTGCATCTTTGGCAGCTCGTGAATTGGTTTGGCTTCGACAATTGCTTGCTGCTGATATTGGTCATTCTCCTTCCTCAAGCACTCCTCTTAGATGTGATAACCAAAGTGCTATTAGTCTAGCCAAGGACTACGTGCAACATAGCAAGTCCAAGCATATTGTAGTTCATTATCACTATGTTTCGACATGAAGTAAGGAAAGGAGCAATAATGGTAGAACATTGTCCAACTGATCAAATGATTGTAGACATTCTCACCAAAGGACTCCATGAAGCTCGGTTTACACTTTTGCGAGATCAGAACTTGGAGTTGCGACGGCCTCTCTTTTTGGAGATTAGCACATCTCACATCATGTCAATTTTGTCTAGACTTGTACATAGCCTATAGACTTTAGGATACTTCACACATTACTTCACATCATGCACATTTATTCTTTGTACTTTGTATATAGAAGCACATTGCACATGGAATTTAAGGTGGCATTGTACATTTATATGTAGGAGCTTGGGTTTTTCCCTGTGTTCCCAAGGGTTTTTTTACTCGCAGCTGGAGACCTTTATTTGAGTGGGGGTGTTGGAGCTATATATAGCTAGCCCTAACTCACTCTAGGTCTTGCCTATATATATGTGACTTGTGACTAATATGATTCATTCTTGTGGAGCGTATGTGGTGTCTCTTGTCTCGTCTCTCTCCCTCTCTCAATAGTTAATGGTTTTCCATTGGGTCAACGATATGTTCCCTTGTTTCAAGGCCAAGGATTTTTCAAATGGAGGCTAAGATGATGTTGATACTTGAAGGTGATGATCTTTTTAATATTGTTTTGGGCAATCTTGTCTGTCCATCTCAACCTGTTGATGCAGAACATGATAACGCTCTTAATATTGTTGGTCCTATTTTTGAGCAATGGCAAACTAATTACTCGAATTGGATCCATCGTGATAAAGCTGCTTGTCTGTATATCTTATTTGCTCTTCATGATTCTCTTATTTTGGATGTATTAAATCTTCTTACTTCTCATGATATATGGCAGTATCTTCTTACTACTTTTTTAGAAGAAATCTGTTACAGAAATTCTTTCTCTTTGTAATCTCCTGAACAATTTAAAATACAAAATCGGTACTCTTATGACTTCACATATTGAATCCTTCAAAGACCATCAACAATCAACTTGTTGCTGGCTGGTGCTCTTATTGCACAAAATTAGTAGTGGTAACACATCTTCTTCATTCGGTCAAGGATCCTTCATATGTCACTATTCTCTCTAACAAGGATGGCATTAATTTTGACACTGCTTGTATTTCTCTCCTTGTATATTCTCAACGACATAAAAGTCGTACAGAGAATTCTGACACTGTTTTGAATACAGAAGAAGCTGTAGATTCCTAAATCGCTTGTATTACTCGTAAGTGTCCCTGTTCCCGTTTTACTCATGGTGATCGCTCTTATCAAGGTGACAATTCTTCTCCACTTTACTATCCCAATAAACTTTGTTCCTATTGTGATAAGAATAGAAATATTGTCTCTGATTGTTGGTCATGTCAATATGATGAGGAACATGGCATTACCACCAAGCAACCTTGTTCGAAATCCTCCAAAAATTGTACTCCTTGTGACTATTGTGGTCATACAGATCATCCATCTCATTGTTGTTTCAAAAGGCGATATGATCAAGATCGCAATCGAGCATATGCTGCTCAACATTCAAGTAGTGAGATGAACATAATTATCAGGAGGTAAACTATGTTCATGATCATGATATTTCTCCTAGAAGAGTACTTATTGTTCAGGATGGTTCTCTTTCTATTGTTGATTTTGGTGCTACTAGTAATATGGCTTACCAATCTCGATGGCTTCATAGTTATCATGCTCTTCCAATTCAGAAATTGGTGTATCTTGCTGTGATGACACTACTTGTCAAGTCATGGGTGTTGGTGGTGATCTATATCTTGGCACCCTTTCCTCTACCAGAATATTGCGAGGAGTTTTGCATGTTCTTGATCTTCAAAGAAATCTTCTTTGTATTGCCTGGCTTGTTGATCGTGGCCTTTTTGTTGGTTTTGATGATACAAAGTGTCGAATTGAGAAGGATGGGCATACTATTGCAGTAGTAGCTCCTCGACCTGGTACTCTGTTTGAGCTCTCTTTGAATGATGATGTTGTAAATGTTGTTACTGCTCTAGGAGATCTTGATTGCAAGTTATGGCATCATTGATTTGCCCATTCGGATTTTGTAAAGTTTCTTGATATTCATCGTCATGATCTCGTCAGAGATATGGATCTTAAAGCTCTTCCTCATATGGGCATCTGTGAGTATTGTGCTCTTGGCAAGCATCATTGACAACCTTTTCATATCTCTACCTATAGACATTCACATGCCCTTTTAGATCTCATTCATACGGATATTTGTGGAACGTTTCCTCCCTCCAAATCTCACTATCGTTATTTCATTACCTTCATTGATGATTTCTCTCATTTCATTACCTTCATTGATGATTTATCTCTTGAGGCATAAGTTTGAAGCATTATCTATATGCAAACAATATTAGAAATCAGTTGAACTTCATAATGGTCTCTCTATCAAGAATCTCCATAGTGACAACTGTGGAGATTATATTTCAAATCTCTTTGATGACTATGGTATTAAACAAGGAACTCATCATGAGTTCACTGTTCCAGATTCTCCTGAACAAAATGGCATTGCAGAGCGTAAAAATCGAACCATTCTCAATGATATAAGATGTATGCTTATTTGTTCTGGATTATCCCAAGAGCTTTTGGGCTAAAGCAGTTCATACACCAGCAGTCTTTGTTCAAAATCATCTTCCCACCACAACTGCACTTGTTGGTAAGATTCGCATTACGATTTGGATAGCAAAAACTCCTTCTATATCACATTTTCGCACCTTTGGATGCATTGCATATATTAATGTGCCAAAAGAAACGCGACAAAAGTTGGATCCTCTTGGTTTGAAAGATATATTTATTGGATATTATGATAATTCTAAAGGATACAAATTTTATGATCCTACTTTCAGTTGTGATGCTCTATTCGATGAACGGTCAATGGATATTTATTGGATATTATGATAATTCTAAAGGATACAAATTTTATGATCCTACTTTTAGTTGTGATGCTCTATTCGATGAACGGTCAATGGGAGGTACATGGTCTAGTAAGGATTCTGATGATACACATTCCTTACTCACTACTTTTACTTCTCTGTTTGATAATCATTGTATCTCTCAAGATGGTGTGCATCCTTCTTCTCCTATGAAGGATTCTGAAGACTCTATGAAGGATTCTAGTGATAATCTTGATATAACATTGATATTCCCATTGATATTGAACATGGTTGGACCGATGGTCAAACAAAAAGTGTAAACCAAGTAATCGAAGATATACTTCTGTCATGCTGGCAGGGAACCCAAGAAGTGGCTAAGCTTGGTGTTGCTAGACCTGAGCTGACATCTATTGGAATTTCTCTTCAATTTGATCTACCCTAGAAATTTTGTTCTCATTCTTTAGCTTGTCCATCACACAATTTGCTATGCTTTCCAATCCTATGAGAATACTTTGAGTGGCCGGGTAACTTCTTTGCATCACTATATTTAGCCTATTACTCAATTTTGTGGTGGTGTGGTGATTGTTGGATTTCCTCCTGTGTTGTCTCTTATGTTAGTTCTTCTTTGATAGGGGATAATCCTCTTATGACTAGCCTCTTACTTATGTCTTCAAGGTGTTGCTTCTGTTGTTCCTTCTTTTCTTTATTTGCTTGGGCCTCCAACTTTTTTTACTTTGAGAGTGGTCATGTGTAGAGTCTAATAAAACTTTATTTTATTGGAGGGTTCTTCTTAAGCCTTATGTGTTGCTTCCACTTTGCACTTGTTTGTCTCCTTTAGCTCCTTCTTATCTATCTCCTTTTTGATATGAGACTTTTTGCATTTAGGAGATTTGGCTTCGAGGCATTTTCTCTTCCCCTCCTCTACCATATTTTGTTTCTTTTGCCTCTTGGACTTGTCCTCTCATCTCTTCCTCGTTGCTTCCTCTTCTTGATGCTTTTCCAATCTCTAATGTTCCTCAGCTGTGTCAAACCTCTTAAGTGACCTGCCATCTTTGTCTGACCTCTTGATAGTGTAAGATTTTGAGCTTGCTATTACATGTTATTAGTTACCACCATTTCCCAATTCACCTTATGTTAGTGTTCTTCTCTATCAACAAGCTATAGTTGGTGTTCTTGGCAAGTAGACAGACGATGTCCAGATAAAATCGAAATTGCATTTGCCTATTTACATCATAGTAGATGGGAGACAAAGTATATCCTTATCGACTTTGGAGAGCTCCACTTTGATATCAACATCATAAAAGTCAGCATTGGTGATGCCTTTAGTAGGAAGGTTTAATGCTTTGGCAATATTCTCCAGTGTTACTGGCACCACCTTGCACCCTTTCATCTTTAGTGTGTTTTTATTTGTCAAATTTTCTAGCTTCACCTCTCCTTCTAGGTTTTCTTGCAGATTTTTCTAGATCATTGGCGAAGCCATATAATCTAACCTTCTACAACCACTCTTGCTCAAACGGAGGATCCAACATGGTACTACAGGGATCAAACTCCACTTGCTTGCTATAACAGAAGGAGGAAAGATAGGAGATAGCAAGAGCAAGGCACAAATAATTCCACAAGAGAGTGAGGGTAGCCTATGTTAGATGTAAGAGATAAGGTTTCTTGATTAGGGCTCCAATTTTAAGTCCTTTCTCTTTTCCATCATTATTTCCCCAAAAGTGAAGTAACCACCTAAAAATGTAATGATTCCCACATGTGTTTGCATTGTTTTATGTGCTACATTTACACCTCTTTTCTCATCATTATGCATTTTATCTCCATTTAATGTTATTTGTTGGAGTGCTCCACATGTGTCTTCATCTGGTTGCATTGTGTAGATGGGGATAAATACCACCATGCACTATTTTGTTGTCTTTGTCTCTATGTTTGCTTGACTTGTGTCATTTCCTTCTTTTTAGGGCTTGAGTCCAAATCCATTTATAGGCTTGGGGAGTATTACACCACCTAATGTCTACAGCCTAAATGTGCCTAAGATTAATGGTTTTACTATTTGATAGGGACCCTTTTAGTAGATTTTCAGCTTACCTGGGTGTGGTCAGAGCTTTGAATTAAACAGTCGTACTTTGTCTCCTTCCTTAAAGATCTTATGCTTGTGGTTTCTATCTAACCATTTGTTTCTTCTTTTTTGCTGCGTGATGTTTGCCACCCATGCACTTTGTAATCTACTTTCTTCAGACTCCATGAGATGCTGCATCCAATGGTTTATTGATTCTTCTGGGGATGAGTCTTTTAGCCAGAGCTATTATGAGGCTAGGAACCATATATTCAATTCAAACTACTACCTCTAAACCATAGAATATAGAGAATGGGGTGAACCCCATGCTTAACTTGTGTGTTGTGCGGAATTAAAAATAGCGAGAAATGTAATTTTTCATCCTAGTCGATTCTATTCTTTAGCACCTGATTTGTTGATTATGCTTGACCATTTGCTTGCGCGGATAGTAAAATTCAATTTCTTGTGCAGGATCATATGTTGTTGAGTCAACTTTTGAATCATTTCATTGGTGAAGTGTTCTTGATCACTTACCAGCTCCATCCAAACATCCAAACCTTGGCTATTAATGTAGAGCTGAATTATCCCTAAGGCTGTCTACATTCACCCATTTATTGCACTAGTGTACAAGGATATATTTAATATGAGTCCTCCTTGCTGAGGGTTTAAATGGCCTGACAAAATGATATCCCCATTTTTAAAAGGGCTCTGGTGGTAGGACTAGCTGATGAGTCATCCAAATGGTTGACCGATCCTCTAACATACATCACACTGCTTTGCATGGTTCCATTCATCTTTGAGTACTATGGGCCACCATAAGCCAACGTGCAATACTTTTTAGCCTATTGTTTCACCAGAGTAGTGTTTGACTAACACTCCTTGATGTGCTTTTGTCATCAGCACAACTGTTTGTTCATGGGCAGACGACTTGGTCTATTCATTCTTTGTACAGAGTCCCTATAATTTTAAGGAAACTCTTACTTCTAAGAGCCAATTTTTTCCTTTGATATTTGCTCTTGTCACTGATGATGTAATGTCCCTTATCCACGAGTGATGAACTACAACATATTAAAATACCAATTGCTCTCTATAGATAATGGCAAACAAGCTTACATTTACCAATTGATTCGCTATCCTTGTAGGTTTCCCTCATCTACCTATTCTACTGAGGCAATCTTCTACTACAGCTTGATTGTCAATAGTGTGCATAATGGTGAAATGATATTCCTACAATAAAGACATCCACCTTGCTAAATTCCTTGTCAGATTTGGCTTATTCACCAAATATAGTAGGACTTGATGATCTACATGATTTCTCAATAGATAATGATAAAATTTGTTGACTCAATAAATTGGTCCTAGAGTTTTGATGTAAAACATCAACTTTTTCATAAAACTTCATGTTTTGCATCACCTCGATGCAAAAAATCACTTTTTAGGCTAAAAGTTTATATTTTGCATCGTTGTAAAACATCGATTTTTCCACACAACTCGATGTTGTGCATTGAGTTGATGCAAAACATCAACTTTTCCACACAACTCGATGTTTCAAAACATCAAATTTTCCATACAACTTGATGTTTTGTATCAAAGTTGATGCAGAACATCAACTCTACCATAAAACTTGATGTTTTGCATCAAGTTTCAGATGCTCCAGAGAAGAAAGTTGGAGGATCGAATATTGATTTTCACAAACCGGATATTTTAGCAATTGCATCCGTGTTGGCATGCTCAAACAACCTATTCCATAAATTTTGAGTACCAACATGACTATGTTTCAATGTGATTTACAAACATTGCTTTGTGACATCGTCTGCAAATTGCATCGAAACATAGTCATGTTGGTACTCAAAATTTGTGCAGCAAGTCACTTCGTGACGTCTGTAAATCACATCAAAACATAGTCGTGTAGGTACTCAAAAATTATGGAACAGGTCATTTGAGCATGCTTACATGGACGGAATCGCTAAAACATCCTGTTTGTGAAAATCGATATCTGATCCTCCAAGTTTCTTCTCCTCCGGAGCATCTGAAACTTGATGCAAAACATCAAGTTTTGTAGTGAAGTTGATGATTTGCATCAACTTCGATGCAAAACATCGAGTTGTGTGGAAAAGTTGATATTTTGCATATTCAACTCGATGCAAAACATCGAGTTGTGTGGAAAAGTTGATGTTTTGCATCAACTCGATGATGCAAAACATCAACTTTTCCACACAACTCGATGTTTTACATCGAGTTGATGCAAAACATCAAGATAACGCATTTGTAATATAATTATACAAATAGTTTTTTATAGTTACACTCTGTAGCACATCCTCAATCATGCTAACATGGCAAATGACCCAAGGAGTCTAAGCTTCAAGTCTACACATAGAAGAAAAAAATTATATTTATGGATAGTGAGGAAGAGGATGCCTCATCTACCTTCTCAAGGAAAGGCACATCGACTGGTGATGGTGTAGCAATCGAGAGATAAGAGCTCCTACAAGAGTACATCTTTGAATCAATGGTTTTCCTTTTATAATGTATCATTTATGGACATTGCAAAGTGTTTATGTGATTATTAGTAGTTGGATGCTCTAGAATGGGATTGGTTCAGTGATTGTGGAATTACAACTTATTTGGTCTACTTTTCACTGTACCTTGATATTTTTAAAGCATTATATAATTCATTGAGTTAGATTTCTTTTTAAAAAAATTTGAAGTCAGATAGATCCTAGCACTTGTCTATCTTCAGTCGTCTCTCTCGTCATGGACATGAAAATGTGTGTGAGTGGCCAATGAGGTGATAGATCAAGTGGTGAAGATGTTTTCCAAGGACCAAGAGGTATTGGGTTCAAAACCCCCCCTTGGTGCTTCCTCGGCGGCATCACCTAAAGGTGGATAAATAAGTGCCTACGAGCAATTGTGTATGGACGGTGAAATTTGGTAACTATGGGAGGATCTTGGGCTAAAGGCTAGTTGAAAAAAAAATGTGTGTGTGAGTGAGAGAGTACATAGAAGTGCAAGCTCAAAGAGCTAGTGCTATACATACAAATGTAAGTGTGAGTGTGATAGCTCAAGACTAGTCAGAGGATTCAAGCTCTCTCATGAGCAGATATCTCTCTCATCCTAATAGAAGAGCAAGATGTTTTATGAAATTCTTCTTCGGACCTTTCATTTTGACTATGCAAAGTGATTGTGTCTAAGGGTTCTAGTGTGAAACCTTAAAATTTCAAAACTTTTACAATTGTGAGTGTGTGTGAGAAGGAGACTCACATTATACACACATACATAAAGAGTACAAACTATCGAAACATTTCTACAATTGTGAGTGCATGTGAGAAGGAGCCTCGCAATATACAACATACATGAAGAGCATGCCTTTGAAATTACGTGCATAAAATATACTTTTGTTAGCTCAATAGAAGTTTTAATAAAATACACTTAAAAGAAGTTAAGACCTATATTTGAGTTTCTGAGTTGGTAAGGACAATGCCTTGGATTTTATTTGTCCATCGATCAAAAATATGACAGATATAAAATGTGCAAACTTGAAATTCTTTTATTCTATGTATGTTGTAAGTAAGAAAAGTTATGTTATATGTCTTGCGACAAGTTTTGAAGATGAGGTTCCTGAGCTATCACACTTACACATACTCACATCCTTGATGTTTTGGTAGTGATAATCATAAGAAATCACAACTCTAAGAACATACAAAAAATCAAATTCTCAAGGGTCTCCAAGATGATGCCCCATTGGCCATGGATTTTCCAGCAAAAAAGGTTGCCACTTTAAGTGATTTTTCTCGACACCATTCGTGTGAAGTATTTGGTGTGCATGGGGACCATTATTTCCACCCAAAGAGGCGAGGTTGAGGTACTCAAATTGTCCAAAAGACATCTCATGCACAAGTGAATATTAACACAAGTGTTCATCTTTTGTTTCATGTTTATATACATTATTTTGATATATTTATTTACATTAAATCTTACAAACTATAATTTTGACTTTCTTATCACAAATGTTCCCACCTTGTGTCCCGTGTTTATACAGCCAGTTTTAGCAATTAAGAGAAAAAGAGACCTCACAAGAACCAAGGTCACTTCTTTTCATTTGGGTTTCTACCACATGGGAAACACATCTCCAACAAGTACTACACATAGGGGAAAAGGGGGGAAGGGAGGGGGGCACTTTGAGAATCACACTTAGCACATCACTTGGCATTTATGAAAGCAATATTACCTTTCTTCTATATGGAAAACACATGTCCTACAAGTACTACACATAGGGGGATGCTTTTAGCATCACACTTCGTACATCTCTTGGCATTTATGAAAGAAATATTACCCTTGTTTTGTATGCCTCTTTGTGATTACAAATATCATAAAGTGATTCTCTCTCTCTCTCTCTCTCTCTACCACCCCATTGTGTGACATAGAGAGTGTTGTTCCCTCTCTTGTTTTGCATATTGGTTCATACATGGTGTACATATTCACAAAGTGGATGTTGGGCCTTTCACATTGTAGGGAATCATCTTTAATAGAGATTATGTGGCTCTAATGGTTATTTTTAATGAATATTGAGCAGTCTTAAATTATTGAGAAGTTTAAAATAAACCATCTTTAAAATTAATACTTAGTCAACATAAGTAGTCAAAAACGTTTGTATACAACCAAAAATGAGACACATTAAAAAATCCATGATTTTTTTATATTTTAGTATGCATGGCCTCTAAATAAATATATAAAAGTATACTAGATATGCCCTCTTATCACCTAAATCTCTAATTTTAATATAGGAGCCATATACTTGTTAATATACTTATTGACATTAAACCTTACATGCTATAAATCTAAATTTCTCAACACCTAAATTTGTAGTTTTATTATAGGAACCATATACATTTTAATACACCTATTTAGATTAAACCTTAATTACTATAATTCTAAATTTCCTAACATAAATGTGTTCATCTTTTGTCTCATGTATATATATATTACTTTAATATATTTCTTTACATTAAAACTTACAAACTAAAATTTTGATTTTCTTTTTCAGTTTTCATAAGTTTTCTAAATTTCCTAACATAAATGTGTTCATCTTTTGTCTCATGTATGTATATATTACTTTAATATATTTCTTTACATTAAAACTTACAAACTAAAATTTTGATTTTCTTTTTCAGTTTTCATAAGTTACATCCATAGCTGCTTTCTTTCTTTGTCTACCTTTATGGTCATCTCCATGCCATGACTCACACCACTCACCAAGTCGTTGCACACCTTTGACGAACATTAGTTTCTATACTTGTGAAGTAACAGACTTTAAGGGATTGTACAACCCCTTCATGCTCCAGGGAATGATAGTAGTCAACAACACACTACAACAAAAAGAGGGGGTAGTAGTGTTTATAGCGTGGCTTTTATTTATAAAGGAAACAGAAAAGCATCCGTCATTGTAAGCATCAAGCGACACTTTTTTTGATGCTATAAGTGTCGGTATAACCGATGCTAAAAGCATTGGTATAACTGACGCTATTAGCACTGGTATATAAACGATGCTATAATGGTCGCTCAAATGCACTATAAGAACAAAAAACATTTGGGACAGATTGGGGTATCATCCCCAATCTGCCTCATTTTAATTCAATATGTTGAACAAATGACAAGTCCAATTTTTATACACAAAGATATCAAAATACATGTAAAAAATAACTCAAACACATAATTAATTAAAACAAGTGAAACATACATTTCAAATATACTAAAACCTAAAAAATTGCTTGTATTAAATTTAAGATTTCATGGAAGGTAAATTACATTGAGTATAAAATGTAAAATGCCATGGAAGTCGAGTCACATCTTGTATAAAATCCAAAATGCCATGATAGGCAAGCCACATTGAGTCTCTAGTTACATAACTTGGAGTACACACAAAGAAAATGTAAAAAACCTAATGAAAAAGTAGGCCAATATGTACTCATCCTCATCTCATCATTATCATCATCATCGTCATCCTCCTCACCTATTGTCTCTTCTTCATCTTCCTATATCATATAAGATTAAGTAATATTAAAATACAAAGAAACTAAAAGAATATGAACTTTTAAAACTTCTTCAAACAAGTAGCTTAAAGCACATAGCATCATAGTTCAAATTGACACCATGTTGACGTAACCATTCAAATGTCGTTATACAATAAGCACATTCATACTCCTCAACGAGAAGGAGTTCTACCTACCAAATTTTATTATAGTAAACACATTAAAAAAAACAATTCATATATTTTTAAATTCTTTGATAAACCAATTAAATTTTGAATACAAAATGTTAAGGGTTGAAATACTGACAAATCGAGCAAGGAAAGATGGCCTTCCAACAGCTGATCTATGTTGTCGGCATACTTGGGCCGCTTCTCTTTGTTGCTTGAATAGATTAAGGTTGAAATAATGACAAATCAAGCAAGGAAAGATGGCCTTCCAATAGCTGATCTATGTTGTCGGCGTACTTGGGCCGCTTCTCTTTGTTGCTTGAATAGATTAAGGTTTTCCCAGAATGTCTTTTTTTTCCTTCTTCCAATCTTTATCTCATTCTCTTAAGGCCACTACACTTGATGGCCGTAGCAATAGTTGATTTCATATTACTCACATGTCCCCGCATACAATCAAGAATCTAAAGGGCATTAGACTATAAGTTAGGGTGTGGCATAGAAAATCATGTCTTCAATCCACTTACAATGTATTACTTTTTAACATTATCTTAATTTCGCCAATCAACACCTAAGTGAGTGAGAGTGAGAGAGAAATTGTGTAATTCTCCAATCAATGCCTGAGTGAGTGAGAGAGTGAGAGAGAGAAATTGTGTAATTCTCCATGCTATCATAATGTAACACCTTGAGATTATTACTACGAGAACTATATGCACCTATTTCACCCAAGACCAAACCGATATGTAGAAATTGTAGAAGATTGCAATAACAATTCATTGCATACAATGAGGCTTCCTCACTAGTGTCATCACCGTAATCAAAACTCACCCACAAAAATGGTAACTATGTGAAAATGACCAAAACCAAAAAATTTTCTTGCATCACAAAGTTTTGTCAAAACATGTTAGATGTTCTACTAAACATTGTACACACTTTCTATAACAAGAATTTATGAAAAATATTTATACAAAATTATGAAGCATCATAAATGAAGAAGTGTTGTGAGAATATAAGCCTCACATGATGGGAGAACAAGGAAATCTATGGGAAGATAAGCCTCACACGGTACAAGGGTTAACTGACAAATTGAAGGGACAAGAGGAGCCTAGGAATCCAGCAGTAGAAAGTATGCTCAAGAAGTAGGCATAGCCTACCTAAAAGCAACAAAAAGGTGAGTGGATGGAAAAGTTCATGGAAAGAGATGCATCATTAACAAGAAGCAACAATTAGGTGGAGTTCTCAGGCTTGGCAGTAGAAAAGAGACAGTAACAAAAGATAAACGAAGTTTCTCAACAGAACAACAAGCCACAAGAGGAGGTAGAAACATACGACATATGGGAGGATCTCAAAGATTTAAAACTAGGCATATCACTTGATCAACTCCTATCCTTAGTGCCCAACTATAAGAGGAAGTTGATGAGCAATGTTCTAGGTCCCAAAAAGCAAGACAAGAGCTTTTTTGATTCTCCAACAGTGAGTCAGAAGTCGACTGCAAGTGAGTTGACACAATAGAAATACCAGTAATGGATAATGATTTACCCCGAGTAATAGTTATGATGACAAATGGAAAGCATATCCAAGGAGAAATACTGGATGGTAGCTCAAGAGTCAATATACTATTAGAATCTACACCAATAAAACTAGGCCTCACAAAATATGCTATGAAGATGGAAGATCATAGAGTCCGATCCCTAGGATTGGTATGAGGGGAACACATGTAGATTATTATCTAATTAATTCCCAATTATATTTTAGTTCTCCAAATGGAGAACGAGGGATCATATTTGATGCTTCTAGGAAGACCTTGGCTAAGGCAAGGAAAGATCAAGCATGTTTGGCAGATCAAATCACAATTAGAAAGGGAAAGCAAGAAGCAAAGATCTCCACAAACCCTAAAAGGAAAGTGAATCCCTCTATCACATCACTGTATGCAAAAGGATTAAACATGCTAGAAGAGATTAAAGAGAAAGAGAAGGAAAGAATCCTCAAAGAAAATCCAGAGCTCATATCCTTATTCTTCCAATTTGAAGTAGAATGGTTGAGACCTAAGTTTTTCCCTTAAAACTCTATTTTTTGGTGTTCATGGGCTATCAACATTTAGCACGCGATTTCAATCATTGAAGCTATTGCAAACTGCACTTTGAGTGTGAGGAAGATGTTGCGGGAAGTGATGTGGAATTTAAAGAAGAAAATCAAGAATAAGAAAAGAAATAAGAAGACAAAGAGGAAGCAATGGTCTACTTTTGTTCTTGAAGAATTGTAACATTGCATCCATTACTTTATGATATTAAATAAATGAAAGGTAATATTTCTTTCATAAATGCCAAGTGATGTGTTAAGGGTGATGCTCAAAGCTTCCCCCTATGTGTAGTATTTGTAGGAGTTGTGTTTTCCATGTATAAGACATGTAATATTGCTTTCATAAATGCTAAGTGACGTGCTAGGTGTGATGCTCAAAGAAACCCCCCTTCTGCTCCCTTACATGTAGTGCTTGTTGGAGATGTGTTTTCCATATGGTAGAAAGAAGTTACCTTACTTCTTGTGAGACCTCACTTTCTCTTAATTGATAAAATTGGTTGTATAAACATGAGGCAAAAAATAGACACATTTATGTTCATCCTTTGTCTCATTTGTGTAAAGAAAGTCAAAATTATAGTTTTTAAGGTCTAACATAAATAAATATATCAAAATAATATGTATAAACATGAAACAAAAGATGAACACATTTGTGTTAAGAAAATCGAAATTATAGTCTATAAGGGTTCATGTAAAAAGTATATTAAAATGCATATATCTCCTATGATAAAACAACAAATTTAGTTGTTGATAAGAGGTCATATTTAGAGTACTTTTTCATATTTAGAGACCACGCATTAAAAAAAAAGCATGCATTTTCAAATGGGTCTTATTTTTGGTTGTGTATAAACATTTTACTTGCATTCCCTTGTGTATGAGATATGAGATGTCTTCTTGACAATTTGAGTACCTCAACCTCTATATTACGAGTCTAGAGCAGAAAGTTAGATGTTATCAAATACATTGATGTTGTAAGAGAAAGGTTGTAGAGATTACTACAAATGCAAATTAGAGTACTCCAGTTGCGGTTAGAGGACTTTAGTTAGTTATAGTGTGAGATCAAGACCTTGATCACATGGAATTATTTATATTCATAATATTGTAATTGGGGTTGAACCTCTCACTAGGGGAGATGTCGGAATGCGAGCACAAGTGCGAGTGAGAGTGAGGAATGCTCAAGGTGGTTGCAAGGTTTGAGCTCCAACCATAGTGTGTGGTTTGTAAATTCTGAAACTTCTTCACAAAGATTCATGGTAATTTCATCCATATCTTTGAATCGTGCAGCCTTTGAGTTTTTTGAGAAATTTATATTATGATGTGAAATTTGCTAAGAATTTCAAATTACAGGGATGATTACGGTGATGACACTAGTGAGGAAGCCTCATTGTATGCAATGAATTGTTATTGCAATCTTCTACAATTTCTACATATCGGTTTGGTCTTGGGTGAAATAGGTGCATATAGTTCTCGTAGTAATAATCTCAAGGTGTTACATTATGATAGCATGGAGAATTACACAATTTCTCTCTCTCACTCTCTCACTCACTCAGGCGTTGATTGGAGAATTACACAATTTCTCTCTCACTCTCACTCACTTAGGTGTTGATTGGCGAAATTAAGATAATGTTAAAAAGTAATACATTGTAAGTGGATTGAAGACATGATTTTCTATGCCACACCCTAACTTATAGTCTAATGCCCTTTAGATTCTTGATTGTATGCGGGGACATGTGAGTAATATGAAATCAACTATTGCTACGGCCATCAAGTGTAGTGGCCTTAAGAGAATGAGATAAAGATTGGAAGAAGGAAAAAAAAGACATTCTGGGAAAACCTTAATCTATTCAAGCAACAAAGAGAAGCGGCCCAAGTACGCCGACAACATAGATCAGCTATTGGAAGGCCATCTTTCCTTGCTTGATTTGTCAGTATTTCAACCTTAATCTATTCAAGCAACAAAGAGAAGCGGCCCAAGTATGCCGACAACATAGATCAGCTGTTGGAAGGACATCTTTCCTTGCTCGATTTGTCAGTATTTCAACCCTTAACATTTTGTATTCAAAATTTAATTGGTTTATCAAAGAATTTAAAAATATATGAATTGTTTTTTTTAATGTGTTTACTATAATAAAATTTGGTAGGTAGAACTCCTTCTCGTTGAGGAGTATGAATGTGCTTATTGTATAACGACATTTGAATGGTTACGTCAACAGGGTGTCAATTTGAACTATGATGCTATGTGCTTTAAGCTACTTGTTTGAAAAAGTTTTAAAAGTTCATATTCTTTTAGTTTCTTTGTATTTTAATATTACTTAATCTTATATGATATAGGAAGATGAAGAAGAGACAATAGGTGAGGAGGATGACGATGATGATGATAATGATGAGATGAGGATGAGTACATATTGGCCTACTTTTTCATTAGGTTTTTTACATTTTCTTTGTGTGTACTCCAAGTTATGTAACTAGAGACTCAATGTGGCTTGCCTATCATGGCATTTTGGATTTTATACAAGATGTGACTCGACTTCCATGGCATTTTACATTTTATACTCAATGTAATTTACCTTCCATGAAATCTTAAATTTAATACAAGCAATTTTTTAGGTTTTAGTATATTTGAAATGTATGTTTCACTTGTTTTAATTACTTATGTGTTTGAGTTATTTTTTACATGTATTTTGATATCTTTGTGTATAAAAATTGGACTTGTCATTCGTTCAACATATTGAATTAAAATGAGGCAGATTGGGGATGATACCCCAATCTGTCCCAAATGTTTTTTGTTCTTATAGTGCATTTGAGCGACCATTATAGCATCGTTTATATACCAGTGCTAATAGCGTCAGTTATACCAATGCTTATAGCATCGGTTATACTGACACTTATAGCATCAAAAAAAGTGTCGCTTGATGCTTACAATGACGAATGCTTTTCTGTTTCCTTTATAAATAAAAGCCACGCTATAAACACTACTACCCCCTCTTTTTGTTGTAGTGTGTTATTGACTACTATCATTCCCTGGAGCATGAAGGGGTTGTACAATCCCTTAAAGTCTGTTACTTCACAAGTATAGAAACTAATGTTCGTCAAAGGTGTGCAACGACTTGGTGAGTGGTGTGAGTCATGGCATGGAGATGACCATAAAGGTAGACAAAGAAAGAAAGCAGCTATGGATGTAACTTATGAAAACTGAAAAAGAAAATCAAAATTTTAGTTTGTAAGTTTTAATATAAAGAAATATATTAAAGTAATATATATATACATGAGACAAAAGATGAACACATTTATGTTAGGAAATTTAGAATTATAGTAATTAAGGTTTAATCTAAATAGGTGTATTAAAATGTATATGGTTCCTATAATAAAACTACAAATTTAGGTGTTGAGAAATTTAGATTTATAGCATGTAAGGTTTAATGTCAATAAGTATATTAACAAGTATATGGCTCCTATATTAAAATTAGAGATTTAGGTGATAAGAGGGCATATCTAGTATACTTTTATATATTTATTTAGAGGCCATGCATACTAAAATATAAAAAAATCATGGATTTTTTAATGTGTCTCATTTTTGGTTGTATACAAACGTTTTTGACTACTTATGTTGACTAAGTATTAATTTTAAAGATGGTTTATTTTAAACTTCTCAATAATTTAAGACTGCTCAATATTCATTAAAAATAACCATTAGAGCCACATAATCTCTATTAAAGATGATTCCCTACAATGTGAAAGGCCCAACATCCACTTTGTGAATATGTACACCATGTATGAACCAATATGCAAAACAAGAGAGGGAACAACACTCTCTATTGTCACACAATGGGGTGGTAGAGAGAGAGAGAGAGAGAGAGAGAATCACTTTATGATATTTGTAATCACAAAGAGGCATACAAAACAAGGGTAATATTTCTTTCATAAATGCCAAGAGATGTACGAAGTGTGATGCTAAAAGCATCCCCCTATGTGTAGTACTTGTAGGACATGTGTTTTCCATATAGAAGAAAGGTAATATTGCTTTCATAAATGCCAAGTGATGTGCTAAGTGTGATTCTCAAAGTGCCCCCCTCCCTTCCCCCCTTTTCCCCTATGTGTAGTACTTGTTGGAGATGTGTTTCCCATGTGGCAGAAACCCAAATGAAAAGAAGTGACCTTGGTTCTTGTGAGGTCTCTTTTTCTCTTAATTGCTAAAACTGGCTGTATAAACACGGGACACAAGGTGGGAACATTTGTGATAAGAAAGTCAAAATTATAGTTTGTAAGATCTAATGTAAATAAATATATCAAAATAATGTATATAAACATGAAACAAAAGATGAACACTTGTGTTAATATTCACTTGTGCATGAGATGTCTTTTGGACAATTTGAGTACCTCAACCTCTATATTATGAGATGGGAGCACAAAGTTAGATGTTATTGAATATGCTGCTATTGTCAGAGGTAGATTATAAAGAGGCTTGAAGTTTGTGGATTAGAGTATTCTAGTTGCGGTTAGAGGACTGTAGTTAGTTATATTGTGAGCTCAAGACTTTGATCCCATGGGATTATTCATATTCATAATATTGTAATTGGGGTTGAACCTCTCAACAGGAGGGGAGATGTCGAATGCAAGCGTAAGCGCAAGTGCGAATGAGAGTGAGGAAATCTAGAAGGTGGTCGTCACGAGTCCCGAGCTCTACCATAGTGTGTGGTTTATAGAATCCAAACCTTCTTCACGATTAAATATTCATGGCAATTTCTTATATATCGTTAAATTGTGCAACCTTCAAGTTTTCTAAGCAATTTATGTTATGCTGTGAAATTTACAGTGAATTTTGAATTATGTAATGGATAATCATGGTGACAAGAGTGACGAGGTGCAATGAATTGTTATTGCAATCTTCAACAATTTTTATGTATTGGTGGCCTTGGGTGAATGGGTGCATTATAGTCCTTGTAGTTATGATATCAGGGTGTTGCATTATCATAGCATCATGGAGAGTTGCATGTTTGTGTGTGTCAGTAGAATAGAAAGAGGGACACTCTTCTAGAAAACCTTAGTTCCATGTACTGTTTTAGGAGTGCAGGTACATAAGCATTAGCTTTGCATATATCCATGAGGATCCCCTTTATTTGAGACCAGCATAGTAGGTAGGTGCACATACTGCTTACATATTCTTAATTATAGGTACATCTGAAACGATTGACGATCGAACGATCCTCATAGTGCACCTAGTACGCTAGGCGGTCTGACTACTTTTGTAGGAGCTAGGAGCCAAAGTCATTGTGAGAAGCTTGATGTATCCCTAGAAGTCACTTCCCAATCTCGCAATGCCTTGCATATTCATCTTTGCCCAGGTGCATGTTGAAATGTCAAGCTCGTATACAGCTGGAGGATAGCACATGGGTGCTGACAGAGTGACAGTATGGTAGATAGATATCGTGTGGTGTGTTTATGACCGCGTCCAGCTGGTCATGTGTGGTGTGGACATTACATTAGGTTTACTTTGTAGTGTGGACATAACACTATGTTGTGTTCCCCTTTGTGTGTGTGAGAGATATGGTGACTATGGCTTCTCTCCTTCTTTATGATTGATGGATATGGATTAGGGTTTGCTTCTCTTGTGTGTGCTGTCTTCTGCTTCTGTTTTTTATCATGGTATCAAAGCCAAGAGCTCATTAGCTGTGTTGTGAGAGTGAGTGAGAGAAGAGGGAAGAAGAAGAAAAAGCTGTGAAGGAAGCCATTGGAGCTTGGAGCAAAGGAGAAGCTGTGGAGCACACATCGGCATCAGATCTGAGAGCTAAGGACCATTGGTGAGTGTAGCAAGACCCCCTCTATGGATTGCAGGTATCAAAGAGCAAGTTCAGTGAAGATTGAAGTGCATAAAGCAAGCAGAAAATTTCTGGTTTTGAAGCTTTCATGGAAAGCTTGTGAAGGAATGTATTTTGTCAAAAGTATTGGTGCAAATACAAAGGAAACACAGAGGTTCTCATGTATTGTGAAAGGGCACATGTATTAGCAACACTGGAGCAAACCATTGCATGAAAATTGATGCATTACAGGCAATTTGTGAAGAAAAAAAATTCTGGTTTTTTGGACTCTACAAAAACAGAGAACATATGCCCGGTGGAGGATCGATTGCGGAAGCTAGAGGAAAAATTGAGCCAAACCCTTCAAGCACATGTTAGTTTAGGTCATTGCTAAGGTGCTGATGATGTCAATGAGCATTTGCCCTTCTTCTACAGCCCTCAAGAGCAGGCGGCGCATAAAGAAGCAGATACTTGGACAGTTTGCAATGATTAATGTCTAATTCACTCATTTGGACACCAAATTGGATGCTTTAAAGCTTGGAGTACTTAGAAAAAGTGTGATAGAGAGCTAGATAACATTTGGGGCAGCTCACTTGATGTATTTGGAGCTCATTTAACTCAATTAGCAGAGGTTTGCAGGTTTGCAGAAAGTCTGTCCAGAAACAGAGCATTTTTAATCAAGGCATTAATCTTTGTCTATATCAAATTGGCCTAATTCCTTTGGTACAAGTAGAGTCCTATGAGTTGGTAAACTTTTGATTCAAAAAGTTTTGGATTTGGATAAGATTTGAAGGAGATAGAGCATTTTAGTGAGAGGTGGTACCTGACAGATGCAGAAAAAAAGCAAACGAGGGAGCTACAAAAATTGGTGGTTCTCATTCACCTTGAAGAATTTGATCAAACCCTTCTAGGATATGTTGGAGCAATGTGTTGGGAAGCCAATTCAAGTTGAATCATTGAATTTGGACAAGATTTGAAGGATTTAGAGCATAATCTTGACTGGTTACTGGCGAGAAATTAGTGGCGAGAAAAAAACCAGAAAATTTTTTGTGAAGGAGTATCATTTGGTTTCAACTTTGATCGAGTATACATTGTTGATGCACCATTGGGGGATGTTAATGAACACAATTTGCAAGCATTTGATGTGATTTGGAGAGATTTGAAGCTTTACAGGTCCGGCATACAACTTGTCAAAGGGGTACATCTACTATATTTTTTTGCAACAATGGGAGATGGTCCGATACAGATTGTTGGAGAGAAGCTCGATCGCACTAACTTTCAAGTGTGGAAGTTTCGAATGAAGAGTTTTTTGAAAGGCAAAGGTTTATGGAGTCTCGTCTCGGAGGAAGACCCGGAGCCATATCTACCTCCTCAACCAAATAATGCTCTGGCTCACAAGCAATGGGTAGAGCGGTCTTCGAAGGTGTTGCATTATTTTTCCATATGTGTAACAGATGCCTTGCTTATTCACATCCAAGATGCAGATACACCAAAAGAAGCATGGGGTATATTGTGCCGAATGTATGAGACAGACACTGGTGCAAGGAAGATACAACTAAAGCAACAGATTCACAGTGTAACACGATGAATAGGAGTATACATGAGTATGTTCAAGAAATCAAGGGTTATGCAGATTCCTTGTCATCAATCCATGCCCCGATGGATGATGATGATTTGGTTGCTCTCACATTACGTGGTTTAGGCAAAGAATACAAATCTTTTGATACTTCCATCTCCGTAAAGTTGGGAGGAATGCCAGACTTTAATGAGCTTGTGTCATTGCTCATTGTGGAAGAATTGAAGCTTGGCCTTGGTGGTATGAGTGTTACAGGTGGTGCATCCTCGTCAAGCAATGATGAACATGCAAGGAATCAGGCTTTTTACTCATCTAGAGGCTTTCGAGGCAGGGGGAGATTTACCCCTCGAGGCCGTGGAGGACGTGGTTGGAATGACAGGTCTACTCAACCACAATCAAATCAAAATTTTCAGAATTCACAGTCATCATTTGGATCACGTGGAGGTCGTGGATTTCAATCCCATAGGGGGAGATTTGGAACATGTACTCGTGGTAGAGGACGATGGCCATTCAACTTGTGACAAGTTTTGAAGATGAGGTTCCTGAGCTATCACACTTACACATACTCACATCCTTGATGTTTTTGTAGTGATAATCATAAGAAATCACAACTCTACGAACATACAAAAAATCAAATTCTCAAGGGTCTCCAAGATGATGCCCCATTGGCCATGGATTTTCCAGCAAAAAAGGTTGCCACTTTAAGTGATTTTTCTCGACACCATTCGTGTGAAGTATTTGGTGTGCATGGGGACCATTATTTCCACCCAAAGAGGCCACCTTGAAGAGATTCTTCTCTTTGTGTGGGGACCATGTTGTTTTTTTAAATTATTAGGAGTACAACTACAACCACCAGTGTAAAAAAAAACATGCTTTACTATCTTTCTCATGGCTCAAATTACAGAAAATTGTTTATAATTTTGCATAGCCTAGAATTAAAAGATTGAAAATTTTAAAGTTCTAGTCAAAAAATCGATAATTTATGAAGTTTTTCAATAGAAATTGACTAAGCTTGAAGGTCATCCTTTTTTCACTAGCTAGAAAAAAAATTATTTTTTACATTAGCCACAGCTACCACTCTTCCTTTCTCTCTCGTGAAAAAGAAGAAGAATGAGAAGGGCACTAAGGGTAGTTAGACTTGTCTGGGAGACTTTAGACTCACATCATAAGTCATAAAGTATAGCCACAAAAGCCATTTCTTTTGCTTTTCTCATCTCATCTTTCAAAACCTAGGCTACATCATATTTCATCAAGTACAATTACAAAGCGATGTTTTTCTTTCATGTAAATAAGAAAAGATCCCTTCTTATGTGATGAGTTTTTCTACAAGATATTTTTGTAAATGTAGAAAACAATCCATGGAGCCTCGTGGGCCTAAATTTTGGCACTTCTGTGGAGCAAAACTTTTGCTACACTTTATAGATATCATGTGCGCAAATACATTTGGGGTGTGAGGAATGTTCATGTGTTCAATAATGATTAGTTGCATGTTCTAGTTGTTAAGGATTTTCAGGGTTTTTTGTTGCATGTTCTAGTTGTTAAGGATTTTCAGGGTTTTTTGTTGTTGATTTGCTACATTTATGTAAGGAAAGAGGTTGGTCTTCCTCTACTTGGATTGTGATTAGGAGAAGATCCCACTCATCAAACCTATTTTGCCAAGAGGTTTTCTTTGTGCAAGATTGGGATCTACTGCTGAGGGAAGTGTTTGGACCTGATTGGCTTTATTGGTTATGCACTAGATTGAAACATTTCTAGATTGCTTATGGATAGCATGCACTTTTGGATGAGTTTCTCTTTCGAGTTGATTGCCTTCTAGATGTTTAGTTTGATTGGATTCCGGAGGTGTTTCTAGTTGATGTACAATTTTATGTTCATATGCAACCTCCTGCCTACGTTGCGCAGAGGAGGGATCTTTGGTTCATGAAGTTCTACATTTGGATATGTTTTGGGAGGATGATTTTGTTCTTCGCTCTTGCCTTGTGGACCTAGTAGATTTCTCTTGTCCACTCCTATCTCCTCAAGGCAATGGTAATGAGTAGACTAATTTTTTGTTGAGGGTGAGATATACGGTGATTTGTTAGCCACCTGGATGTTTTGTTTCTTTTTTTTATATTTATAGAGAGACCCTCTCACTAGAATAAATAAAAAATGTAGAAAATAACCCATCGGAGATGTTGCTAACTATCGGTGGTATATTGTATGTTATGTATGTAGATAAACAATATCATGGTGGTGGTCCTTGCTATGTATTGTATGTATATAAACAATATAATCATTGTCATACAAACACAAAAACAATAGGTGTGCTACATTTCGAATATATATGTGCCAATTCAAGACTCAAAAGTAGGCACATCTACCTCTGTTTTTGAATGCAGGCAGTGCTTGCACTGATAAAAAATAGAAGCAGAAGACAGCACACACAAGAGAAGCAAACCCTAATCCATATCCATCAATCATAAAGAAGGAGAGAAGCCATAGTCACCATATCTCTCACACACACAAAGGGGAACACAACATAGTGTTATGTCCACACTACAAAGTAAACCTAATGTAATGTCCACACCACACATGACCAGCTGGACGCGGTCATAAACACACCACATGATATCTATCTACCATACTCTCACTCTGTCAGCACCCATGTGCTATCCTCCAGCTGTATACGAGCTTGACATTTCAACACTCCCCCTCAAGCTCGACATGTCCATCTCTAGGACTCCCAATCTAGTACGGAAATACTCAAACTTATCCTTACCAAGTGCTTTGGTAAAGATATCTGCAACCTGCTCATCTGTCTGTACATATGTCAAATCAACATGCCCATCTAGCACCTTCTCTCTGATGAAATGATAGTGGACCTCAATATGTTTGGTCCTGGCATGATAAATTGGGTTGCTAGCAAGCTGAATACTGCTCATGTTGTCACAATGAATGACAACTCTCATATCACTCTGTAACCTGACATCATCTAGCAACTTCTTCAACCACATAGCCTCACATGCAGCTATGGCTGCTCCACGATACTCTGCCTCTGTGGTAGATAAAGCAACTGTAGGTTGCTTTTTACTGCTCCAACTCATAGCTCCACTACCAAGGCTGAAAACATAGCCACTGGTAGACCTCCTGTCATATGCACTACCGGCCCAATCTGCATCTGTATATCCATAGACATGCATGTCTTTTCCTCCCTCATAGAAAAGACCATAATGCACGGTAGTTTTGACATATCTCAGAATCCGTCTCACAGCATCCAAGTGAGGTTTACGAGGACTCTGCATAAACTGACTCACCAAACCAACTGCATAACTGAGATCTGGCCTCGTAATGGTCATGTAGATAAGGCTACCAACCATTTTCCTGTACATGGTGATATCATCAAGCTCATCACCCAAATCAGCCCTAAGCTTCATGTTTTGCTCTAATGGTGTCAGCATTGGTTTGCATGCTGTCATACCATACTTTGCCAGCATGTCAAGTGCATATTTCCTTTGCACCAACCATATACCCTTGCTTGTTCTAATCACCTCAATGCCAAGAAAGAACCTTAAATCACCAAGGTCTTTCATATCAAACTCTTTGCATAAAGAGACCTTAACCTCATCAATGCCTTTCCCACAATCACCTGTGATAATCAAATCATAAACATAAATGACTATCATCACGATACCATCATGTGTCTTCTTCACATAAAGTGAAGAATCTGCATTTCCAACCACAAATCCAATACTGACAAGATATCTGCTGATCTTGTCACTCCAAGCACGAGGTGCTTGCTTCAAACCATAGATTACTTTCTTTAACCTGCAAACAAAAGTCGGATATTTTGGATGTACATATCCTTCTGGCTGTTCCATGTACACCTCTTCTTGTAGTTCACCATTCAAGAAAGCATTTTTTACATCCATTTGATGTAAAGCCCAACCTTTTTGTGCTGCTAGTGCAATGATAGACCTCACTGTAGCCATCTTAGCCACTGGGCTGAAAGTTTCATCATAATCAAGACCATAAGTTTGTGCATATCCTTTAGCGACCAGCCTTGCCTTATGTCTCTCTAGGTTGCCATCTGACTTGCACTTTACCTTATACACCCATTTGCAACCAATTGCATTCTTTCCTTGAGGTAACTCAGCCAATTCCCATGTATCATTTTTGTCCAAAGCATCCATCTCTTCATCCATGGCTTTCTGCCATACATGCTCTCCAATAGCCTCTGTATAGCATGTAGGTTCCACATGCTTTACCATAGATGTCATGTATGCATAGTGCATAGCAAAATCTCTATATGTCAATCTTTCCACTGGATATCTGACTCTCTGGGATCTCCGCAATGCATGTGGGTCACTCTGTACACCTGTAACTCGAGCATGTGGTGGCACATATCTGTCCTGCCTAGCAGGTGTGCGTAAAACAGGTATACCGAGCTCCTCATCCAAACTCTCAGAACTAGAGGACTCATAACCTGTGATCCCAATTCCCTCGACTTTCTTCTTGCCTTTATCCATAGCACTGCTCCCAGTGCTCACACTCTCATGCCTCAGACGTCCTGACCATGGACGTACACTGCTACTCTCAGCTTCTGCTGCTGGCCCGGATATAATAGTAGAACTAGAACTTGCTTGTGATGGCAAGTTCACAGGCACATTAGCCTCCAATGTGTCAATGACTCCCTCATCTTTTGCTTTATACCAACTAGCAAGCTCATCAAACACCACATCTCGTGAGATGACTACTTGTCTAGTTTGAGGGTTATAGCATTTGTAAGCCTTTCGATCCTGTGCATATCCAACAAATACACATTTCTCTGCCTTAGGATCCAACTTCCGTCTTCTTTCATCAGGCACATGGACATAAGCTACACATCCAAAGACTTTGAGATGTCCAATGTCTGGCCTGTAACCTGTAAGCCGCATCTCTGGCGTGCTTCCATGAATGGCTGCTGTAGGTGTTTTGTTCAGGATATACACTGCAGTAGCACATGCTTCTTCCCAATAGTAATCTGGCATGCTTTTTTCATTGAGCATTGCCCTTGCCACTTCACATATGACTCGATTCTTTCTCTCAGCCACACCATTCTGCTGAGGTGTATACCTGCATGTCAACTGTCTCCTTATCCCATGCTTCCGCAAGAAATGCTCAAAAGCTTTTGAGGTGTATTCACCACCTGCATC
The DNA here is from genome assembly GCF_041138505.1 of Cibotium barometz. Classification (NCBI taxonomy): domain Eukaryota; kingdom Viridiplantae; phylum Streptophyta; class Polypodiopsida; order Cyatheales; family Cibotiaceae; genus Cibotium; species Cibotium barometz. Next base: position 15,712,680 of record NC_141074.1, read on the forward strand.
TGTTCTCAGACACTTAATCCAACAGCCATATTGTTTTTCTACAAGAGCTTTGAAATCCATGAATTTTTCCAGCACTTCACTCTTCTCTCTTAAAAAATATATCCATGTCATCCTGCTGAAGTCATCTATAAATGTCACATAGTATAGACTTCCTTTGATAGATGGGTTTTGTGCTGGGCCCCATACATCACTGTGCACTATCTCAAGTGGTCTATTACTCATGTTTCCTTCTCTAGGAAACCTCAACCTTGCCTGCTTTCCAAACTGACAGGATTCACAAACATGCATATGTCCATCATATTTAAATCGAGGCAATCCACTGACAATGCCTCTTGTTTGTATGTTCTTTAATCTCTGTATATTGACATGCCCAATCCTCTTGTGCCACATGTCAATGTCCTGCACAATCCCATTGCTCTTTGAAAACATGGCTGAGCTCAATTCTGGTATGCCTGCATCCAATTTGAACAACCTTCCTTCCTTCTTGCCCTTGGCAATCAATCTACAGCCATGCTTAAAGTCTTCCACAAAACAGCCAGTCTCATTGAATCTTACTTGTAATCCCTGCTCAACCATTTGGCCTACTGATGCCAAATTCTTTGTGATGGATGGTACATATAACACTTCTGACATATTCTTCACATTTCCATCATGCATCCTCAAAGGCACACTGCCAACATGTGTTATAAGATGCTGAGTATATCATCGCCTGTGACCACATAACCATTTGTATCCAATGGTTGCATCTTCTCAAACCACTCCCCATGACATGTCATGTGGTTTGAGGCACCTGAATCCATATACATGACTCATCTCCAGCATTCTGAGAGTCCATTGTCCCCATAACATGCTTCATTGCAAAAAGATGATTCGAACTCCCATCATTGTTACTGGTAGAAGCATAATTTCCATGTTGTGGTCTTGCATTCCTCATATCATTCTGCTTTTTGTAACAATCTTTTGCCATATGTCCAAGTTTGCCACAATAGTGACATTCAATCCCATTCAAATTTTGTTGAGGACCTTGCCATCGTCCTCTACCACGAGTACCTGTTCCAAATCTCCCCCTATGGGATTGAAATCCACAACCTCCACGTGATCCAAATGATGACTGTGAATTCTGAAAATTTTGATTTGATTGTGGTTGAGTAGACCTGTCATTCCAACCACATCCTCCACGGCCTCGAGGGGTAAATCTCCCCCTGCCTCGAAAGCTTCTAGATGAGTAAAAAGCCTGATTCCTTGCATGTTCATCATTGCTTGACGAGGATGCACCACCTGTAACACTCATACCACCAAGGCCAAGCTTCAATTCTTCCACAATGAGCAATGACACAAGCTCATTAAAGTCTGGCATTCCTCCCAACCTTACGGAGATGGAAGTATCAAAAGATTTGTATTCTTTGCCTAAACCACGTAATGTGAGAGCAACCAAATCATCATCATCCATCGGGGCATGGATTGATGACAAGGAATCTGCATAACCCTTGATTTCCTGAACATACTCATGTATACTCCTATTCATTCGTGTTACACTGTGAATCTGTTGCTTTAGTTGTGTCTTCCTTGCACCAGTGTCTGTCTCATGCATTCGGCACAATATACCCCATGCTTCTTTTGGTGTATCTGCATCTTGGATGTGAATAAGCAAGGCATCTGTTACACATATGGAAAAATAATGCAACACCTTCGAAGACCGCTCTACCCATTGCTTGTGAGCCAGTAACTGAGCATTATTTGGTTGAGGAGGTAGATATGGCTCCGGGTCTTTCTCCGAGACGAGACTCCATAAACCTTTGCCTTTCAAAAAACTCTTCATTCGAAACTTCCACACTTGAAAGTTAGTGCGATCGAGCTTCTCTCCAACAATCTGTATCGGACCATCTCCCATTGTTGCAAAAAAATATAGTAGATGTACCCCTTTGACAAGTTGTATGCCGGACCTGTAAAGCTTCAAATCTCTCCAAATCACATCAAATGCTTGCAAATTGTGTGCATTAACATCCCCCAATGGTGCATCAACAATGTATACTCGATCAAAGTTGAAACCAAATGATACTCCTTCACAAAAAAATTTCTGGTTTTTTTCTCGCCAGTAATTTCTCGCCAGTAACCAATCAAGATTATGATCTACATCCTTCAAATCTTGTCCAAATTCAATGATTCAACTTGCATTGGCTTCCCAACACATTGCTCCAACATATCCTAGAAGGGTTTGATCAAATTCTTCAAGGTGAATGAGAACCACCAATTTTTGTAGCTCCCTGGTTTGCTTTTTTTCTACATCTGTCAGGTACCACCTCTCACTAAAATGCTCTATCTCCTTCAAATCTTATCCAAATCCAAAACTTTTTGAATCAAAAGTTTAGCAACTCATGGGACTCTACTTGTACCAAAGGAATTAGGCCAATTTGATATAGACAAAGATTAATGCCTTGATTAAAAATGCTCTGTTTTTGGACAGACTTTCTGCAAACCTGCAAACCTCTGCTAATTGAGTTCAATGAGCTCCAAATACATCAAGTTAGCTGCCCCAAATGTTATCTAGCTCTCTATCACACTTTTGCTAAGTACTCCAAGCTTTAAAGCATCCAATTTGGTGTCCAAATGAGTGAATTAGACATTAATCATTGCAAACTGTCCAAGTATCTGCTTCTTTATGCGCCGCCTGCTCTTGAGGGCTGTAGAAGAAGGGAAAATGCTCATTGACATCATCAGCACCTTAGCAATGACCTAAACTAACATGTGCTTGAAGGGTTTGGCTCAATTTTTCCTCTAGCTTCCGCAATCGATCCTCCACCGGGCATATGTTCTCTGTTTTTGTAGAGTCCAAAAAACCAGAATTTTTTTTCTTCACAAATTGCCTGTAATGCATCAATTTTCATGCAATGGTTTGCTCCAGTGTTGCTAATACATGTGCCCTTTCACAATACATGAGAACCTCTGGGTTTCCTTTGTATTTGCACCAATACTTTTGACAAAATACATTCCTTCACAAGCTTTCCATAAAAGCTTCAAAACCAGAAATTTTCTGCTTGCTTTATGCACTTCAATCTTCACTGAACTTGCTCTTTGATACCTGCAATCCACAGAGGGGGTCTTGCTACACTCACCAATGGTCCTTAGCTCTCAGATCCGATCCCGATGTGTGCTCCACAGCTTCTCCTTTGCTCCAAGCTCCAATGGCTTCCTTCACAGCTTTTTCTTCTTCTTCCCTCTTCTCTCACTCACTCTCACAACACAGCTAATGAGCTCTTGGCTCTGATACCATGATAAAAAACAGAAGCAGAAGACAGCACACACAAGAGAAGCAAACCCTAATCCATATCCATCAATCATAAAGAAGGAGAGAAGCCATAGTCACCATATCTCTCACACACACAAAGGGGAACACAACATAGTGTTATGTCCACACTACAAAGTAAACCTAATGTAATGTCCACACCACACATGACCAGCTGGACGCGGTCATAAACACACCACAGGATATCTATCTACCATACTGTCACTCTGTCAGCACCCATGTGCTATCCTCCAGCTGTATACGAGCTTGACATTTCAACATGCACCTGGGCAAAGATGAATATGCAAGGCATTGCGAGATCGGGAAGTGACTTCTAGGGATACATCAAGCTTCTCACAATGACTTTGGCTCCTAGCTCCTACAAAAGTAGTCAGACCGCCTAGCGTACTAGGTGCACTATGAGGATCGTTCGATCGTCAATCGTTTCAGATGTACCTATAATTAAGAATATGTAAGCAGTATGTGCACCTACCTACTATGCTGGTCTCAAATAAAGGGGATCCTCATGGATATATGCAAAGCTAATGCTTATGTACCTGCACTCCTAAAACAGTACATGGAACTAAGGTTTTCTAGAAGAGTGTCCCTCTTTCTATTCTACTGACACACACAAACATGCAACTCTCCATGATGCTATGATAATGCAACACCCTGATATAATAACTACAAGGACTATAATGCACCCATTCACCCAAGGCCACCAATACATAAAAATTGTTGAAGATTGCAATAACAATTCATTGCACCTCGTCACTCTTGTCACCATGATTATCCATTACATAATTCAAAATTCACTGTAAATTTCACAGCATAACATAAATTGCTTAGAAAACTTGAAGGTTGCACAATTTAACGATATATAAGAAATTGCCATGAATATTTAATCGTGAAGAAGGTTTGGATTCTATAAACCACACACTATGGTAGAGCTCAGGACTCGTGACGACCACCTTCTAGATTTCCTCACTCTCATTCGCACTTGCGCTTACGCTTGCATTCGACATCTCCCCTCCTGTTGAGAGGTTCGACCCCAATTACAATATTATGAATATGAATAATCCCATGGGATCAAAGTCTTGAGCTCACAATATAACTAACTACAGTCCTCTAACCGCAACTAGAATACTCTAATCCACAAACTTCAAGCCTCTTTATAATCTACCTCTGACAATAGCAGCATATTCAATAACATCTAACTTTGTGCTCCCATCTCATAATATAGAGGTTAAGGTACTCAAATTGTCCAAAAGACATCTCATGCACAAGTGAATATTAACACAAGTGTTCATCTTTTGTTTCATGTTTATATACATTATTTTGATATATTTATTTACATTAAATCTTACAAACTATAATTTTGACTTTCTTATCACAAATGTTCCCACCTTGTGTCCCGTGTTTATACAGCCAGTTTTAGCAATTAAGAGAAAAAGAGACCTCACAAGAACCAAGGTCACTTCTTTTCATTTGGGTTTCTACCACATGGGAAACACATCTCCAACAAGTACTACACATAGGGGAAAAGGGGGGAAGGGAGGGGGGCACTTTGAGAATCACACTTAGCACATCACTTGGCATTTATGAAAGCAATATTACCTTTCTTCTATATGGAAAACACATGTCCTACAAGTACTACACATAGGGGGATGCTTTTAGCATCACACTTCGTACATCTCTTGGCATTTATGAAAGAAATATTACCCTTGTTTTGTATGCCTCTTTGTGATTACAAATATCATAAAGTGATTCTCTCTCTCTCTCTCTCTCTCTCTCTCTCTCTCTCTCTCTCTACCACCCCATTGTGTGACATAGAGAGTGTTGTTCCCTCTCTTGTTTTGCATATTGGTTCATACATGGTGTACATATTCACAAAGTGGATGTTGGGCCTTTCACATTGTAGGGAATCATCTTTAATAGAGATTATGTGGCTCTAATGGTTATTTTTAATGAATATTGAGCAGTCTTAAATTATTGAGAAGTTTAAAATAAACCATCTTTAAAATTAATACTTAGTCAACATAAGTAGTCAAAAACGTTTGTATACAACCAAAAATGAGACACATTAAAAAATCCATGATTTTTTTATATTTTAGTATGCATGGCCTCTAAATAAATATATAAAAGTATACTAGATATGCCCTCTTATCACCTAAATCTCTAATTTTAATATAGGAGCCATATACTTGTTAATATACTTATTGACATTAAACCTTACATGCTATAAATCTAAATTTCTCAACACCTAAATTTGTAGTTTTATTATAGGAACCATATACATTTTAATACAACTATTTAGATTAAACCTTAATTACTATAATTCTAAATTTCCTAACATAAATGTGTTCATCTTTTGTCTCATGTATATATATATTACTTTAATATATTTCTTTACATTAAAACTTACAAACTAAAATTTTGATTTTCTTTTTCAGTTTTCATAAGTTACATCCATAGCTGCTTTCTTTCTTTGTCTACCTTTATGGTCATCTCCATGCCATGACTCACACCACTCACCAAGTCGTTGCACACCTTTGATGAACATTAGTTTCTATACTTGTGAAGTAACAGACTTTAAGGGATTGTACAACCCCTTCATGCTCCAGGGAATGATAGTAGTCAATAACACACTACAACAAAAAGAGGGGGTAGTAGTGTTTATAGCGTGGCTTTTATTTATAAAGGAAACAGAAAAGCATCCGTCATTGTAAGCATCAAGCGACACTTTTTTTGATGCTATAAGTGTCAGTATAACCGATGCTATAAGCATTGGTATAACTGACGCTATTAGCACTGGTATATAAACGATGCTATAATGGTCGCTCAAATGCACTATAAGAACAAAAAACATTTGGGACAGATTGGGGTATCATCCCCAATCTGCCTCATTTTAATTCAATATGTTGAACAAATGACAAGTCCAATTTTTATACACAAAGATATCAAAATACATGTAAAAAATAACTCAAACACATAAGTAATTAAAACAAGTGAAACATACATTTCAAATATACTAAAACCTAAAAAATTGCTTGTATTAAATTTAAGATTTCATGGAAGGTAAATTACATTGAGTATAAAATGTAAAATGCCATGGAAGTCGAGTCACATCTTGTATAAAATCCAAAATGCCATGATAGGCAAGCCACATTGAGTCTCTAGTTACATAACTTGGAGTACACACAAAGAAAATGTAAAAAACCTAATGAAAAAGTAGGCCAATATGTACTCATCCTCATCTCATCATTATCATCATCATCGTCATCCTCCTCACCTATTGTCTCTTCTTCATCTTCCTATATCATATAAGATTAAGTAATATTAAAATACAAAGAAACTAAAAGAATATGAACTTTTAAAACTTTTTCAAACAAGTAGCTTAAAGCACATAGCATCATAGTTCAAATTGACACCCTGTTGACGTAACCATTCAAATGTCGTTATACAATAAGCACATTCATACTCCTCAACGAGAAGGAGTTCTACCTACCAAATTTTATTATAGTAAACACATTAAAAAAAACAATTCATATATTTTTAAATTCTTTGATAAACCAATTAAATTTTGAATACAAAATGTTAAGGGTTGAAATACTGACAAATCGAGCAAGGAAAGATGGCCTTCCAACAGCTGATCTATGTTGTCGGCATACTTGGGCCGCTTCTCTTTGTTGCTTGAATAGATTAAGGTTGAAATACTGACAAATCAAGCAAGGAAAGATGGCCTTCCAATAGCTGATCTATGTTGTCGGCGTACTTGGGCCGCTTCTCTTTGTTGCTTGAATAGATTAAGGTTTTCCCAGAATGTCTTTTTTTTCCTTCTTCCAATCTTTATCTCATTCTCTTAAGGCCACTACACTTGATGGCCGTAGCAATAGTTGATTTCATATTACTCACATGTCCCCACATACAATCAAGAATCTAAAGGGCATTAGACTATAAGTTAGGGTGTGGCATAGAAAATCATGTCTTCAATCCACTTACAATGTATTACTTTTTAACATTATCTTAATTTCGCCAATCAACACCTAAGTGAGTGAGAGTATGCGTCAAAATGAGTTATGTATTAATTTCTAAAAATTTTGCCATAGCTTCGCTGCTCTTACTAGTTTACTATTTCTAGTATTTCTAGAAAGAATAAGACTTTGTAATACAATTATGATAGAATAACTATCCTTAGACTTAAATCCAATTTATGGAATTAAATCATAAGTTTACGATAATTTTATTAGCATAAAAGCATAAAAAGCCATTTTCTTAACCTCTAGCTTAACAAGCTTAGAGATTGATTTTGAATTAAGAATTTATCAATGAGAATCATTCATTCACTTAAGAATTAGTCATAGGAATGACTATTCTTTTGGGGAGAGAGAGATATACATAAAAAGCATTCTAAATAAACATAAAGATTCACTTTTTGTGATTAATCATTAAAGTTCTTAGAGAAAGCTTAGTTTGCATTAAAAATAACTAATTGGAAACTTCTCAAGCGCTTGAGAGGGATTGAGAAGTGAAATCATTTGAGAATATTAACAAAAACCATGAAAGGATGTGATGTGGATCGCGGTAGGTGTGAATGGATGTGATGTGAATCGGGATAGATGTGAATGGATGAGATGTGATGAGAATGGATGTGATGTGGATCCAGGTAGATGTGAATGGATGAGATGTGATGAGGATAGATGTGATGAGATGTGATGTGAATGGATGTGATGTGATGTGGATATGGGTAGATGTGAATAGATGAGATGTGATGAGGATAGATGTGATGAGATGTAATATGAATGGATGAGATGTGATGTGAATGGGTAGATGTGAATGGATGTGATGTGATGTGGATATGGGTAGATGTGAATAGATGAGATGTGATGTGGATATGGGTAGATGTGAATAGATGAGATGTGATGATGATAGATGTGATGAGATGTAATATGATGTGATTGGATGAGAATGGATGAAAGACGATAGGAATACATATGATTGGATGTGGATTAAGCAAAGTAAATTGATGTAGAATAATGTGGAATAACGAGAAATTATGTGGAACAATATGGAAAGATGAGTTCGTTAGAAACTATATTTTTGACCTGTTTTTAAATGACTGTTTTATGTCAAGAATGCTGGGGAAGAATTTTGACCATATTGTGAATGAGGTCGTAGAGACCTAAGTGATAAAGTTGCAACAGTTGATGGAGAGTCAATAGAGGACGTCTCGCATAGTAAGGTTGGCCAAGATCTTGATCAGCCTCACTTCGATTTAAATGGTGAGCTTCTAGTATGGTGGATGAGGGACCAAGGAAGCGGCCTATGAGTGAAGCGCTAGGTGACCCCTGCGAAAGAGCCTAGAGGGTGGTGACCATACGGTGCTCTGGGGGGGTCACCAAAGATACCCACGTGTGCGTTGAGGAAGAAAATGGAACAAGGTGTTAGAGTTGTTTTTTGAACTCAAGCATGGATCTAGTTGATTGTCCTTTCTAGTCCTCATCAACGGATGAGTCCATGGCTCTTTTATATAGATCTGTTTGTTGATCTTGCTGATATTCAATGTAGAGTCCATCTGGATTTTCTTATGTGATTATATTGCTGGGTACTATTGGCTAGGAACTATTGAAAAGGCCCCTGAGTGAACTGGTGGGTGGTGAGCGTTCTGGTTTTGCCAATGATGCCATAGGTACATCGATGAAAGAATGATTGGAAATTAGAATTCAACTTGTGTATTTTGGAGGATTATGATCAATGATACTATGGTTTCATTAAAAGATTGTTTTAACGACAACAACTGAATCTGTGAAACGGGTGATTTCATATTGGGTGTATAAGTAGTGTGACTATATTGAAGTTTCTTGAAGCGCCGACTAGGGGGCCTGGGAACTCTTTTCCATGGTACCCAGGACAAAACATAAGCAAATTCCTAAATGGATCCTATCACTACAATGATTGGGCGGTTGGCTAACCCATGGGACTGGATGGGGTTAGGCTGGACTGATGGATTCCTAAAATGAGTCTCAATTCTATTATGTTACGATAGATGAAGTAAATCCCAGATAGTCCTTGTTCTATGCAAAAGAATCAACAGCTGTGCCTCTTGAGACAAGGAAAAAGCATTGATCTCTATGATCCAAGTGCAAGTCTCTTCCTTGATTTGACCATGTGACTTACTAGTTTGGTTGGATCAGTTTAGTTAGTTAAGGCTTTTGACTACATTAGAATAAAAATATCCTGTAGGAATCGCCTGTGCTTTCTGGGCAAGGAAAGTTTTCTGGGTTCGGTTTTGGAATAAACCAAGGGATTAGTCTCTTATCTAGATATCTGTGGGGGCAAGGCCCCGAGTGAGAGGCTCTACCCTACATGCAAGAACATGCAAGAAGTTCTACTTCCGCTGCTAGCACCCCCGAATTCATTGCGCAAAGGGGAAAGGGATCTTTTAGCCGGTATCAGAGCGACTTGGCTAAAGTGGATCAACCGAGAAGAAAGAAATGTCAAGAATTCATGAAGTGCTAGTAAAAGATTGTAATTGTGTGATGAAATTCATATAAATTGATTATTAAAATAAAAATTCATAAATTGGTAATTGGGTCTTCAGATGGAAGTACCACAATTGTATGGAATCCTTGACTTTCTTGAGGCCTAGATATGATGGTATTTACCTTATAACTCCAAGGACCATGACTACCTGTATATACCGTGGGTATATCTGCAACTCTTTACTGACAATATATATGAGCAAATCTAAGACCTTGAAATTATAAGCAACAATGCTATCCAGTTGATGAATTTGAATGCTGGTTGATATGATTTTAGAATTTTGGTTGAGAATTGATGAATTAATAAGTTGGATTCTGATTGAAGATGATGATTCCTGAATTCTGGTTGAAAGAAGATAAGTTGGACAAAGCCACAATGAGGATGAATGGGACAAATCCCAGTGATGATATTGGTAACTGGAATGACAATTATGACTTCAGCAAATCACTATGAGATTAGTGGATTGTGCTGATAGATTGCGGCTATTAACCCTTGACCCAGTGGATCTAATTAAGGGATGACAAATTGAAAACCTGCATAACTGAAATTCCCATGGAGGAATGATCAGATGGAATTTTTGGTCTAATAGACCATTACTATGTTAAGAATATGAATGAATTATTCTCTGATAATGAGCTCTATATGTTCTTCTATTAGAAGGGATCTTTATCCCATGATTCTGAGGGGGGATGACCAATCTAAAGAACCCTAGAATCAGCTGGATCTAAAGTCAGATTTGAATTATAAATAAAGGGACTTAACAAGAATTTTTATATTGATAGGGTCATGGATCGAGGTCTTCATGGTAGGAATGATAACCCCCAACTCGATGAGGAAGAGCTCGACTTGGATGTTTGTAACACTATTCATAGATTGCACCCTGGACCTTTCAAGGGTGAAGGGGAAAACTTGGACAAGGCTGTGGAGAAGTGGATTGAAGCAATGGAAGAATACTTCGATGTCACCGGGTACAACGAGAAAAGTAAAATGGCTCTTGCAAGGCTAAAGATAGTAGAAACAGCGAGAGTGGCATGGAGAAACCACTGCAAGATAAACCGTCTAGATCGGAGTACCCAGACATGGAATGATCTCAAAATTTACCTAAGGAAGAGATTCTATCCTCCTGGCTTTATGGAAACCAAGATGAATGAATTCTTAGAGTTAACCCAGGGGAGCAAAACTATTGAAGTGTATCACCAAACATTTTTTCTTCTCCTCAACTACTGGCCACCGCTGGATGAAGAACAATTGATGGTGGCTAGGTTCATTTGGAGACTGAATGAACGTTTGAACAGTTTCCATGGCTGAAGCAGTGCGGATGGCGAAGGATTTTGCCAAGGCCTTTGATGTCAAGGTCCTGCCAAAGCCACCACCATCATCTTTCAAAAGATTTCTAGCTCCAAAAGATGATTCCAACCTTCCACCGCGCCTAAGAGACAACAAGGTCAAGCTCAAAATATGGAAAGTTCAAGAATGGAAGAAAGTTCCTTTTCTCGGAACTCAATCCCCTGTAATTCAACTTCAGAAGTTCCACCCTTGAACAAAGAAGTGAAATGCTATAACTGTTAAGGATTTGGACATCACAGTATGGATTGCCCAACTCCTTTTAGATCAAGGTTTTCGGGGCGAGGAAATTAGGGACCAAGATTCCAGACTCCAGCTCCTTCCTTCCATAGTAATCAGGTTCCTTTCCGCCAAAATCAAGGAAATCCCAAAGGTAGACCCTCTAATCAGGTTCCTTTCTGCCAAAATCAAGGAAATCCCAAAGGTAGACCCTCTAACCAACCCTCAATTTCAATTCAAAGTAATGCAAGACCTCCATCTCAGAATAGGGGAAGTCAAAGGGAGATGTTTCCAAATCAGCCGTCCACTTCCAAGGCAGTAACGCTGGAAGTGATTGAAGAGGAAGAAAATGAAGAGATTATACTCCACCTGCTCGCAAGATGAGGACATCTCACGTTTTTTAAGTGGGGTAGGATGTAAGATTCCTCCCTCCATCTTTTGAGGTGTAAAGATGTAAGAACCTCCCCTTCTATTCTTGTAGTTATACCCCTCTCTGAAATAGAAGAAAGATCTTGTTTTACCCTGTTTTGGCCTAGAGAGAGAAAATGTCTAGATAGAGGTAATCCAAAATTGAGATATCTTTGGATATAAAAATCCTCCTCGTGTTCCCTGAAACAAAAGTTCAAAATGTACTTTCCAATGTGCATTAGCAATCAATTAAAAATGATATAAGGGACCTTAGCCTAAGAATCTATATTTTCAAAAAATTCTGGATTATGGTCCAATTCAAGAAAGGCAACAAAGGTCTCGGTCGACACTATCCAAGGACTGAAGGATGAAGTGTAGGATAGCACAACGGTGTTTGCAGTCACCTAGTTAGAAGTATAGGCCCTAAAAAACCAAGAAGAGGAAGAAATTATGTACCTACCACTAGATGCCAAATCACCAATGATAAAAATAGTAAAGGCCAAACTCAGCAAGGTTTGGGATCAGGCATTGCAAGCCCTGATAGAAATTTGTGAACAAATGTCTTGCAAACTACAGCAGGTCATTCATGACCTAGAAGAAGACGATGATGCAAATAGGGAGCTGCAGCAACAACATCAATAGTAACAATAGTCCATTAGGCATGGAGTCCGCCAAAATAAGTACTTCTGGAAAGGGAAAGCAAGTGGAAAATGAAGACCATAATCTGGAAAAAGCTTTGAAGGTTACTACTTGGAAAGAAGAACACTCAAAAAAGCATGCAAAAAAGTTAGCTGAAACAAATAACGCATTAGAGTAGGAGAGTAGGAGTTGTACGACGCCACACCCTCCAAATAATATGCAAATATACTGAGAGAATCTCTCCAAGATAGAGACATGGCCAAGGAGTAGGCAGAGGAGTACAAACAAAATCTTGAAAGGAGCACTAAATTTGAAATTGTGATGCTTCATAATTTCGTATAAATATTTTTTTGGAAATTCATGTTGTAGGAAATGTGTAGATTGCTTTGGTAGGACATCTAACGTGTTTTGACAAAAAAAATTATTGCAACAAGAATTGTTTTGGTTTTGGTCATTTTTAGGTAGTTACCATTTTGGTGGGTGAATTTTGATTAGGTTAGAGGTAGAATTAGGAGAATTTTTGTATGAAAGAGTTTTTCCATTTTGTACATAGAACAATTTTCCTTGAAACTTTTGTGATTCAAATTAGTTCACATCCGTTTGGTGGCTCCAAAGTGTTCTTTGAGTGGTTTTGTGCTAAAAATGTGCCTAGGTTTTTGTGTCGAGACATTGCAGTTCTAAACGAAGGTCAAGGACAAAGATTTTGCCTCAGACGAACAAATAAAGTTGAAGAGGAGGATGGAATGTTTGAGATAAGCTATTCAGCATCCTCATTGGGTCACTGAGGTGTGGCGTGCCATGAGAAAGGGCTATTTTGTTAGATAGATTTTGCCTCAGACGAACAAATACAAAGTTGAAGAGGAGGATGGAATTTTCAAGATAAGCTATTGAGAATCCTCATTGGGTCACTGAGGCATGAGTGGCATTGCCATGAAAAAGGGATATTTTGCCAGTGTTTACAAAAAATAATGTTATCTCATGGGAACGATGATCGCATGTGAAGAAGGCTTCCCGAACATGCTTTTTCACAAAAAAGGACTACATCACCAAAAATATGGCACGCGGATTGAGAAATATCAAGAAAAGTCTACTTTTGGCTTTCCATGGAAAAAAAGAGATATACAAATAAAATTGAAGAAGAAGAAGAAGAAGATTGAGAGTGTGAGTGAGAGTGTGTGTGAATGTGAGTGTGAGTTTTTCACGAGTGAGAATGTGAGAGATAGCTCGGGGGTGGTCGGGTGGTTCAACCTCTACACAAGAGTCCTCCTCTTATTATATATTGCCAGTATGAAAGACAGATACAATCAAAGACTCTATTCTCTATATTTGTGCAAGTTCTATATTTCTTGAATTGTAATTGATATTTGAGCCAAAGCCTCACAGAAATAGGCACCATTAATGAGCTAAATGCACTAGAACTGGAAATGCAACACTGCATGGAGAATGAGAATCGGCTCAAAAATGAAGGGCCTAGAGATGGGGAAAACTATAAAGTGTCCTCTAGATGCAAATAAAGGAGGCAGAATGGGTACAGCAGACCCAGAAGACAAGGCTAAAGTGGAAGTTAGAGCAAAAGGAATCAAAAGAAGAAGTGGCCAAAACTCGTAAAGCTAAAGGCCAATATAAAGCTAGCCCACAGAAAGCACAAAAATGTTGTCGCACACGGAGCACCTAGAAAGGAGCGCGGAGAGCTATTGGTTGAGGTTAGGAGTACCTAAAAAAGGAGTGTGGAGAGATATTTGTTGAGGGCCAAAAGTTGCATAACACCAGTCAAGCCTTGCACAAAGACAATGATCACTTGAAAGATTGATTAATCAACAGCTTTGCAACTCCCTAGGCCAGCCTAGACAATCCATTCTTTGAATCTTCACATGTGATATTCTCTAAGCTGCTGAGAGCTAACAAAGAGATACCACCATATTTTCAAAATGCTAACAGAATAAGGTTTATGCTTACTAGGAAACCTCTTCCTTCGGAACACCAATGCTCACAATTCTTGTTCTCATAGATGCCAAAGGGAAAGAGGATGCTTCCACCTAGAATGCAATGACCTACAAGTGTCCATGTCTGAAAGTGGGGCACCAGAGACTCGGAAGCAAAAAAGGTACAAATCTCACCTTCAGATGATCAAGCAGAATATGAAGAAGCTATATAGGTCAAGTGGAGGCCCATGCTAATGGTGACAAAAAACAAAATCCTAGGGTGGACTCCACTCAGACCTTGGTAAAAGTTTTTGATCAAAAGACACCACAAATTGACAACAAGGGTCTGGGTTGTTGAGAAGAACAGATAGAAAAATTAAAGAGGATGCAGAAGCATGCCACCTACTCGGATGATGTATACATTCCAGACCATAATTCCCCAGAAATGTTTATAAGATTCAAAGAGAAATTTTTCAGGGAGACTGGTTTAGGAGTAGAAGCTCAAGCACCGAGCATGCTAGGTGTTGTGCCCAACAGCTCAATGGGATAGCATAAGGCATAGGCAACCCACTCCACACATTGTGAGCACCACCTCGATATTGCACATGTGGAGGTGGCAAACTTTAACCACCATAGAGCCATTGCCAAGAACACAAAGCCTGAATGTCAAGGGCAACTGGTTACTACAGATAGGTACAAGGGAGATATGGTACTAGACAGGACTAGAGATAGACACTTAGATAGAAGGAATGTATGAAGGGTGCAGTCATTGTATGCTCTCAATTGATAGTTGAAAGTTGTATCATGAAGCTTGTTATAGTAATAGTACTCATGAAATGGTAGTCTATATTGGGCAATTTCTCTTCTGTAATGGTCTGCAATACTTCTGGAATATAAATAAGAGCAATCTTCTCATTCATTATTGTTATGTGTTGCTCTCTACACTATGTGGGTTACGTCTATAATGTCTCTGTTTTACTGAACATGTTGTCTATGTATGCGAGAGTGAGTGAGATAGTTAGAGGAGAGATGGGAGTGAGTGTGAAGGTTTTCTCAGTAGAGTGGTGTTTTGTGTGTCCTCGTAACCATTTGAGAGTTGGTGTTGTACCCAAAAACTCTAGTTGGTGACTGCACATCTCCCATGGCATTTTCTGACTAGTCTATCACCACATGCTGCTGTCTTGTCGTTCTGTTGAGAGGAAAATCAACAAGAAACACATGCCATGCTCTCGGTGCCTCTTTCAATCCATATAAGGCTTTACGCAACTTGCATACAAAATCAGGGGGTGACCAACATCTTCATAACTTGGTGGGCTGATCCATGTACACTTCTTCTTGCAAATCACAATGAAAGAATGCATTCTTAACATCCATTTAATGTAAACCCCATCCTTTTGATGCAGCCACTGCAATAAGAACTCTCATGGTTGCATCTTGGCAACGGGATTGAACGTCTCCTCATCATAATCAATGCCATGTTTGAGCATAACCTTTGGCAAACCAATTAGCCCCATTTGCATCTTTGCAATGGGGCTAAACGTCTCCTCATAATCAATGCTATTAGTTTGAGTATAACCTTTGGCAAACCAATCTAGATTTATACTTTTGCTGATACTTCCATCTGAGTTGTGCTTTATTTTGTACACCCACTTGCATCCAATAGCCTTCTTGTCCTCAAGCAATGGCACCAAGTCCCAAGTCTCCTATGCATCCAATGTAGTTATTTCTTCATCCATGGCTTTATTCTAATCTACATTTCTAACAGCCTCTTCAAAACATGTGGGTTCAACATCTTGCACAACCTTAGCCATATATGCATAATGATGAGAGCTACATAACCATCATATGTGAACCTATCAACACGTTTTCTAAATCTCCTTGACCTACATTGTCCACGATCACTACTTGGCATTTTTACAGATTCTCTTGTCTTCCTTGCACGAGGTGTTCTAATAGGTGGAGTTTCAACAAGACTCTAGTCTGAGCCACTAAACTCTCCATCAACAAAAGAATGCCCTGCAGGAATGTCGGGCATACCAAAAGGCTCTCCAACCTTCTCTTTACCTTTATGTGATGTACCAACTGCATTTTCAACACTGGTGTTTTGACATAGCTTGCCACTCCATGGTCTATCAACAGACCCAACACAAGAGGACTCTCCAAGTCCACTTAATGATTGTGATTCTTGACTTGCATTCTGTGGAGTAACATTTCCAGCTGCATCAACCCCAACAACACCTTTTTTAGCAACATACCAGCTACTCGTTTCATCAAACACAACATCTGTGCTTACCCTCAACTCACATGTAGTAGGGTTATAACATCTATATCTCTTTTTCTCAAGGAAATATCCAATAAACCCATATTTTTTAGCTTTTGGATCCAGCTTTGTATGCAACTCATCTGGCACATACACATAGGTAATGCACATAAACTTTCAAGTGAGACCAATTAGGTTTCTTGCCAATGAGTTTCTCCTATGGAGTTACATTATGTACGGCTATAGTATGAGTCTTGGTCATGATATAGATTGCTGTAGAAACAACTTCATCCCAATACCTATGCGGCATATTATTCTCTGTCACATCAATGCTCACGATGTCTTTGCAATGTGCATGTTGTTCTGCTTAGCAACTCCATTTTGCACCGGAGTGTATCTACATGTAAACTATCTCTGAATACCATTCTTTCGCAAAACATTAGAGGACTCATTGGAGAAGTACTCTCCCCCTCCATCTGACCTTAGGCACTTCACATGCTTTCTTGTCTGTGCTTTTTAGCCATCACTCTAAAATTTTGATAATGAGTTAAAACTTCACTCTCCTCCTTCATGAAATACACCCACTTTCCTCGATGAATGTTACATAATATGTACAGCTACCCATAGATGTCATTTTTGTAGGACCCCATACATCTGAATGCACAACATCTAGTACATTCTTGCTCACATTTCTATCATGTGAAAATACATGCTTTGTCTCCTTTACAATTTGATATGCTTCACATACTTTTTGCATACCATCAATTTTAAACGTAGGCAGCCCTGTCACAATTTCTTTAGTATGTGTAGACTTCATTCTTTACACATTTACATACCCAATTCTCTTATGCCAAATGTTTGTATTTGCAACTCCTGATCCCTATGCAAACATTGCAGCTTTCACTTTTGGAATATTTACATCTAGTGTAAACATTCTACCCACTCTATTGCCTTTTACAACCAACCTACACTTATCTTTAAAGTCTTTGATATAATAGCCATCAGGGTTAAAGTGCACCTGCAAACCCTACTCAATCATCTGGCCAACAAAAACTAGATTCTTTGTAATATTTAGAATGTGAAGTACATCTGCTAGTAGGTACTTCACCTTACCATCTTTCATAGACAATGGCACATTTCCAACATGGGCGATTGGATGAGCAGTATCATCTCTGCTTCAATAAAACCTGGTTTTTCAAGATTTTTTATATCCTTGAATCACTCGGTAGCATGATTGGTCATGTGGTTCGAAGCACATAAATCCACATACCATACAACATTATTGCATGTGGATACATCATTTTTTGACACATCATTAAGCACATGCTGCATAATAAACGACCTTTTATTGTCCTCATTACTTCTTCTATAGGCTTCATAGGTATTTTGGTGCACTTTTTTATTTCTCATTTCATTTTGCATCTTATAATCTACATGCACATGCCCACATTTGCCATAACAAAAATAGCCTCATGTATCATTTTCATGTCTCTCTAGTAATGTTGCATCATGAAATTTTCCAAACTCCAACTCGTGGATACGGCATTGCCATCGTGCCTATCGGTGAGTGCCTTAACAATTCACACACCAACATGGAATTCTATTCCAAGCATAGTCTAAAATCTGCGAAGCTTATCTGATCTGGGGGCTTTCATGAAAATGTCCAGCTACTTGATCCTCTATGCTAACATGCATGAGATCAATGTCTCCTGCCATTACCCTCTCTTTGATGAAGTGATAAAATGGACTTCTATGTATTTATTCCATTCATGAAAAATTGAGTTCCTCGCTAATTGTATATTGCTAAGGTTGTCTATAGATGACAATCTGCCTATCAACCTATAGCCCCAAATCACCAAGTAGCTTGTGCAACCAAGCTACCTCACATGCTGCCACTGCAGCACCCCTATAATTTGCCTCTATACTCAACAAGGCAACTATTGGTTGCTTCTTGTTGCTCCACGTCACAGCACCACTCCCAAAGGAGAACATAAATTTGCTGGTAGATCTCTTATTTGTAATATAACCAGCCCAATCTACATCAATGTATCCAAACACGTAAAAATTTGTACCATCCTCATAAAAGAGACCATAGTCTAATGTCGACTTCACATAATGCTATGAGTGCCTCACACCATCCGAATGTGGCTTTCGAGGAACTTGCATAAACTAACACTCCAATCCAACTGCATAGTTCAAATTTGGCCTGGTGATCGTCATGTAGATCAAGCTACCATCTATCTTTCTGTACATAGTAGGGTCCTCCAAGATCTCACCCCCACAAGTGCACTCAACTTAAAATTTGAATCTAATGGCACAAAAATTGGCCTACCTAGCCATACCATATTTTGACAAAATATCCAATGCATACTGCCACTATGATAGCCATATACCCTTGGACATCCTAATAATTGCAATGCCAAGAAAGTATATAAGTTCACCCAATTCCTTCATGTCAAATTTCTACTTGAGAAGACATTCCACACTCTCAACTTCCTCTCCAAGATCCTTATCACTCTTCTGCACATAGAGTGAATGATCAGCATCTGCCACATGAAAGCCAATAATAATAAGATATTGTGCTACCTTATCATGTTGTTGTGCCCAGTAGCTTAGTGTGGTAGCAGAAGGCGTAGACAAACCACTCCACACACTGTGAGCACCACCACCTTGGTATCGAACGTGTGGAGGTGGTGAACTGTAACCACCAGAGAGCCGTTGCCAAGAACAAGAAGACTCAATGTAAAAGGAAAACTAGTCATTGCAGATAGGTATAAGGGAGATATGGTGTTAGATAGGAATAGATATCCACACTCAAATAGAAGGAATGTATGAAGGGTGCAATCATTGTATGCTCTCAACAAAAACTGATAGTTGACAACTGTATCATGAAGCTTATTATAGTAATAGTACTCAAGAAAAGGTAAGCTATGTTGGACATTTGCTCTGTAATGGTGTGCAATACTTATAAGATATAACTCAAAGCAATCTTCCCATTTCATTATTAATCTGTGTTGCTCTCTATACTATGTGGGTTACATCTACAGCGTCTTTATTTTACTCAACATGTTGAGTCTATGTATGAGAGAGTGAGTGAGATAGTTAGAGGAGAGAGGCAGAGTGAGAACTGAGAGTGAGTGTGAAGGATTTCTCAGTAGAGTGGTGTTTTGTGTGTGCCCATGACCATTTGAGAGTTGGTGTTTGTACCCAAAAACTTTGGTGGGTGACTACACATCTCCCATGGCATTGCTAGACTTGTCTCTCACACCACAAACTATTGTCTTGCCATTTTGATGAAAGGGAAATTAGGGAGAAACACCTGGCAATCTTGCTTACAGAAACACCTGGCAATCTTGCTTGCAGAACAACAAACATTATGTCAGCGAAAACCTCCGTTGAGTAGCATTTTGCACCATCAAGCAAAGAAAACAGTGGTTCCACCTAAAACAAGTCCAAGGAGAAACCATAAAATGGAAGGAACTTTCTGGAAAAGGATGAGTTTAGTGTGTCCAGAGATAAGTCAATGCACATCTATCATTTGAGGTTATGTTTGCACAGATGCAGAGATACAAGGTTGAAGTTAAATCTGTCCAAGTGTGCTTTTGCACAGATGCAGAGATACAAGGTTGAAGTTAAATCCGTCCAAGTGTGCTTTTGCAGTAAAAGCCAGAACATTGTTAGGACACATTGTGTGAGCCCAAGGATTGGCTATAGATCTCTGCCTAAGGAGGAGGCCATATCCAAAATGTCTGCTCACCAGAACATTAAACAACTTGAAAGGTTTGTTGGCAAGGTAAAGTGTCATGTGAGAGTTTGGAAGTATCTAGCACATGTAGCTTTCCCATTAAATGTATGTACTAAGAAGGATGCAAAGTATGAATGGAGTTCGGAGTGTAAGAAGGCATTCCAATGCATGAAGAGCATGGTGTCATGTGCACTAGTGATGATCAACTCGGAATGGAATTTAATGTTCCATGTTTATGTAGATGCTTCACACAAAGCAGTGGGTAGTGCACTCATGTAGGAAAAATAAAAAGGTTAAATGCATCCCATAGCCCTCACAAGGGTGGAAACAAACTACATCACAACAGAACGTGAAGCCCTTTCATTGATCTACGCTATGGACAAGTTTCAACACTATCTCTTGGGAAACAATTTTTTTTCCATTTGGACCATCAAGCCCTCATTTACTTGGTGAATAAAGCTTTTCCATTTGGACCATCAAGCCCTCATTTACTTGGTGAATAAAGCTTTTCCAATTGGCAAAAATGGCAAGATGGATGCTCCTACTTCAAGAATTTGAGTTCACCATTCAGCACACACCCATAAAATAAAATGTAGTAGTGGACTTTTTGTCCAGATTAGATTCCAAAGAACATACCTTTGAGGGTGTAGAAGATCAACTTACGGATACCAACTTATTCACAGTGGCAACAGTAAACAAAAGGAGAAGAACACTAGTATTATGAAATCATGTAGTTTTTGGAAGATGGGACTTTTCAAGAAGGATACACCACTGAGAGGAAAAAGAGAATTACCATAAGAAGTAGAAGTTTCACCATGATTACTGGGCATCTCTACAAAAGAGGCATAGACCAAATCCTATGCAGATGTGTCCCGAATCATGAGCAGCAGCAGCAAGCGGTGTTAATAGAAGCACATTGTGGTATCACCATAGGATACATGGGCGGAGAAATAACAACTCGAAAACTTTTGCAAGCAGGTGGGTGAAAGCACAATAAGATGGACTAAAAACCTATGTCCTAGACAATGGTTTGTTGGACCAATCAAGCCACCCACAAAAGGCAAAAGATGTGAGTACATCATTGTGGGGCTACTAATTATTTTACCAAGTGGCCAGAAGCTAAAGCTGTAAATGTTAAGAAATAGAGATGAGAGTGGAATGCAAGAATGGATAATCACAAAGATAATGATGCATAACCAAACTCATCAATGCACAAAAGCAATGCTAGATGCACTTAGCATGTGATGGGTTAACAAATGAAAAGACCATGAATTAAAAAGAAAAACATGAACACCACAAAGATTACCTTTATGTAATGCGGAGATAAGCTCATGCCCACAAAGGATCCACCAAGTTATATATTACCAACATATGGTAGGTTGCACAAAGCACTTACAAGAGCTTCTCTCTACACATCCAAGGAGTGTAGGACCTTGTATATATAGATAACAAAGGGAAAAACATGGGAGCATCCTAGATTATCTCCACCATTCCCTAATTATCTCACCAGTCTCACCATAAAGTGACTCCTACATCAAGGGACCACCTACCATGCCTACACCTGTAAACAATGGTAATAAGACACCAAATGACCTTAGGATGTCTATCCCTAAGGTGCAAACAATATATATCCACTAAGGACTAATGCTAATGTATGCTAGATCACACAAATCTCAACATCGTCTCTTGATCAAGCATCCATATCATGCAGGGTGCGCTTGGATCAAATCTACCACTAAGGAAAACATAATTCACTAAGATATCACTAAGATGAAAATGCTCCACATGCTATAGAATGTCATACAAATGTAATGTCACCAAAAAATGTAGCATGCTTCCACTCATGCCTTACTTGAAGAAGTCCACACAAAGGTCTTGAATAGGAGCATGTTGCCACCCATGCCATCTTCAAGAGAAAACCATGACAAACAAGCCACAAAGAAGTCACCAAATTGATGTAGGTACCACCAAGGTAGTGTGACATGAAAAATTGCTATCTTTCATTTTCAATTTTGTATATATTTTGATGGTTTCTCAATGGTAATAAGGTGGCAGCTTGTCCAAGAATGTAAGATTCCTCCCCAGCCTTCGAGGTATACAGGAGTAAGAATCTCCCTTCTGATCTCATAATTATTCCCTCTCTAAAATAAAAGAAAGTTTCTGTTTAAAAAAAGGAAGACCCTTTCCCTAGAATACTTCTCAGGAGTCCCACTTGTTTTAAGGATTTAGAACAATGAGTTCGGAAGTGAGAATCGGTGTTTTGGATACCAAGGTTTTGGCTTTCATTCGAGTACGGCCCAAAAGAAGTTCTTTATCTCGTGGGGAGTATAAGAAGTTATCCCCCAGATATTGTGACCCTTATATCTGAATTCAATGAAAGTAGGTGACTTAGCCTACAAGCTTCTTTTATCTCCTCATCTCAAAATTCTTAATGCCTTCTATAGAAAAATGTATCAAACGCAAATCATGAAAAGACGGTAAAACTTCAGTGGCAAGTTACCGTTGGCTTCTAGGTTACACTAGCTCCTTCCTTTATATAAGTCGCAACTTTTACTTGTCGCTCACAGTAATCTTACTCCCATCAATCTCCTTTCTTTCTTAATCTCCTTCATGGCTTGGCAACAGGAATTAGTTTTATCCCTGATGATTTCTCACCTTCAAGACGCAAGAGAGTCTGTGAAGAAAGACTTTATAGAACAGTATGAGCGCTCACTTTTTCCTCACCTAGGAACTTCTGTAGCGCAGACCAAATGGCGGACCTATCAAAACATAACTAGGGTAACACCCTGGGGTCAGCAGCACTTTCGTAACAATGTCCGCTTGGCCATGGTTATTGAAGCTTTGGGTTTGGGTCCTCGATACTACTGCGTCATGAGATCAAGGCATCTTGGGTTTTCTGAGCGGGTCTTCTTACTGGCGTGTTTTCTTCCTCATGAGAAGATATGCCTTTATCCCGTTTTTGGCTTGCCTCTCAGAGGTCCTTTTGTTAGATCACCTCATACCACTGAGATAGGTGCGGCAATAACCAGCAGAATCATTCCCATAGATGAGTTACCCTTTACTTGTGCAGCTTGTGAGGACTGCTTTTGTGACCATATGATGGACGGGCTTATGGAAGTGTAAAGAGTTTCTCTATCTTTACTGTATAAGTTCCGAGAATGAATAAAGTTTAAATCTTGTTCTTATTTTGAATCTTGCTCTCTTTAAGACTTTTCTTGGTGGTTAATCGTGATTAAAATTTTTCTATAAGTCTCATATTCGTGCATCTTGCAAAATTATTCCAAGTTGCGAGATGAGGACATCTCGCGTTTTTTAAGTGGGGTAGAATGTAAGATTCCTCCCCCAACCCCTTTTTGATGTCTAGTATATTCCCCTGTAATCAATTCCTTTTCTAAAATATAAGAGATCTTGTTTGTGGCTGTTTTAACCTAGAGAGAGAAAATATTCTAGAGAGAGAATATTCAGATTTTGAATATTTTTGGATAGAAAAATATCTCTTATAATTCAGATGAGTTTCCCTGAAACAGAAATTTAAAAAGAATTTTCCAATGTGCAATTGGAATTAATTGGAAATAGGTATAAAGAACCTTAGCCTAAGGGTCTAGATTTTCAGAAATCTTTAGACTATGGTCCAATTAAGGTTTCTATGGGCCAATAGCATTAATCCATGTGTAGGGAGGAGATAAATCCAAATTGTAAAAAGAAAATACCCAAAAATGAGTAAATGCTCACATGAGGTGAAGAGTTGAAAATGTACAAGGGTTATTAATAAAAAAACTATGAGCAATATTAAAAATATGAGATATTTTGGGAATAATGATTTTATTATGACACATATGTAAGGAAGGGGAGTCCCTTAAATGCTCACATAAGATGAAGAGTTGAAAATGTACAAGGTTTATTAGTAAAAAAACTATGAGCAATATTAAAATGATTCCATTATGACACATATGTAAGGAAGGGGAGTTCTTTAAAGGAGGTGCATATTTCACATAAGATGAAGAGTTGAAAATGTACAAGGTTTATTAGTAAATAAACACATATGTAAGGAAGGGGAGTTCTTTAAAGAAGGTGCATATTTCACATAAGATGAAGAGTTGAAAATGTACAAGGCTTATTAGTAAAAAAACTATGACACATATGTAAGGAAAAGGAGTTCTTTAAAAGAGGTGCATATTTCACATAAGATGAAGAGTTGAAAATGTACAAGGTTTATTAGTAAAAAACTATGAGCAATACAATTTTGACACATATGTAAGGAAGGGGAATTCTTTAAAGGAGGTGCATATTTCACATGCTTGAATGAGTTTTAAACTCATAAAAATTGAGATATTTTATCTCTCCTCTCTCCTAATCCAAGTCTAGTTCCAAAAAGTTAGCTTAACTGACCTAAAAATGGTCAAAAAGTGACCAAACTGACTTGGAAAATTCTAGAATCGGTTTGTTTGGTTAGGAGCTCAAATTTTCCTATAAATAGAAGCCTTCCCTTGTTGAAAAAAATATAGAGTCTTATGCCTTGTTACTCTACTCCACCTAAGCCAAATTAGATAGAGTCTTATGCCTTGTTACTCTACTCCACCTAAGCCAAATTAGATAGAGTCTTATGCCTTGTTACTCTACTCCACCTAAGCCAAATTAGATAGTGTCTTATGCTTTGTTACTCTACTCCATCTAAGCCAAAATATATAGTGTCTTGTGCTATGTTACTCCACCTAAGCCAAGAACTGTGAATTCTTTAATAATTCACTAGTTTTTGACACTTCTCTCCTTCTTCAATCCCCATTGGTAACTCCATCAACATACTAAACCAATTGATTGGTTGGGGGCCTCTACCGTGAATAAAGAATCAAGCAAATCATAAGATAAGTATATTGAATTTTGATCTTTTCTATAAATTCTCAATGATTCTCTCTTCTCAACCCCTCTCAAGCTTGAGAAGTTTAATTGTATGGTTTTTTTAATGCTATTGAAGTTAATTGGTGAATAGTAGTGAAGAGTTACATAATTTAATAAATGCTATAGAAGTTAATTTCCACTTATATTTAAATTCTAATGGTTTTTATAATTTCTCTCTCTCACTCAAGAAATGGTCATACTCATGACCCATTCTCAATCCAAATGAAGCTTTTCATAAAGCTTTTCCTTAATCCAAGATTAAGCTATGCTTGAGGCCAAATTAATGGCTTTTTGCTATGCTTTTAGTTTATGCCCATTGTTGATTCAATCCATTATGGATTGATGACCCAATTAGAGACCATTGTAATTGTTTTCTTAATGATCCAATTAGAGACCATTATGGATTGATGATCCAATTAGAGACCATTCTAATTATTCTTTAATAATGAGCTTTATCCCTTAGAAAAAAAAATTGAGATTTATCAGTCATAGTAGCGGAGCTATGGCAAAATTTTTATAGAAATCACGCATAAAATAAATTCATTCAAAGCATAAAAAGAGGACTTCCTACCATATTCTAGGAACTATCATCCTAGATTAATTAAAAGAATTTTATTATGCATGGAGATGTGAATGTTTGCACGTAGATGTAGATGTATAGATGTGGATGTGGATGTATACATGTAGATGTAGATGTATAGATGTGGATGTGGATGTGGAGGTAGATGGATGCATGTAGATGTAGATGTATAGATGTAGATGGGAATGGAGATAGGGATGTATGCATGTAGATGTAGATGTATAGATGTAGATGTGGATGTGGAGGTGGATGGATGCATGTAGATGTAGATGTATAGATGTAGATGTGAATGGAGATGTGGATGTATGCATGTAGATGTAGATGTATGGAGGTGAATGTGAATGTGGATGTGGATGTATGCATAGAGATGTAGATGTATGCATGTAGATGTGAATGTACGCATATAGATGTGGATGTATGGATGTGAATATACGATATGCGATGTGAGGGAATCTGAAGTGATGAGATAGAAATGATGTGATGGGATGAGTATACATATAAATGGAATATGGAATAAGTAATGTAGATTGATGAGGGGTAATGTGGAAAAATGAAAGTTAAAATAGAAATTGTGTTGTAAACTGTTTGTAAATACTGTTTGTAAATGCTGTTTGTAAATGATTGTTTTATGTCAAGAATGCTGGGGGGAGCATTTTGACCGTCTTGTGATTAAAGTCGTGATGGTAAAGTTGCAACTGCTGACGGGGAGTCAATGAAGGACGTCTCGCGTAGCAAGGTCGGCCGAGGTCTTGACCAGCCTCGGTGCGATTAAAATGGTGAGCTTCCGGTACGGTGGATGAGGGGCCAAGGAAGCGGCCTATGCGTGAAGCGCTAGGTTACCTGCAAAGGATCCTAGAGGGTGCTGACCATACGGTGCTCGGGCTCTGGGTTGCCTAGGATACCCACGCGTGCGTCGAGGAAGATATTGGAACAGAGTTGGAGTTGTTTTCTGAAATCGAGCATGGATCTGGTTGATTGACCTTGCTGGTCTTCAATGGATGAGTCCATGGCTCCTTATATGGATCTGTTGGTTGATCTTGCTGATCTTCAACGAGAGTCCATCTTGTTAAGTGATTATATTTGCCAAGTATTATGGGCTAGGAACTATCGAAACGGCTCCTGAGCGTTCTAGTTGCCAATGATGCCATAGATACTCTGATGAAGGAATGATGGGAAATTAAGAATCAATTGGATAAATTGGAAGATGGTGATCAATGATACTATGGTTTTATTAAAGGATTGTTTTAAACTGGTTGAATCTGGTTGAAAAAGGCAATTTCATATTGGGTGTGTGAGTGGGGTGACTAGTTTTATTTTGCATGAACATCCGGCTAGGGGGCCTTGGAACTCTTTTCCTTGGTACCCGGGACAAAACCTAACCAAATTTTTAATTGGATACCATCACTACAGTGGTTGGGCGGTTGGCTAATCCATGGGATTGGATGGGGTTAGGCTGGACTGATGGATCCGTAAATCGAGACTCAAACTTTTGTTTTTACGATAGAAAAAAAAAAATCTCGGACGGTAACTGTTCTATGGATAGGAATCAACGGCTGTGCCTCTTGAATGGGGGAAAAAGCGTTGATCCCAATGATCCAAGTGCAAGTTTCTTCCTTGAACTGACTAAGTATCTTATAGATGTAATTGGATCATCTCGATCAGAAATGATCTTGACTACGTTAGAGTAAAAAGTTTTCCTGGTGGAATCGCCCGTGCTTCCGGTTAAGAAAGTTTTTCCGGGTTCGGTTTTGGAACAACCGACGGATTAGTCTCTTATCCGGATATCCGTGGGTGAGGCCCCGAGTGTGGGACCCCTGTTCCCACCGAGCAACGGATTCGGGGTACTGGTAGCGGAAGTAGCGCTTCTCGCGCGGGACAGGGGTCCCACACTCGGGGCCTCACCCACGGATATCCGGATAAGAGACTAATCCGTCGGTTGTTCCAAAACCGAACCCGGAAAAACTTTCTTAACCGGAAGCACGGGCGATTCCACCAGGAAAACTTTTTACTCTAATGTAGTCAAGATCATTTCTGATCGAGATGATCCAATTACATCTATAAGATACTTAGTCAGTTCAAGGAAGAAACTTGCACTTGGATCATTGGGATCAACGCTTTTTTCCCCATTCAAGAGGCACAGCCGTTGATTCCTATCCATAGAACAGTTACCGTCCGAGAATTTTTTTTTTTTTCTATCGTAAAAACAAAAGTTTGAGTCTCGATTTACGGATCCATCAGTCCAGCCTAACCCCATCCAATCCCATGGATTAGCCAACCGCCCAACCACTGTAGTGATGGTATCCAATTAAAAATTTGGTTAGGTTTTGTCCCGGGTACCAAGGAAAAGAGTTCCAAGGCCCCCTAGCCAGATGTTCATGCAAAATAAAACTAGTCACCCCACTCACACACCCAATATGAAATTGCCTTTTTCAACCAGATTCAACCAGTTTAAAACAATCCTTTAATAAAACCATAGTATCATTGATCACCATCTTCCAATTTATCCAATTGATTCTTAATTTTCCATCATTCCTTCATCAGAGTATCTATGGCATCATTGGCAACTAGAACGCTCAGGAGCCGTTTCGATAGTTCCTAGCCCATAATACTTGGCAAATATAATCACTTAACAAGATGGACTCTCGTTGAAGATCATCAAGATCAACCAACAGATCCATATAAGGAGCCATGGACTCATCCATTGAAGACCAGCAAGGTCAATCAACCAGATCCATGCTCGATTTCAGAAAACAACTCCAACTCTGTTCCAATATCTTCCTCGACGCACGCGTGGGTATCCTAGGCAACCCAGAGCCCGAGCACCGTATGGTCAGCACCCTCTAGGATCCTTCGCAGGTAACCTAGCGCTTCACGCATAGGCCGCTTCCTTGGCCCCTCATCCACCGTACCGGAAGCTCACCATTTTAATCGCACCGAGGCTGGTCAAGACCTCGGCCGACCTTGCTACGCGAGACGTCCTTAATTGACCCCCCGTCAGCAGTTGCAACTTTACCATCACGACTTTAATCACAAGACGGTCAAAATGCTCCCCCCAGCATTCTTGACATAAAACAATCATTTACAAACAGCATTTACAAACAGTATTTACAAACAGTTTACAACACAATTTCTATTTTAACTTTCATTTTTCCACATTACCCCTCATCAATCTACATTACTTATTCCATATTCCATTTATATGTATACTCATCCCATCACATCATTTCTATCTCATCACTTCAGATTCCCTCACATCGCATATCGTATATTCACATCCATACATCCACATCTATATGCGTACATTCACATCTACATGCATACATCTACATCTCTATGCATACATCCACATCCACATTCACATTCACCTCCATACATCTACATCTACATGCATACATCCACATCTCCATTCACATCTACATCTATACATCTACATCTACATGCATCCATCCACCTCCACATCCACATCTACATCTATACATCTACATCTACATGCATACATCCCTATCTCCATTCCCATCTACATCTATACATCTACATCTACATGCATCCATCTACCTCCACATCCACATCCACATCTATACATCTACATCTACATGTATACATCCACATCCACATCTATACATCTACATCTATGTGCAAACATTCACATCTCCATGCATAATAAAATTCTTTTAATTAATCTAGGATGATAGTTCCTAGAATATGGTAGGAAGTCCTCTTTTTATGCTTTGAATGAATTTATTTTATGCGTGATTTCTATAAAAATTTTGCCATAGCTCCGCTACTATGACTGATAAATCTCAATTTTTTTTTTCTAAGGGATAAAGCTCATTATTAAAGAATAATTAGAATGGTCTCTAATTGGATCATCAATCCATAATGGTCTCTAATTGGATCATTAAGAAAACAATTAGAATGGTCTCTAATTGGGTCATCAATCCATAATGGATTGAATCAACAATGGGCATAAACTAAAAGCATAGCAAAAAGCCATTAATTTGGCCTCAAGCATAGCTTAATCTTGGATTAAGGAAAAGCTTTATGAAAAGCTTCATTTGGATTGAGAATGGGTCATGAGTATGACCATTTCTTGAGTGAGAGAGAGAAATTATAAAAACCATTAGAATTTAAATATAAGTGGAAATTAACTTCTATAGCATTTATTAAATTATGTAACTCTTCACTACTATTCACCAATTAACTTCAATAGCATTAAAAAAACCATACAATTAAACTTCTCAAGCTTGAGAGGGGTTGAGAAGAGAGAATCATTGAGAATTTATAGAAAAGATCAAAATTCAATATACTTATCTTATGATTTGCTTGATTCTTTATTCACGGTAGAGGCCCCCAACCAATCAATTGGTTTAGTATGTTGATGGAGTCACCAATGGGGATTGAAGAAGGAGAGAAGTGTCAAAAACTAGTGAATTATTAAAGAATTCACAGTTCTTGGCTTAGGTGGAGTAACATAGCATAAGACACTATATATTTTGGCTTAGATGGAGTAGAGTAACAAAGCATAAGACACTATCTAATTTGGCTTAGGTGGAGTAGAGTAACAAGGCATAAGACTCTATCTAATTTGGCTTAGGTGGAGTAGAGTAACAAGGCATAAGACTCTATCTAATTTGGCTTAGGTGGAGTAGAGTAACAAGGCAAAAGACTCTATATTTTTTTCAACAAGGGAAGGCTTCTGTTTATAGGAAAATTTGAGCTCCTAACCAAACAAACCGATTCTAGAATTTTCCAAGTCAGTTTGGTCACTTTTTGACCATTTTTAGGTCAGTTAAGCTAACTTTTTGGAACTAGACTTGGATTAGGAGAGAGGAGAGATAAAATATCTCAATTTTTATGAGTTTAAAACTCATTCAAGCATGTGAAATATGCACCTCCTTTAAAGAATTTCCCTTCCTTACATATGTGTCAAAATTGTATTGCTCATAGTTTTTTACTAATAAACCTTGTACATTTTCAACTCTTCATCTTATGTGAAATATGCACCTCTTTTAAAGAACTCCTTTTCCTTACATATGTGTCATAGTTTTTTTACTAATAAGCCTTGTACATTTTCAACTCTTCATCTTATGTGAAATATGCACCTTCTTTAAAGAACTCCCCTTCCTTACATATGTGTTTATTTACTAATAAACCTTGTACATTTTCAACTCTTCATCTTATGTGAAATATGCACCTCCTTTAAAGAACTCCCCTTCCTTACATATGTGTCATAATGGAATCATTTTAATATTGCTCATAGTTTTTTTACTAATAAACCTTGTACATTTTCAACTCTTCATCTTATGTGAGCATTTAAGGGACTCCCCTTCCTTACATATGTGTCATAATAAAATCATTATTCCCAAAATATCTCATATTTTTAATATTGCTCATAGTTTTTTTATTAATAACCCTTGTACATTTTCAACTCTTCACCTCATGTGAGCATTTACTCATTTTTGGGTATTTTCTTTTTACAATTTGGATTTATCTCCTCCCTACACATGGATTAATGCTATTGGCCCATAGAAACCTTAATTGGACCATAGTCTAAAGATTTCTGAAAATCTAGACCCTTAGGCTAAGGTTCTTTATACCTATTTCCAATTAATTCCAATTGCACATTGGAAAATTCTTTTTAAATTTCTGTTTCAGGGAAACTCATCTGAATTATAAGAGATATTTTTCTATCCAAAAATATTCAAAATCTGAATATTCTCTCTCTAGAATATTTTCTCTCTCTAGGTTAAAACAGTCACAAACAAGATCTCTTATATTTTAGAAAAGGAATTGATTACAGGGGAATATACTAGACATCAAAAAGGGGTTGGGGGAGGAATCTTACAAAGAAGATTGCGGCGCCCACAATGGAATAACGTCATTGTGATGCGACGGCTTGGAGACTACCCTGATAAACAGCATTCTATCTTCAAATATAATGGTTTTACTTGATTTAGGGTGCACACATTGTAAATGCCACAAGTATGCTTGATAAGTACTTTGGTATGGTAGATAGGCTAGTGATGTGGAAAATAAAAGTAGGCCTTCATGCTCACATGGATTTTAATTGTATTATTAATATAGTATTCACCATAAGGCTATAAGTTGGGGAGTGTGGAAGGCATGTGGAGGAGTGTGTGTAGGTGCATAATTGGGAAAGATTCTTCTAGAATGCCTACATGGAAGAGGAGAATTCTGCCATGTGTAAGTGGGATCTCCACCTACATGCCACTTAGACTTGGCTATTATCTCATCACTTTCAAAGTCAAAAAGTCTTCAATTTAATAATCAATAGAAGACTTAGCCTAAGAGGATAATTGATGGTGACATCTACCCTTATGTCACTGAAGGGTTAAAGATTTTTATGTTGTAATTTGTAACAATGGAAGAGAGGGTGATTCTCCACCTATAAAAGGAGCCCTCCTCTCCCTTTCAAATCAAGGAATGAGCCTCCTCAATTGAGTATTTTGTGTCATTGCCATTCTCTTGTCTTCAAAACCTTATTCAAACACTCTCTTTACATGTGAATATCTCATTTAGCATTAGCTCTTCATGCTTAACCCAATTTTGGACCTCTTTGATGACTCATGATAAGTGGGATAAGGAGTTATTATCTTGGCAGGCCTGTGACTTCTCAAGGTAGCCCTTGCCTTATTGCCGCCCTCCTTTGGAGGTACCAATGGCTTTTGTGGTAATGAGCATGTGGAAAGATTTTGGGACCATAGGTAAATCTTTACGATTGTCTGCTAAGTAATGTTAACCCTTACCCTCTAGCTTGAATCATGAAGGAGATGAGAGGCAAGAGGCTATGTGAAAATTGAGGTTTCATGCAAAGAGAGGGAAGTGCAATTTTTGTGGTCCAATACCCAAATTTCAACTGGTAATTACTCATCACTCGGGTATTGGTTTCTAAAATTGATCATATGGCTAGGAAGCTCTTTATATTATCTTTCCACTCATATAACTAATTTCTTAATCCTTTACTTCATTGTGATGATCAGAATTTCTCCCAAAGTTGCTAACTTTTAGGCGAATTTTGGCAGTTTTATAGTCTTTTAGTACAATGCTCATAACTTTTCGCTCGGTTGCCCGTTTTCAAAAGTTTTTATATAGATGCAAAGCTCTCTTGCAGATCTACGCACCTATTTAATCCTCTTTTGCACAATATGTATGGATTTAAAACCGTAATTCTCTGTGTATCTCTATTTTTAGACTTTTGACCATTATTTCTTCTTAATTATGATCAATTCCTCCTAATCTCTTATCAAAATGCAAATCCCATGTGTCTTATCCTCTTGTAAGTGATTGATATATGATTTTACTTTAAGATGTTTCATCCAAATTGCCCAATTCAAACGGATGCATCTTACCAACATTCCTCGTATGTTTCCATTCACATAATCCTGAGTCGGAAGATTTTCTTCCAACAAAGAATTGCCCTCTTGCTTGGAGCTGAAAGACTGGCAGAAATTCTTGCTTCTCCTGAGCCTTTCATCTTTCCTTCCATGAATTATGATCTCACCTTTGATGTGTTTATCTTTATCTTAACCTAGGGAGAGAAAGGGAGGTGAGAAGGCTGTGAGGTTTCATACAAGTGTGTTTTGATTCTAAGAAGTGACCGAAGTCAAAACCCCAACTTTGTGTCACATCTTTTTGGTGGAGATGACGGGCAGGTTTTACTTAGAATTATTCTATTTTAACCTCAAGGTTCCGCATGATTAAAGAAAAGTTATTTTGAAATAAGTAAATTTTCCTTGTTTTGCTACTCATCTTTTGGTGCAAGATGTTCAACATTCCGGTGTTCCAAGGATCGGAAGGAGAAGACCCGGGGAGTTATCTCTGAGAGTTTAGCCAAGCATGCTGCTTGACGGGTTAGTCTATGAAGGAGAGGATAGAGATACTTCCAGATTTCTTGGAGGGTGTGGCCTTAGCTTGGCATGAGGCTTTGCCAGAGGAGTCCAAGAATGATTGGGAAAGGTTGACCAAAGCAATGAAGGAGAGATTTGGGATAGTGGAGTCACCAAATGCTTTACTATTGCAATTGGATCAGATTTTCCAAAAGGAAGGAGAGTCAGTTTTTGCCTTTTCAGTGAGGTATGAAGCCTTGTTCAAATATCAACAAGCCGCTTTACATGTTGTTGCTTCTTCTTTTCCACCTTCTATGGGAGATTCAAAGAGTTCTTTAGCAATGGAGTACCTTGAGATGAGCAAGTTTATCATGGCTTTGGATCCCCGCTTGCATGGAAAAGTTCTTAGCAAAGATCCCACTAATTTTAAAGAGGCTCTTTGTATTGCTTTGAAGAAAGAGGCCACTCTTCATATTGAGTCCACATTCCAATCTTCTCTGAGTGTGCCGACCCCACCATGAGTAGAGATAGCCTCAACATCTCAGGTACAAGCTCCATCCTTGGATTATAACATTGTACAACTTATGGCAGAATTTGCTGATTTGAAGTTACACTTAGTCAACATAAGGCCACCTAGGGTTCTAGGAGTTGAGGATAAACCTAGGGATAGAAGTAGTGTCACATGCTATGAATGTCAAGAGAAGGGGCACTATCGCACTGAGTGTCCAAAATTGAGGAAAAAAGAGGATAAAAGTTTAGCGTTTTTAGAGGAAACATGCTCAGAAGAAGAAGAGGAAACATTGATGCCATTAATGGCAAAAAGGGGTTGTAAAACTAGAAGCCAAGAAGAAGAAGAACAAGAAGATAAATCTGAAGAAGAGGAGGAAAATAAGAAGAAGAAGAAGAAGTCGTCTAGGAGAAAAATTGGAAAATCTAACTTTCCTCTTGGACAAGGATCTCTTAGTTATGACCTCTTAACAGATCTTAGGGAGAAAACGGCACAAATCACATTTGGGAAGCTTTTGGCACTCTCTCCCAAGCTTAGAAAGGAGCTCAGAAAGGAATGGGGTAAGCTGGCTAGCATAAGGGAATCTAAGAAAAAAAGAAGAGGGATAATGGGACTCCTATGGCTCAAAAGGTGGATATTGATGTCATCATTGATGAGGGGCAAACAATTTCTACTGCATACATTGATGGAGGTGCGTCAATCAATGTCATGAGTGAAAAAACAATGAAAGATGCTGATTTAAAGTTGTCTTCTACCAACTCTCCCTATCAACTCTCCCTATCGCATCAAACTTGCTGATAATACTAGGGTGAAAAGCTTAGGAATTGTCAAGAATTTGGGAGTGGATGTATGTGGTATTTCTGTGCCTACAACTTTCCAGGTCATTCCTACAAATCCTGATGCTAGGGCTTACCCATTGATATTGGGTAGGCCATGGCTTCACCAAGTGAAAGCAATTCAAAAGTGAGAGACAGGTGATCTTATTCTACAAGGTGAGAATCAGAAGGTCCACTACAACATCAAGAGTCATCGCAAGAAAGTGGTAAGAGGTGAACCTTCAACTTCCAAAAGTTCGGAGTGAGAGTCATCCGATGAAGAGGAGACAAGTGGTAGCTCTAAGGATTCCATCTCAAAAGGGAAGGTGGAGGGAGTTTCATTTGGTCTTTCCCTGGGAAGGTATCGAGAGGGGATGCTGAAGACAATGGAGCCTTGGAAGGGGAAGCTTCTTCAACCATGTTCAAGAAAGGAGATGTGGACCTCACTAGTCTTCACCAAACAGAATGAACTTCTTCTTGATGAGTCCATAGTAGGTACTAAAAGGGAGAATTACTTAAAAATGTTGGATGGACTTCCTAACCTTTTTGCAAACAGCTACTCACAAGTACGCCAAGTTACCCTAGTAGAGCACAAGATTGATCTCAAACCCCAAGGCACCCAACAACCACATACTGGCGACACCACAAAAGAGAGTGACCCCTTGGATTCTAGGACACGTCCAATGGGATCACCAAAGTCCCCAACCCTCCTCCCACAGCAACACCAGCGCACACACATGCAAGCCCTTCTAGTGGGAGGAAGCATGTGAAGAAGACCCCACAATGTAGCCACCCCAGAGATCAAGACAGGGAGGCCAATGATGAGCAGTTTGACTGGGTTTGTGAAAACATTCCTACATTACGTAGCACCATAGGTGGCAAGACCCTACTACCAGGACAGGATCCCCTACCTACTTGGGAGAAACTTGATACACAGGTACCACAGCAACAACAGGAGGAGGAGGATTCAGACTATGAGAGAGACCAAGAGGAGGTTCTTGCAAGTGTGCACAAGTGTAGAAAGGTCAAGCTCTTCAAGCGAAGGAAGTCCCAACCTCGCCAACGCACTAACACAACACAGAGAGCTCCAAGGAGAAGGATGCGCCAAGGGCATAGGGCTCTACAAGAAATCAAGTTTTATCAGAGGAACACTAAGTTGCTCATAAGAAGAGCCCCTTTTGCTCGCACACAGTGAAGGAGATTCTCCAACGATATAGAACAGAGTTCCGTGTGTAGGGGATTGCCCTTGAAGCATTGCAAGAAGCCTTTGAGGCTTACCTTGTTGGGCTTTTTGAAGACACCAACCTCCTTGCAATACATGCAAAGAGGATTACCATATCTGCCAAGGACATGCAACTAGCTCGGTGCATTTGAGGCGAGCAAGACATGATCTAGAGATCTTAGATGTTAACTTTTTTTTTTGAAGCAACTCTTTTGTTTCAAACCCCCCTTTGTAACAAGCCTATCTGGCTTTCATTTGTAACCTTTTGATAGTTAAAATTTTAAGTTTCTCTTACAATGTCTCGGTGTCTCATTGTTTGTTTAACATGGAGTGTCTATCATGTGCCAGTTTGTCACCCAAGGCATCAAAAATACTCTTGGAGGGCTGAGGAAGCTGTGCCAGAACAGTGCGAATTTGGCCTCTGCAACGGCGATGTAGGCTCAAAATTCACACTGTTCTGGCACTTCACCCCTAGCCACTCAAGATCATTTTTGATGCATTTATAATGAAGTTGAGCACACTAATTGTGAGCTCTCCTGGTGCAGGGAAGATGGCCCCGCATCTTCTACTACAGTGGGCTGTTCAACTGCAGATTGTGCACCCTATGGAAAAGTGCTCTGATACAAGCTGCTCTTCTACACCAGCACTCGTTCCTACTGCCTTCACTTCCTTGTCATCCCTCAAATCTTTTATGCATCCTCTTATGCATAAAAATCAATAATGATAAAAGTAACACGTTTATAATAAAAATAAATTTCTTTTATGCATCCTCTTATGCATAAAAATCAATAATGATAAAACTAACAGTTTTATAATTTAAAAAAAATCTTTTATACATACTTTTATGCATGAAAATCAAATATGATAAAAGTAACACTTTTATAATAAAATAATCTTTTATGCATAAAAATCAACATGATGAAAGTAACTCTTTTGTAATAAAAAAATATACTTTTATGCATAAAAAATCCATAATGAAGAAAGTAACACTTTCATGATTGATAAAAAAATTATCAATAAGTATCTTTCCTAGAATTTAATTCTATTCAAAATCATTCTTTTATAAAAATTAATCAATATACATCTTTCTATGCATGAATGAAAATGACACTTTTAGAATGCTCTAATGATGGGAATTACTCTTTTTGATTAATAAAAGATGAAATTTATTTCACAAATTTTTAAAAAAATTCACCATAACCTCCTTTGTATGGCTGACCATTTTTCAATTTTTAACTCATTAAAATTAATTAGAAATTCACCAAGAGTATTTTAAACCATTCTAGTGTAAACATTTTCTACTTATTTAAGAGAACATTATGAAAAACTTGATTTTATCCAATAATCAATCATCTAGGATAAAGAATGGTTGGATTTACTAAAGAAAAGAGGGGAATGCCTTTTTTCAATGAGGCATAACATCCATTCAATTTAGAGAAGACAAAAATCATTAAAAACCATAAAAGAATTAGAAAAGAGAAGAATCTCCAACTTACATTGATAATTTGAGAGCTTTCCTTTGGCTTGATGGTTTGAGGGTTCAACTCTTGTTTGAAACAAGAGTGGCCACCAATCTTTTAGAAGAGGGAAGGTCAAAAACTAATGAATTATGAGTAAAATTCACTGTTTTGGGCACTTGGGAGAGGCAGGGTAACAATGCAAAATACTATTGAGTTTCAACAAAGGGGAAGGCTTCTATTTATAGTAAAAAGTGAGCTTCTAACCAAGCCAACTGATTCTAGAATTTTCCAGATCAGTTTGGTCAATTTTTAACCATTTTTAGGTCAGTTTTGCTCACTTTTTGGATCTAGTTGAAATAGGAGAGAGGAGCGATAAAAATATCTCATTATTTGGGAGTTTAAAACTCATTCAAGCATGTGAAATAGGTGCCTCATTCATGAGGGAAATTCCCCCATACTGAGGTGTCAAAAATGCATCATTTCACCTAAATATCTCTCTTTTTTAACTATTAACCTTGTCCTTAGTCAACTCTTCATCTTATGTGAGTATTTACTCATTTTTGGGGGATTTTTCTTTTATTCTTCTATTTATCTCCTCCCTACATTTTGATGAATCTTATTGGTCCATAGGAACCTTAATTTAAAATTTCAAAAAAATCTTGACCCCTAGGATAATGCCTCTTGAACAGATTATACTTAATTTCTAATGCACTTTCTGGAGATCTTTTTGAACTTCTGTTTCAGGGGAACTTATTTTATTAAGATGAGAAATTTTTCCATCCAAAAATATTTAAAATCTGAATATTATCTCTCTAGAATATTTTCTCTCTCTAGGCCAAAACTGGTAGAAACAAGATCTTTTATATTTCTGAGAAGGGATTTGATTACAGGGGAAGATGCTGGATATCTTGAGAGGCTGGGGAGAAATCTTACATTCTCTCCCACTTGAAAAACACGAGATGCCCTCATCTCGCAAGCAAGGGGTAATCCCGCCAACAGATTGGCTTCATTCTCCTAGGTGGCATCTTCAAAAGGATACAACGTCCATTTTACCAATAACTCTCTGAGAATTGTTGAAATGTCAAGCTCGTATACAGCTGGAGGATAGCACATGGGTGCTGACAGAGTGACAGTATGGTAGATAGATATCGTGTGGTGTGTTTATGACCGCGTCCAGCTGGTCATGTGTGGTGTGGACATTACATTAGGTTTACTTTGTAGTGTGGACAGAACACTATGTTGTGTTTCTCTTTGTGTGTGTGAGAGAGATGATGACTATGGCTTCTCTCCTTCTTTATGATTGATGGATATGGATTAGGTTTTGCTTCTCTTGTGTGTGCTCTCTCCTGCTTCTGTTTTTTATCATGGTATCAGAGCCTAGAGCTCATTAGCTGTGTTGTGAGAGTGAGTGAGAGAAGAGGGAAGAAGAAGAAAAAGCTGTGAAGGAAGCCATTGGAGTTTGGAGCAAAGGAGAAGCTGTGGAGCTCACCTCGGTTACAGATCTGAAGCTTGGCCTAACTGGTAAGAGTAGCAAAACTCCCTTGAGCGGATTGCAGGTGCCAAAGAGCAGGTTCAGTGAAGATTGAAGTGCATAAAGCAAGCAGAAAATTTCTGGTTTTTCTCTAAGCTTTCATGGAAAGCTTGAAGTGAATATACTCTTGGCAAATGTATACACAAAGGCACGTGTATTTGAGCTTGCACATGTATTAGCAAAGTGGGCACAAGCAACATACAGAATCTTGAAGCAGATTGATGCATACAAATTTGAACAAAATCAAGTGGAAGTGAATTTATGCAAAAGGTTCTGGTTTTTCACAAAAACAGTGGACATACCCTCCGATTGCAGGAGCTAGAGGAAGAATTGAGCCAAACCCTTCAAGCACAAGGTAGATTAGGTCATTGCTAAGCATCCTATCAATTCAATTGTGAAAAACCCCTTCTCTACAGGCCCCAGGAGCAAGCGGCGCATTTCTATGCAGATTCTTGGACAGTTTGCAAAGTTTTGGTTTAATTTCCTCATTTGAACATCAATCTTGGTGCTTTAAAGCTTGGAGTACTTAGCAAAAGTGTGATTGTGAGCAAGATAACATTTGGGGCAGCTCATTTCATGAATTTGGAGCTCATTGAACTCAATTAGCAGAGGTTTGCAAGTTTGCAGAAAGTCTGTCCAGAAACAGAGCATTTTTAATCAAGGCATTAATCCTTGTCTATATCAAATTGGCCTAATTCCTTTGGTATAAGGAGAGTTCTATGAGTTGCTAAACTTTTGATTCAAAAAGTTTTGAATTTGGATAAGATTTGAAGGAGATAGAGCACTTTTAGTGAGAGGTGGTACCTGACAGATGCAGAAAAAAGCAAACCAGGGAGCTACAAAAATTGGTGGTTCTCATTCACCTTGAAGAATTTGATCAAACCCTTCTAGGATATGTTGGAGAAATGTGTTGGGAAGCCAATGCAAGTTGAATCATTGAATTTGGACAAGATTTGAAGGATTTAGAGCATAATCTTGACTGGTTATACTGGCGAGAAATTACTGGCGAGAAAAAAAACCAGAAATTTTTTTGTGAAGAAGTATCATTTGGTTTCAACTTTGATCGAGTGTACATTGTTGGTGAATCATTGTGGGATGTTAATGCACACAATTTTCAAGCATTTGATGTGATTTGGAGAGATTTGAAGCTTTACAGGTCCGGCATACAACTTGTCAAAGGGGTACATCTACTATATTTTTGCAACAATGGGAGATGGTCCGATACAGATTGTTGGAGAGAAGCTTGACCGCACTAACTTTCAAGTGTGGAAGTTTCGAATGAAGAGTTTTTTGAAAGGCAAAGGTTTATGGAGTCTTGTCTCGGAGGAAGACCCGGAGCCATACCTACCTCCTCAACCAAATAATGCTCAGTTACTGGCTCACAAGCAATGGGTAGAGCGATCTTCGAAAGTGTTGCATTATTTTTCAACACCATATTAGATAATTTGGGAAAAATCCCATTCCCATTTGAAAAATGGGATCATGGTGAACATATCCAAGCTTTTGTCAAAACCCCATCATGTGACATATCATTGGAAAGATCTTGAAGAGTAGGATCTAAATCTATAATGTCCGACAAATTTGGAGTTAATATGCTCAAGATATGGCCAAAACTATGTTGAAAAGGTAATTCCCAAAGTATGAGATTTTTTCCAAATTATCTAATATTGTCTTTTTCAATATGTGTAACAGATGCCTTGCTTATTCACATCCAAGATGCAGATACACCGAAAGAAGCATGGGGTATATTGTGCCGAATGTATGAGATAGACACTGGTGCAAGGAAGATACAACTAAAGCAACAGATTCACAGTGTCACACGAAGGAATAGGAGTATCCATGAGTATGTTCAGGAAATCAAGGGTTATGCAGATTCCTTGTCATCAATCCATGCCCCGATGGATGATGATGATTTGGTTGCTCTCACATTGCGTGGTTTAGGCAAAGAATACAAATCTTTTGACACTTCCATCTCAATAAGGTTGGGAGGAATGCCAGACTTTAATGAGCTTGTGTCATTGCTCATTGTAGAAGAATTGAAGCTAGGCCTTGGTGGTATGAGTGTTACAGGTGGTGCATCCTCGTCAAGCAATGATGAGCATGCAAGGAATCAGGCTTTTTACTCATCTAGAGGCTTTCGAGGCAGGGGGAGATTTACCCCTCGAGGCCGTGGAGGATGTGGTTGGAATGACAGGACTACTCAATCACAATCGAATCAGAATTTTCAGAATTCACAGTCATCATTTGGATCACGTGGAGGTCGTGGATTTCAATCCCATAGGGGGAGATTTGGAACAGGTGCTCGTGGTAGAGGACAATGGCAAGGTCCTCAACAAAATTTGAATGGGATTGAATGTCACTATTGTGGCAAACTTGGACATATGGCAAAAGATTGTTACAAAAAGCAGAATGATGTGAGGAATGGAAGACCACAACATGGAAATTATGCATCTACTAGCAACAATGATGGGAGTTCAAATCATCTTTTTGCGATGAAGCACATTATGGGAACAATGGATTCTCAGAATGCTGGAGATGAGTCATGGTATATGGATTCAGGTGCCTCAAACCACATGACATGTCATGGTGAGTGGTTTGAGAAGATGCAACCATTGGATACAAATGGTTATGTGGTCACAGGAGATGATACTCAGCATCTTATAACACATGTTGGCAGTGTGCCTTTGAGGATGCATGATGGAAATGTGAAGAATATGTCAGAAGTGTTATATGTACCATCCATCACAAAGAATTTGGCATCAGTAGGCCAAATGGTTGAGCAGGGATTACAAGTAAGATTCAATGAGAATGGCTGTTTTGTGGAAGACTTTAAGCATGGCTGTAGATTGATTGCCAAGGGCAAGAAGGAAGGATGGTTGTTCGAATTGGATGCAGGCATACCAGAATTGAGCTCAGCCATGTTTTCAAAGAGCAATGGGATTGTGCAGGACATTGACATGTGGCACAAGAGGATTGGGCATGTCAATATACAGAGATTAAAGAACATGCAAATAAGAGGCATTGTCAGTGGATTGCCTCGATTCAAGTATGATGGACATATGCATGTTTGTGAAGCCTGTCAGTTTGGAAAGCAGGCAAGGTTGAGGTTTCCTAGAGAAGGAAATATGAGTAACAGGCCACTTGAGATAGTACACAGTGATGTATGGGGCCCTGCACAAAATCCATCTATCAAAGGAAGTCTATACTATGTGACATTTATAGATGACTTCAGCAGGATGACATGGATATATTTTTTGAAAGAGAAGAGTTAAGTGCTGGAAAAGTTCATGGATTTCAAAGCTCTTGTAGAAAAACAATATGGCTGTTGGATTAAATGTTTGAGAACAAATGGAGGTGGTGAATACACCTCAAAAGCTTTTGAGCATTTCTTGCGGAAGCATGGGATAAGAAGACAGTTGACATGCAGGTATACACCTCAGCAGAATGGTGTGGCTGAGAGAAAGAATCGAGTCATATGTGAAGTGGCAAGGGCAATGCTCAATGAAAAGAGCATGCCAGATTACTATTGGGCAGAAGTATGTGCTACTGCAGTGTATATCCTGAACAAAACACCTACAGCAGCCATTCATGGAAGCACGCCAGAGATGCGGCTTACAGGTTACAGGCCAGACATTGGACATCTCAAAGTCTTTGGATGTGTAGATTATGCTCATGTGCCTGATGAAAGAAGACGGAAGTTGGATCCTAAGGCAGAGAAATGTGTATTTGTTGGATATACACAGGATCGAAAGGCCTACAAATGTTATAACCCTCAAACTAGACAAGTAGTCATCTCACGAGATGTGGTGTTTGATGAGCTTGCTAGTTGGTACAAAGCAAAAGATGAGGGAGTCATTGACTCACTTGAGGCTAATGTGCCTGTGAACTTGCCATCACAAGCAAGTTCTAGTTCTACTACTATGTCTGGGCCAAAGCTGAGAGTAGCAGTGTACGTCCATGGTCAGGACGTTTGCGACATGAGAGTGTGAGCACTCGGAGTAGTGCTATGGATAAAGGCAAGAAGAAAGTCGAAGGAATTGGGATCACAGGTTATGAGTCCTCTAGTTCTGAGAGTTTGGATGAGGAGCTCGGCATACCTATTTTACGCACACCTGGTGCTAGGCAGGATAGATATGTGCCACCACATGCTAGAGTTACAGGTGTACAGAGTGATCCGCATGCATTGAGGAGATCCCAGAGAGTCAGATATCCAGTTGAAAGATTGACATATAGAGATTTTGCTATGCACTATGCATACATGACATCTATGGTAAAGCATGTGGAACCTACATGCTATACTATTGGAGAGCATGTATGGCAGAAAGCCATGGATGAACAGATGGATGCTTTGGACAAAAATGATACATGGGAATTGGCTGAGTTACCTCAAGGAAAGAATGCAATAGGTTGCAAATGGGTGTATAAGGTAAAGTGCAAGTCAGATGGCAGCCTAGAGAGACATAAGGCAAGGCTGGTCGCTAAAGGATATGCACAAACTTATGGTCTTGATTATGATGAAACTTTCAGCCCAGTGGCTAAGATGGCTACAGTGAGGTCTATCATTGCACTCGCAGCACAAAAAGGTTAGGCTTTACATCAAATGGATGTAAAAAATGCTTTCTTGAATGGTGAACTACAAGAAGAGGTGTACATGGAACAGCCAGAAGGATATGTACATCCAAAATATCCGACTTTTGTTTGCAGGTTAAAGAAAGCAATCTATGGTTTGAAGCAAGCACCTCGTGCTTGGAGTGACAAGATCAACAGATATCTTGTCAGTATTGGATTTGTGGTTGGAAATGCAGACTCTTCACTTTATGTGAAGAAGACACATGATGGTATCGTGATGATAGTCATTTATGTTGATGATTTGATTATCACAGGTGATTGTGGGAAAGGCATTGATGAGGTTAAGGCCTCTTTATGCAAAGAGTTTGATATGAAAGACCTTGGTGATTTAAGGTTCTTTCTTGGCATTGAGGTGATTAGAACAAGCAAGGGTATATGGTTGGTGCAAAGGCAATATGCACTTGACATGCTGGCAAAGTATGGTATGACAGCATGCAAACCAATGTTGACACCATTAGAGCAAAACATGAAGCTTAGGGTTGATTTGGGTGATGAGCTTGATGATATCACCATGTACAGGAAAATGGTTGGTAGCCTTATCTACATGACCATTACGAGGCCAGATCTCAGTTATGC
The DNA here is from genome assembly GCF_041138505.1 of Cibotium barometz. Taxonomy (NCBI): domain Eukaryota; kingdom Viridiplantae; phylum Streptophyta; class Polypodiopsida; order Cyatheales; family Cibotiaceae; genus Cibotium; species Cibotium barometz. The sequence goes on from NC_141074.1 coordinate 15,757,107, forward strand.
AGTTGGTTTGGTAAGTCAGTTTATGCAGAGTCCTCGTAAACCTCACTTGGATGCTGTGAGACGTATTCTGAGATACGTCAAAACTACCTTGCATTATGGTCTTTTCTATGAGGCAGGAAAAGACATGCATGTCTATGGATATACAGATGCAGATTGGGCCGGTAGTGCATATGACAGGAGGTCTACCAGTGGCTATGTTTTCAGCCTTGGTAGTGGAGCTGTGAGTTGGAGCAGTAAAAAGCAACCTACAGTTGCTTTATCTACCACAGAGGCAGAGTATCGTGGAGCAGCCATAGCTGCATGTGAGGCTATGTGGTTGAAGAAGTTGCTAGATGATGTCAGGTTACAGAGTGATATGCGAGTTGCCATTCATTGTGACAACATGAGTAGTATTCAGCTTGCTAGCAACCCAGTTTATCATGCCAGGACCAAACATATTGAGGTCCACTATCACTTCATCAGAGAGAAAGTGCTAGATGGGCATGTTGATTTGACATATGTGCAGACAGATGAGCAGGTTGCAGATATCTTTACCAAAGCACTTGGTAAGGATAAGTTCAAGTATTTCCGTACTAGATTGGGAGTCCTAGAGATGGACATGTCGAGCTTGAGGGGGAGTGTTGAAATGTCAAGCTCGTATACAGCTGGAGGATAGCACATGGGTGCTGACAGAGTGACAGTATGGTAGATAGATATCGTGTGGTGTGTTTATGACCGCGTCCAGCTGGTCATGTGTGGTGTGGACATTACATTAGGTTTACTTTGTAGTGTGGACAGAACACTATGTTGTGTTCCTCTTTGTGTGTGTGAGAGAGATGATGACTATGGCTTCTCTCCTTCTTTATGATTGATGGATATGGATTAGGGTTTGCTTCTCTTGTGTGTGCTCTCTCCTGCTTCTGTTTTTTATCAAGAATTCTGTTCCTGAGAATCTTTTCTCAAACATCAAGAATTTCTTCAGGTTGGAGTTCCATCTGCCCTTGGGTTGAAGAGGTTAGGATTTCATCATCAAGCACATGATTTGGACTTGGCACATATTTCATCATCAAGTAGATGATTTGGGCTTCACACATATTTCTTTAAGGCTTACATGAAATACATTATGAACTTTGAGATGAGGAGGTAGAAGAAGCTCATAGGCTAAGTCACCTACTTTCTTTGTAATCAGATATGGCCCACAATATCTGGGGGATAACTTCTTGTACTTCCCAAGAGATAAAGAACTTCTTTTGGGCCGTACTCGAATGAAGACTATATCTGCTTCTTCAAACTTTCTATCTGTTCTCTTCTTATTTGCATACTTCTTCTGTCGATCCTGGGCAGCTTTAATATCTTTACGAATTGACTGCATCTACTGCTCCATGTTGTCAAGCATATGTCTGGACATCTCGACCCTAGTCAATGGGTCGGACCAAGTTAATGGAGTTAAGAAATCGTCCATACAGAGCTTTAAAAGGGCTCATCCCGATACTTCGATGATAAGAAGCATTGTAGGCAAACTCGACTAGGTGCAGATAGCTTAGCCACTTCTTGGGTTCTCTGCCACCACAGCATGACCGAAGTATATCTTCGATTACTTGGTTTACCCTTTCAGTTTGACCATCGGTCTCAGGGTGATAAGCTGTGCTGAGATCCAAGAAAGTTCCCACTGCTTTGAAAAATGCAGTCTAGAACCTTGAAGTAAACTTGGGATCTCGATCACTTACTATTCTCCTGGGTAGGCCATGCAATCTGAAGATTTCTTTGAGGAACACTCTGGCCACATCCACTGCAGTGTAGGTTTCTTTTACTGGAATCAAATGGGCAACTTTGGTCAGTCTGTCAACTACCACGAAAATGGAGTTGTAACCTGATTGCACTAAAGATAATCCAGTAATAAAGTCCATACTGATACATTCCCAGTTCATCTGGGGGAATGGATGTAACTTCCCAGGCATTTTTACTCTTTCATCTTTGACTTTCTGGCATGTCATACATTGACGTACATGATTCAGTACATCCTTTTTCAGGCTAGACCAAAAGAAGCTTTTCTTTATAGACATGTAGGTTTTGATGAAACCTGGATGTCCTGCTATAAGGCTGTCATTCAGAATTTGATCCTTGGTTCCCTTATCATTGGGAATGCATAGCCTGCGATGGGCTTCATTCAGAATTTGATCCTTGGTTCCCTTATCATTGGGAATGCATAGCCTGCAATTATAATACATAATGCCATCATCCACACTGTACCCCTGAACTCTGTTCAACTCTTGTGTGGAGTTTTGCTTTCCTGCATAAGTAGGGTAGTAATAGGGCCAAAGAATCTATCCTGCATGATCTTCTCTCTTGCTTCAATAATCAAAGGATTTGATACTACTGAAATTGCAAGCAAGGAGGATTTTCTACTGAGGGCATCTGCTACCACATTCTCTTAGCCTGGGCAGTACTTGATTTCAAAATCAAATTCCTGCAGGGACTGCATCAACCTTCTTTGGCGCATGTTGAGATCCTTCTGAGTGAAGATCCACTTTAAGCTTTGATGATCTGTCTCATCAAAGTGAATCTTTGTCCCAGTAGGTAATGTCTCCACAACTTGAGGGCATATACTATTGAAAGTAGTTCCAGGTCGTGGATAGCATAATTCCTCTCATGCGTTTTGAGTTTTTGGGATTCATAGGCCACTGCATGACCTTCCTGCATAAGTGCACCTCCCAGGGCAAAACCACTTGCATCAGTTACTTCCTCAAAGGGTAGAGAGAAATCTGGCAACTTCAGAACGGGGTTGGTTACCAAGGCGGTCTTCAGCTTATCAAAAGCACTCTGGAACCTGGGAGACCACTGAAATGGGGTATTCTTTTTTAGAAGGTTAGTCAGGGGGAAGCTATGAGAGCATACTTTGGTGTAAAAATTCTATACCAACCAGTCAATCCCAAGAATCCTCTCACTTCTTTCACTGACTTTGGTTCAGGCCAATCTATGACTACTTGGACTTGAGAAATTCCATCTTTGGATACCAAAAAGCCCAAAGTATTCAACGTGGTCGGCATTTGCTCTTTTTGGCAAAGAGTTGGTGCTTCCTTAGAATCTCAAGAACTTTTCGGACATGAGTCTCATGGTCAGCTGCATTCTTTGAATAAATCAAAATGTCATCAAAGAAAACTAGAACAAAATCATCCAAGTATTCTCTGAGGATGTCCTGCATTAGGCGATTGAAAGTAGCTGGGGCATTAGGCGATTGAAAGTAGCTGGGGCATTAGTTAATTCGAACGGCATGATAGTAAATTCATAATGCCCATAGCGAGTATTGATGGCTATTTTCGAGATATCTTGTTCATTAATCCTGATCTGGTAATACCCAGATTTGAGATCTATCTTTGTGAAGATTTGGGCTCCATTTAGCCTGTCCTCCAGAAGCTCATCAATTCTTGGGATAGGATATTTATTCTTAACTGTCAGCTAATTGAGACCTCTGTGAGTCCACACAAAGTCTAAGCGTTCCATCTTTCTTTTTCTGAAAGAGAACTGGTGCACCCCAAGGTGAAACACTGGGTCTAACAAACCCTTGTTCTAACAGTTGCCTAAGCTATTCCTTGAGTTTGATGGCTTCAGGAACTGGCATTTTGTAAGTGCGTAGGGCTACTGGCTGAGCTCCGGGGGTCAATTCAATCACATGATCTACTTCCCGAATTGGAGGCATTTCAGTTAGATCTGCTGGGAATAGATCATCAAATTCACTTAACCATTCTGGTTCTTTAGCCTTAAGCTTTGCGTCTATTGGGTTCATTTTGACAACATAAATTTGCTACTTCTTCCTAAGTCCTTTAAGCATTTTAGAAGCTTTTACTAACTGAAGGTCTGGGGATCCGAAAACTCTAGTTCCTTGAACTTTGTTCCCGTGAAGGTCATGGAAGGAAATGGTTCCATTGTGACAGTGTATGTCAGCTTGATTTTTGTGGAGCCAATCCATTCCAAGGATCCCGTCAAAAACTCCCATAGGTAAGACTTTGAACTGACAGTCGGTTACATTACCATCTAGATTGAACTGGATAAGATCTGTCTCATGGTGGTGAGTGAAAAGAATCTTCCCACTGGCCAATTCAACTTGCATAGGTTTCCCTGATTTCTGTTCTAAGACTAGCTTATGCAAGCATCCATGGGAAATGAATAAATAAGAACTACCTGAATCAATCAAAAGCTTAAAAGGCTTACCTTGATATTCTGCTGGAGTATGGATGACTGAGAATTGACAGTTAGGTCCTTGGTTTTCAATTGCAACAAAGATCTGCCCTCTTTCCTCTTCTACTACATCCAAAATTGTGACTACTCTCACAGCTGCAATCTGAGGCGGAACTCTTTCTCTTTGGTTACCCCAGTTCTGGGAAGGAGTTCTGAGGTTACTCTAGACAGAGGCAGATGGTTGAGCTGGAATTCTTCTGGGGTTTCCCTCGCTTGGGTGAGACGGACCTTGATTAGACTGGTATGAAGGGGTTGGTCTCTAAACTCGGGGTCCTTGACTTCCCTGTCCCCTTGACATGGCAGGAGTTGGGCAGTCTTTCAACTGGTGACCAAAAACCTGGCATCCAAAACATCGGTTTTCACTTCTGAGCTCATGCCTCTGATTTCTTGAAAGAGGTGGGGCTCCTGAGAAAGTATTCTGGGAAAAGGGTCTTCCTTCACTTCAAAATCTTCCTGCATCCTAATTCTGATTCGGGCCTTGCTGCCTCTTCAGGGGTGGAAAGTTTGAAGTACTTCCCTGGGCTTGGAATCTTTTAAAGTTAGAGGGTGCAGGCTTTGGCAGGACCTTTACTACAAAGGCTTTGGCAAAATCCTTTGGCATTCTTACTGCTTTAGCCATGGACACTGGTTTGGCATTTTTGACCAGTGTGTCCAAGGGTTCGTTCATCCCGAATGAACCTGGACATGAGTTGTTCTTCATCTATAGAGGTGGTGAATATTTGAGTAGAAGAGCAAAGGCCTGGTGATATTCCTCGATGGTTTTGCTCTCCTGCTTCAGCTCTAAGAATTCGTTCATTTTGATTTTCAAAAATCCAGGGGGACAAAATCTCTTTCTTAGATAGGTTTTAAGGTCGTTCCAGGACTGAGTATTTCTATCCAGACGGTTGGTGTCACAGTGGTTTCTCCATGCTAACCTGGCTGTTTTCACTATTTTTAGCCAGGCAAGAGCCATTTTGCTCCGCTCATTGTAGCTTGTGATGTCAAAATATTCTTCCATGGCTTCCACCCATTTCTCCACAGCCTCGCCTAGGTTCTCCCCTTCTCCCTTGAAGGGTCCTAGTGGCTGAGTCCTATGAAGAGCCTTGCGAACATCAGGGTCAAGCTCGTCATCTTCAGAGAGAGGGTCTGGCTGATGGCCACGGTTTCCTCGTCTCATGATTCTGCCAAAAATTTATATATTATTAAATTTTTATTTTGATATCATCCACGAGATCCTAAGACGTAAGAGGTTTGGAAAACAATTTCTTAAACAAGACAATGATCTTAGTGGAGATCTATGACATATGTCCGATAACAGATTTTTCTTCATCAAATTGTCTGTAAATAATCACTTATATGACAGGGAATTTTTCTCCGAAAAACATTTCTTTATTTATATAAAAGTTGCAATATGTACATAGAGCGGCTCGGCTCCAGAATTCAAAATCTCCTCGGGAGTCGCATAAGATGACGGTACTGGGCCATAGCCATGCCCTGATACAAATGTTCACTTATTGACAAGGGAGCTATTATTTTCTCCTTAGAAATAAAACAACTAAGGAGTCTGTAGACTTGGCATGAAAGTCTGAAATTTCGAGGTGTCGAATGATATAGAATGACACCATGCACCATTTTTAGTTTCTCCTTAGGAATAAAACAGCTAAGGATTCTGTAGACTTGGCATGAAAGTCTGAAATTCCGAGGCATCGAATGATATAGAATGACGCCACGCACCATTTTCAGTTTTAACAGAATCATAGCCAATGAGAGGTTCTGCCATAGCATTGCCTGGCAGTCGCAAGAGGCGTGGACATTTCTACCATGCAAACCACTTATGCTGCAGTTTCTCCACTGGGTTAGGAAAATATAAATCCTCGAAATGGCATGCGAGTCTAGCTCGGCTTGTTCGAGTTAAAGCGGAGGAAATGAGATGCTCGAAGGTGAAAGCAATCATATCTTGAGACTGGCTGAGGTCGGGAATACCAGATAAATAGGGAACTTCCATCTATAAAAATAATTTCTTTGATTAAAAATTCTTCATTAAAGAAGCTTACGGAATGAAAATACATTATAAAAAATGCTTTTTCTGAGTTTTTATCATCAATTCCTGATAAGAATTTGTTTATCCTTATTAGCTTTCAACTTCGTTGTGTTACCAACTGTGAGATCCCTCTGCCCCCCTCCACGCGGACTCCCGGTAGTAGCTGACAGCGGAAGCAACCCCCTCCAGTGCGGGGTAGGGTTTCTCATTCGGGGCCTCGCCCTCGAATGTTCGGGCATGAGACTAGGCTGGTGGTCACTCCGAAAACCGAAACCGAGAAAATTTTCCATGCCCGGAAAGCGGGGACGATTCCACCTTTTTGAATTTTCTTAACGATATTTTTTTTCTAACGAGATTAATCTAAACTATCCTTCACCTGAATAAACCAGATAGAAGGAAAGTATCATTGATATAATTTGATCATCTGAGTAATTTCAACACTTTTTTCCTGATCAAGATCAGGCACAGCCGTTGATCCACTCAATTGAGAAATTTATCAGGGAATTAACTAGCTACTCAAATCCTAGCGTAATCCTAAGATTTTTCAGTTTGATTATTAAAACTCCATTGATTCCAGCCTAACCCCATCCGGCCCATGGGTTAGCCACCACCCTGCCACTGGAATCGGTAGATCCAAACAAGTACTCACCCACCCATAATTGAAATGCCTTTCTTAACTTTAGCTTTAGAAAACAGATACGCACATATAAAAATAATCCATTGACAAAACAGATATGACCACAGATTTCATAATTCAAAATTTCCATTCAATCCCTTGTTTCACAAAAACAGTACAAATCTGGACTCTCCATTGGGACTTGCTGGTCAGCAACAACAATGAGATCCAGTAACAGATTACAATAATCATTTCATCAACATACATATATATATCTTCCTCGACATACGAATGGGTGTCCTACGCACCACGAGCCCATGCATTGCCTAGTCAGAACCCTCCCCAGGATCCTCCTTAGGTGTTTTGGTACTTCACTCAGGGACCGTTTCGTCGGCCCTCGCCCATCGTACCGGGGAAGCACACCATTTTTGCCGCTTGAGCTGTCCCTCGAACACTCCCCGCCAGTTTTTGCAACCGGACTTCTCTTAAATAAACATATATGCCAAATGCTCCCTTCAGCATTGTGGCGTAAGACAGTCCTTTAAGAAAACAGGGTTTCTATGCAAGTTTTCAGTTTTGATTTTGTTTGAAAACCATGAATAATCTAAAATCCGTATCCCAATACTTCTAGATCTAGGTCTGAATTCCAAACAGAATTCCTCAAATTCTGTTAACTTGATCCTCAGATCAAAATCAAAAGTCTTAACTTAATTTCAGATTCTGTAAGATCCCTGTTCCCACCGAGCAACGAATTCACGATACTGGCAGCGGAAGTAACACTTCTCGCGCGGGACAGGGGTCCCACATTCGGGGCCTCGCCCACGGATATCCGGACAAGAGACTAATCCGTCGGTTTGTCCAAAACCGAAACCGGGAAAACTTCCTTTACCCGGAAAGCATGGGCGATTCCACCAGGATAACTCTTTACTCTAACGTAGTCAAGATCATTACGAATCAACTGATCTGACTGCACCTTTAACGGTACTTGGTCAAATCAAGGAAGAAACTTGCACTTGGATCATTGGGATCAACGCTTTTTTCCCCATCAAGAGGCACAGCCGTTGATTCCTATCCATAGAACAATTTCTATCCGGGATTTACTTCATCTATCGTAATAATAGAAATTAAATCTCGATTTATGGATCCATGAGTCCAGCCTAACCCCATCCGATCCCATGGGTTAGCCAACCACCCAACCACTGTAGTGATGGGATCCAATTTGGAATTTGGTTAGGTTTTGTCCCGGGTACCAAGGAAAAGAGTTCCAAGGCCCCCTAGCCGGAAGTTCATGCAAACATAAAACTAGCCACACCACTTACACACCCAATATGAAAATTGCCTTTTCTTAGCATCAGCTAACTTTAAAACAATCCTTTAATGAAACCATAGTACCACTGATCACGATCTTCCAATTTATCCAGTTGATTCATAATTTCCCATCATTCCTTCATCAGAGTATCTATGGCATCATTGGCAACTAGAACGCTCACCACCTGTCCACACAGGGGCCTTTTCAATAGTTCCTAGCCCATAATACTCGGCAATATAATCACTTATAAAAATCAAGATGGACTCTCGTTGAAGATCAGCAAGATCAACCAACAGATCCATATAAAGAGCCATGGACTCATCCATTGAAGACCAGCAAGGTCAATCAACCAGATCCATGCCCGGTTTCACAAAACAACTCTTACTCCTTGTTCCAATATCTTCCTCGACGCACGCGTGGGTATCCTAGGCGACCCAGAGCCCGAGCACCGTATGGTCAGCACCCTCTAGGATCCTTCGCAGGTGACCTAGCGCTTCACTCATAGGCCGCTTCCTTGGTCCCTCATCCACCGTACCGGAAGCTCACCATTTTAATCGAACCGAGGCTGGTCAAGACCTCGGCCGACCTTGCTACGTGAGACGTCCTCCATTGACTCTCCGTCAGCAGTTGCAACTTTATCAGTTAGGTCTCCACGACCTTAATCACAAGACGGTCAAAATGCTTTCCCAGCATTCTTGACATAAAACAGCCATTTACAGACAGCATTTACAAACAGTTTACAAATACAATTTCTATGTTAACTCTCATTTTTCCACATTATCCCTCATACAATCCACATTACTTATTCCACATTTCATTTATATGTGTACTCATCCAATCACATCATTTTCCATCTCTTCACTTCAGATTCCTTCACATCACATATCATATATTCACATCCATATCCACATCCATACATCCACATCCACATCCACATTCACATCCATACATCCACATCTACATGCTTATCTCCATTTTCACATCCTCATTTATACATCCACATCCCATATCCACATTCATACATACACATCCATATCCACATCCATATCCGCATTCATACATACACATCTATATCCACATCCACATGCATACATTCATTATCACGTCCTCATTCATACATCCACATCCACATACATACATACATCCACATCCACATTTCCATTCACATCTATACATCCATATCTACATGCACATTCACATCCATACATCCACATCTATATACTCCATACATCCACATTCATGTATCCACATCTACATGCATACATCCATACATACACATCCACATTTACATCCATGCATCCACATCCACATCCTCATTCACATCCATACATCCACATTCATACATCCACATCCACATCCACATTCACATCCATACATCCACATCTTCATGCTTATCTCCATTTTCACATCCTCATTTATACATCCACATCCCATATCCACATTCATACATACACATCCATATCCACATCCACATGCATACATACATCCACATCCACATTCCCATTCACATATATATATCCATATCTACATGCACATTCACATCCATACATCCACATCTATATGCTCATTCACATCCATACATCCACATTCATGCATCCACATCTACATGCATACATCCACATCCACATTTACATCCATGCATTCACATCTACATCCTCATTCACATCCATACATCCACATTCATACATCCATACATCAACATTCATACATCCACATCCACATCCACATTCACATCTATACATCCACATCTACATGCTTATCTCCATTTTCACATCCTCATTTATACATCCACATCCCATATCCACATTCATACATACACATCCATATCCACATCCACATGCATACATACATCCACATCTACATTTCCATTCACATATATACATCCATATCTACATGCACATTCACATCCATACATCCACATCTATATGCTCATTCACATCCATACATCCACATTCTTGCATCCACATCTACATGCATACATCCATACATCCACATCCACATTTACATCCATGCATCCACATCTACATCCTCATTCACATCCATACATCCACATTCATACATCCATACATCCACATTCATACATCCACATCCACATCCACATTCACATCCATACATCCACATCTACATGCTTATCTCCATTTTCACATCCTCATTTATACATCCACATCCCATATCCACATTCATACATACACATCCATATCCACATCCACATGCATCTTATCATATCTTATCACTTCCCATATCTTTTATGCATACCTCTATGCATGAAATTCAATTATGTTAAAAGTAACACTTTTATAATAAAATATTCAACTTTTATGCATACCTCTATGCATGAAATCCAATATGATAAAAGTAACACTTTTGATATAAAAAAAATTATCCTTTATGCATACTTCTATGCATGAAAATTAAAAATGATAAAAGTAACACTTTTGATATAAAAATTTTCCTTTATGCATACTTCTATGCATGAAAATTAAAAATGATAAAAGTAACACTTTTAATATAAAAAAAATTATCCTTTATGCATACTTCTATGCATGAAAATTAAAAATGATAAAAGTAACACTTTTGATATAAAAATTTTTCTTTTATGCATACTTCTATGCATGAAAAAATAAAAATGATAAAAGTAACACTTTTGATATAAAAAAATTATCCTTTATGCATGATATTAAAATTCAATTTCTCCATGATTATAATGAAATTCTTTCAATTAATCTAGGATGATAATTCCTAGAATATGGTAGGAAGTCCTCTTTTTATGCTTTGAATGAAATTATTTTATGCATATTTTTTATAAAAATTTTGCCATAGCTCCGCTGCTATGACTGATAAATCTCAATTTTTTCTAAGGGATAAAGCTTATCATTAAGAAAATAATTAAAATGATCTCTAATTGGATCATTAATCTATAATGGATTGAATCATCAATATGCATAAACTAAAAGCATATGAAAAAGCCATTAATTTGGCCTCAAGCATAGCTTAATCTTGGATTAAGGAAAAGCTTTATGAAAAGCTTCATGTGGATTGAGAATGGGTCATGAGTATGACCATTTCTTGAGTGAGAGAGAGAAATTACATAAAAACCATTAGAGTTTAAACATAAATAAAAATTAACTTCAATAGCATTTATTAAATTATGTAACTCTTCACTACTATTCACCAATTAACTTTAATAGCATTTAAAAAACCATACCAATTAAGCTTCTCAAGCTTGAGAGGGGTTGAGAAGAGAGAAACATTGAGAAATTATAGAAAAGAGCAATATTCACTAATTACCTTACAAATTGCTTGATTCTTTGTTCACGGTAGAGGCCCCCAACCAATCAATTGGTTAAGTATGTTGATGGAGCCACTAATGGGGATTGAAGAAAGAGGGAAGCTCCAAAAACTAGTGAATTATTAAATGAATTCACAGTTCTTGGCTTAGGTGGAGTAGAGTAACGATGCATAAACACTATATATTTTTCAACAAGGGGGAGGCTTCTATTTATAGGAAAATTTGAGCTCCTAACCAAACAAACTGATTCTAGAATTTTCCAAATCAGTTTGGTCAATTTTTGACCATTTTTAGGTCAGTTAAGCTAATTTTTTGGAACTAGACTTGAATGAGGAGAGAGGAGAGATGAAATATCTCAATTTTTATGAGTTTAAAACTCATTCAAGCATGTGAAATATGCACCTCCTTTAAAGAACTCCCCTTTCTTACATATGTCATATTTTTAATATTGCTCATAGTTTTTTACTAATAAACCTTGTACATTTTCAACTCTTCATCTTATGTGAAATATGCACCTCCTTTAAAGAACTCCCCTTCCTTACATATGTCATACTTTTAATATTGCTCATAATTTTTTACTAATAAACCTTGTACATTTTCAACTCTTCATCTTATGTGAAATATGCACCTCCTTTAAAGAACTCCCCTTCCTTACATATGTCATACTTTTAATATTGCTCATAATTTTTTACTAATAAACCTTGTACATTTTCAACTCTTCATCTTATGTGAAATATGCACCTCCTTTAAAGAACTCCCCTTCCTTACATATGTCATACTTTTAATATTGCTCATAATTTTTTACTAATAAACCTTGTACATTTTCAACTCTTCATCTTATGTGAGCATTTACTCATTTTTGGGTATCTTCTTTTACAAATAGGATTTATCTCCTCCCTACACATGGATTGATGCTATTGGCCCATAGGAACCTTAATTGGACCATAATCCAAAAATTTCTGAAAATCTAGACCCTTAGGCTAAGGTCCTTTATACCCATTTCTAATTAATTCCAATTGCACATTGGAAAGTTCTTTTTGAATTTCTGTTTCAGGGGAACTTATTTTAATAAGATGAGATAATTTTCTATCCAAAAATATTTAAAATCTGAATATTCTCTCTCTAGAATATTTTCTCTCTCTAGGTTAAAACAGTTAGAAACAAGTCTTTTATATTTCTGAAGAGGGATTGATTATAGGAGAAGATGCTGGACATTTTGAGAGGCTGGGGAGGAATCTTACATTCTCTCCCACTTGAAAAATGCGAGATGCCCTCATCTCGCAAACTGGGGGTAATTTTGCAAGATGCACAAGTATGAGACTGAGAGAAATTTTTTTAATTAAGATTAACCACCAATTTAAAAAAAAAGTCTCAAGAGAGCAAGATTCAAGATAAGAACAAGATTTAAACTTTATTCATTCTCGGAACTTATACAGTAAAGATAGAAGAACTCTTTACACTTCCATAAGTCCGTCCATCATATGGTCACAAAAGCAGTCCTCACAAGCTGCTCAAGTATAGGGTAACTCATCTATGGAAATGATTCTGCTAGTTATTGCCGCACCTATCTCAGTGGTATGAGGCGATCTAACAAAAGGACCTCTGAGAGGCAAGCCAAAAACGGGATAAAGACATATCTTCTCATGAGGAAGAAAACACGCCAGTAAGAAGACCCGCTCAGAAAACCCAAGATGCCTTGATCTCATGACGCAGTAGTATCGGGGACCCAATCCCAAAGCTTCAATAGCCATGGCCAAGCGGACATTATTACGAAAATGTTGCTGACCCCAGGGTGTTACCCTAGTTATGTCTTGATAGGTCCGCCATTTGGTTTGCGCTACAGAAGTTCCCAAGTGGGAAAAGTGAGCGCTCATACTGCTCTATAAAATCCTTCTTCACAGACTCACTTGCGTCTTGAAGGTGAGGAATCATTATGGATAAAACTAGTTCTTGTTGCCAAGCCATGAAGGAGATTAAGAAAGAAAGGAGATCGATGGAAGTAAGATTACTATGAGCGACAAGTAAAAGTTACGACTTATATAAAGGAAGGAGCTAGCGTAACTTAGAAGCCAACGGTAACTTGCCACTAAAGTTTTACCGTCTTTCCCTGATTTGGGTTTGGCACATATTTCTATAGAAAGCATTAAGAACCTTGAGATGAGAAGATAAAAGAGGTTCGTAGGCTAAGTTACCTACCTTCTTTGGTCCACAATATCTGGGAATAACTTCTTATACTTCCTAAGAGATAAAGAACTTCTTTTGGGCCGTACTCGAATGAAGACCAAAACCTTGATATCCAAAACATCGATTCTCACTTCTGAACTCATTGTTCTGAATCCTTAAAACAGGTGGGACTCTTGAGAAGTATTCGGGGAAAAGGTTCTTCCTTTTTTTTAAACAAAATCTTTCTTTTATTTTAGAGAGAGAATAATTATAAGATCAGAAAGGGAGATTCTTACTCCTGTATACCTCGAAGGCTGGGGAAGAATCTTACATTCTACCCCACTTGAAAAGAGCGAGATGTCCTCATCTCGCAAGGTAGAGGACAACTCTTTTTCTTAAGATCCAATTTTATTCTGGGTTCCTTATATTCTGGTCAACCCAACAGAATACTGGGATAATTATCCCTTAAATAGAACTCATCATTAAATAACAATTCATTTAAATCATATCATTCATAACTTTAACACGATAATGGTCCATTAGACCGAAAAAAATTCCTTCTGAACATTCCTCTACGGGAATTTCAGTTAAGCTAGATCTCAATTTGTCATCCCTTAACTTGATCTACCGGTCAAGTGTTAACAGTAGCAATCTGACAGCACAATCCACTAATCTCATAGTGATTTGCTGAAATCATTATCATCATTCCAGTTATGAATATCATCACTGGGAGTCGTCCCATTAATCCTCATTGTGGTTTTGTTCGGATTTTTATATTTTAACTAATTTCAGAAATCATCATTTTTCAATCAGAATTTTCAATCAGAATCCAATTCAATTCATCAATTCTCAAACAGAATTAAAAATCATATCAACCACATTCAAATTCATCATCTGGATAGCATTAACGCTTATAATTTCAAGTCTTAGATTTACTCGTATATACTGTCAGTAAAGAGCTGCAGTATACTCTCGGTATATACGGGTAGTCACGGCCCTTGGAATTATAAGGTAAATACCATCATGTCTAGGCCTCAAGCAAGTCACGAATTCTATATAATTGCGGTACTTCCATCTGAAGACCCAATTACCAAATTACGAATTTCAGTTTGAATATCAATTTGTATGAATTATATCACACAATTACAACCTTTTTGATTCTTGAAAATTTTTTGATATATTTGGCTTCTCGGTTGATCCTCATTTAACCAAAATGCTCTGATACCAACTGTAAGATCCCTGTTCCCACCGAGCAACGAATTCACGATACTGGCAGCGGAAGTAACACTTCTCGCGCGGGACAGGGGTCCCACATTCGGGGCCTCGCCCACGGATATCCGGACAAGAGACTAATCCGTCGGTTTGTCCAAAACCGAAACCGGGAAAACTTCCTTTACCCGGAAAGCATGGGCGATTCCACCAGGATAACTCTTTACTCTAACGTAGTCAAGATCATTACGAATCAACTGATCTAACTGCACCTTTAACGGTACTTGGTCAAATCAAGGAAGAAACTTGCACTTGGATCATTGGGATCAACGCTTTTTTTCCCATCAAGAGGCACAGCCGTTGATTCCTATCCATAGAACAATTTCTATCCGGGATTTACTTCATCTATCGTAATAATAGAAATTAAATCTCGATTTATGGATCCATGAGTCCAGCCTAACCCCATCCGATCCCATGGGTTAGCCAACCACCCAACCACTGTAGTGATGGGATCCAATTTGGAATTTGGTTAGGTTTTGTCCCGGGTACCAAGGAAAAGAGTTCCAAGGCCCCCTAGCCGGAAGTTCATGCAAACATAAAACTAGCCACACCACTTACACACCCAATATGAAAATTGCCTTTTCTTAGCATCAGCTAACTTTAAAACAATCCTTTAATGAAACCATAGTACCACTGATCACGATCTTCCGATTTATCCAGTTGATTCATAATTTCCCATCATTCCTTCATCAGAGTATCTATGGCATCATTGGCAACTAGAACGCTCACCACCTGTCCACACAGGGGCCTTTTCAATAGTTCCTAGCCCATAATACTCGGCAATATAATCACTTATAAAAATCAAGATGGACTCTCGTTGAAGATCAGCAAGATCAACCAACAGATCCATATAAAGAGCCATGGACTCATCCATTGAAGACCAGCAAGGTCAATCAACCAGATCCATGCCCGGTTTCACAAAACAACTCTTACTCCTTGTTCCAATATCTTCCTCGACGCACGCGTGGGTATCCTAGGCGACCCAGAGCCCGAGCACCGTATGGTCAGCACCCTCTAGGATCCTTCGCAGGTGACCTAGCGCTTCACTCATAGGCCGCTTCCTTGGTCCCTCATCCACCGTACCGGAAGCTCACCATTTTAATCGAACCGAGGCTGGTCAAGACCTCGGCCGACCTTGCTACGTGAGACGTCCTCCATTGACTCTCCGTCAGCAGTTGCAACTTTATTAGTTAGGTCTCCACGACCTTAATCACAAGACGGTCAAAATGCTTTCCCAGCATTCTTGACATAAAACAGCCATTTACAGACAGCATTTACAAACAGTTTACAAATACAATTTCTATGTTAACTCTCATTTTTCCACATTATCCCTCATACAATCCACATTACTTATTCCACATTTCATTTATATGTGTACTCATCCAATCACATCATTTTCCATCTCTTCACTTCAGATTCCTTCACATCACATATCATATATTCACATCCATATCCACATCCATACATCCACATCCACATCCACATTCACATCCATACATCCACATCTACATGCTTATCTCCATTTTCACATCCTCATTTATACATCCACATCCCATATCCACATTCATACATACACATCCATATCCACATCCATATCCGCATTCATACATACACATCTATATCCACATCCACATGCATACATTCATTATCACGTCCTCATTCATACATCCACATCCACATACATACATACATCCACATCCACATTTCCATTCACATCTATACATCCATATCTACATGCACATTCACATCCATACATCCACATCTATATACTCCATACATCCACATTCATGTATCCACATCTACATGCATACATCCATACATACACATCCACATTTACATCCATGCATCCACATCCACATCCTCATTCACATCCATACATCCACATTCATACATCCACATCCACATCCACATTCACATCCATACATCCACATCTTCATGCTTATCTCCATTTTCACATCCTCATTTATACATCCACATCCCATATCCACATTCATACATACACATCCATATCCACATCCACATGCATACATACATCCACATCCACATTCCCATTCACATATATACATCCATATCTACATGCACATTCACATCCATACATCCACATCTATATGCTCATTCACATCCATACATCCACATTCATGCATCCACATCTACATGCATACATCCACATCCACATTTACATCCATGCATTCACATCTACATCCTCATTCACATCCATACATCCACATTCATACATCCATACTTCCACATTCATACATCCACATCCACATCCACATTCACATCTATACATCCACATCTACATGCTTATCTCCATTTTCACATCCTCATTTATACATCCACATCCCATATCCACATTCATACATACACATCCATATCCACATCCACATGCATACATACATCCACATCTACATTTCCATTCACATATATACATCCATATCTACATGCACATTCACATCCATACATCCACATCTATATGCTCATTCACATCCATACATCCACATTCTTGCATCCACATCTACATGCATACATCCATACATCCACATCCACATTTACATCCATGCATCCACATCTACATCCTCATTCACATCCATACATCCACATTCATACATCCATACATCCACATTCATACATCCACATCCACATCCACATTCACATCCATACATCCACATCTACATGCTTATCTCCATTTTCACATCCTCATTTATACATCCACATCCCATATCCACATTCATACATACACATCCATATCCACATCCACATGCATCTTATCATATCTTATCACTTCCCATATCTTTTATGCATACCTCTATGCATGAAATTCAATTATGTTAAAAGTAACACTTTTATAATAAAATATTCAACTTTTATGCATACCTCTATGCATGAAATCCAATATGATAAAAGTAACACTTTTGATATAAAAAAAATTATCCTTTATGCATACTTCTATGCATGAAAATTAAAAATGATAAAAGTAACACTTTTGATATAAAAATTTTCCTTTATGCATACTTCTATGCATGAAAATTAAAAATGATAAAAGTAACACTTTTAATATAAAAAAAATTATCCTTTATGCATACTTCTATGCATGAAAATTAAAAATGATAAAAGTAACACTTTTGATATAAAAATTTTTCTTTTATGCATACTTCTATGCATGAAAAAATAAAAATGATAAAAGTAACACTTTTGATATAAAAAAATTATCCTTTATGCATGATATTAAAATTCAATTTCTCCATGATTATAATGAAATTCTTTCAATTAATCTAGGATGATAATTCCTAGAATATGGTAGGAAGTCCTCTTTTTATGCTTTGAATGAAATTATTTTATGCATATTTTTTATAAAAATTTTGCCATAGCTCCGCTGCTATGACTGATAAATCTCAATTTTTTCTAAGGGATAAAGCTTATCATTAAGAAAATAATTAAAATGATCTCTAATTGGATCATTAATCTATAATGGATTGAATCATCAATATGCATAAACTAAAAGCATATGAAAAAGCCATTAATTTGGCCTCAAGCATAGCTTAATCTTGGATTAAGGAAAAGCTTTATGAAAAGCTTCATGTGGATTGAGAATGGGTCATGAGTATGACCATTTCTTGAGTGAGAGAGAGAAATTACATAAAAACCATTAGAGTTTAAACATAAATAAAAATTAACTTCAATAGCATTTATTAAATTATGTAACTCTTCACTACTATTCACCAATTAACTTTAATAGCATTTAAAAAACCATACCAATTAAGCTTCTCAAGCTTGAGAGGGGTTGAGAAGAGAGAAACATTGAGAAATTATAGAAAAGAGCAATATTCACTAATTACCTTACAAATTGCTTGATTCTTTGTTCACGGTAGAGGCCCCCAACCAATCAATTGGTTAAGTATGTTGATGGAGCCACTAATGGGGATTGAAGAAAGAGGGAAGCTCCAAAAACTAGTGAATTATTAAATGAATTCACAGTTCTTGGCTTAGGTGGAGTAGAGTAACGATGCATAAACACTATATATTTTTCAACAAGGGGGAGGCTTCTATTTATAGGAAAATTTGAGCTCCTAACCAAACAAACTGATTCTAGAATTTTCCAAATCAGTTTGGTCAATTTTTGACCATTTTTAGGTCAGTTAAGCTAATTTTTTGGAACTAGACTTGAATGAGGAGAGAGGAGAGATGAAATATCTCAATTTTTATGAGTTTAAAACTCATTCAAGCATGTGAAATATGCACCTCCTTTAAAGAACTCCCCTTTCTTACATATGTCATATTTTTAATATTGCTCATAGTTTTTTACTAATAAACCTTGTACATTTTCAACTCTTCATCTTATGTGAAATATGCACCTCCTTTAAAGAACTCCCCTTCCTTACATATGTCATACTTTTAATATTGCTCATAATTTTTTACTAATAAACCTTGTACATTTTCAACTCTTCATCTTATGTGAAATATGCACCTCCTTTAAAGAACTCCCCTTCCTTACATATGTCATACTTTTAATATTGCTCATAATTTTTTACTAATAAACCTTGTACATTTTCAACTCTTCATCTTATGTGAAATATGCACCTCCTTTAAAGAACTCCCCTTCCTTACATATGTCATACTTTTAATATTGCTCATAATTTTTTACTAATAAACCTTGTACATTTTCAACTCTTCATCTTATGTGAGCATTTACTCATTTTTGGGTATCTTCTTTTACAAATAGGATTTATCTCCTCCCTACACATGGATTGATGCTATTGGCCCATAGGAACCTTAATTGGACCATAATCCAAAAATTTCTGAAAATCTAGACCCTTAGGCTAAGGTCCTTTATACCCATTTCTAATTAATTCCAATTGCACATTGGAAAGTTCTTTTTGAATTTCTGTTTCAGGGGAACTTATTTTAATAAGATGAGATAATTTTCTATCCAAAAATATTTAAAATCTGAATATTCTCTCTCTAGAATATTTTCTCTCTCTAGGTTAAAACAGTTAGAAACAAGTCTTTTATATTTCTGAAGAGGGATTGATTATAGGAGAAGATGCTGGACATTTTGAGAGGCTGGGGAGGAATCTTACAGATTCGGTGGGTATTTTGAGTGCATTTTTCTTGAACTAAGCTCATCGTCATTGACGAAGGAATTAGGTCTTGGTCAATAGTTTGAATCAGAGTTTGGGGTCTGGAAAGGTTCTTCCTAAACTATCTTTCTCGAAAGGTACTATTTCAATTTCTCTTTTTCTAAATTTCGTTCGACAAATTTTTGCTTATAGATTTCTAAAACATGAATTTCTTATGAGAGGAATAAAATAATCATTTATCTCGATCTCCGACTTTGATAGTTTAATTGAATTTTCTCATTACCATCTTAGTGAATATGAAACGGTAGTATTTCTTCTCATAGATTATCTACTTATTCATTTTTCTAATTTTTGTAAAAATTAAACAGAGGATTAAGAGAACCCTTATTTAAATATAATCATTCTATATGCATCTATGTGTGCATAAAATCTAGTTCTGATGAAAGTCACACTTTTATCATCATAAAAATCATTTATGATGAAAATCACTCTTTTAATATGAAAGAATTTCTTTTATGGATCCATTTATGCATAAAAATCATTTATGATGAATATCACACTTTTGATATATAAAAAATATCTTTTATACATATGTTTATGCATAAAAATTATTTATAATGAAAATCACACTTTTGATATAAAAAAATATCTTTTATGCATATGTTTATACATAAAAATCAATAATGGTAAAAGTAACACTTTTATAATTTAAAAAAATATTCTTTTATGGATACTTTTATGCATAGAAATCAATAATGATAAAAGTAACACTTTTATAATAAAATAAATTTCTTTTATGCATCCTCTTATGCATAAAAATCAATAATGATAAAAGTAACACTTTTATAATAAAATAAATTTCTTTTATGCATGCTCTTATGCATAAAAATCAATAATGATAAAAGTAACACTTTTATAATAAAAATAAATTTCTTTTATGCATCCTCTTATGCATAAAAATCAATAATGATAAAAGTAACACTTTTATAATAAAAATAAATTTTTGTTATGCATCCTCTTATGCATAAAAATCAATAATGATAAAAGTAACACTTTTATAATAAAAAAATAATCTTTTATGCATACTTTTGTGCATGAAAATCAAATATGATAAAAGTAACACTTTTATAATAAAATAATCTTTTATGCTTACTTTTATGCATAAAAATCAACATGATGAAAGTAACTCTTTTGTAATCAGAAAATATACTTTTATGCATTATTTTAGGCATAAAAAATCCATAATGAAGAAAGTAACACTTTCATGATTGATAAAAAAATTATCAATAAGTATCTTTCCTAGAATTTAATTCTATTGAAAATCATTCTTTTATAAAAATTAATCAATATGCACCTTTCTATGCATGAATGAAAATGACACTTTTAGAATGCTCTAATGATGAGAATTACTCTTTTTTATTAATAAAAGATAAAATTAATTTCTAGATTTTTTAAAAATTTTCACCATAACCTCCTTTGTATGGCTGACCATATTTTTCAATTTTTAACTCATTACAATTAATTAGAAGTTTACCAAGAGTATTTTAAACCATTCTAGTGTAAACATCTTCTACTTATTTAAGAGAACATTATGAAAAAATTGATTTCATCCAATAATCAATCATCTAGGATAAATAATGGTTGGATTTACTAAAGAAGAGAGGGGAATGCCTTTTTTCAATGAGGCATAACATCCATTCAATTTAGAGAAGACAAAAATCATAAAAAACCATAAAAGAATTAGAAAAGAGAAGAATCTCCAACTTACATTGATAATTTGAGAGCTTTCCTTTGGCTTGATGGTTTGAGGGTTCAACTCTTGTTTGAAAAAAGAGTGGCCACCAATCTTTTAGAAAAGGGAAGGTCAAAAACTAATGAATTATGAGTAAAATTCACTGTTTTTTGGCACTTGGGAGAGGCAGGGTAACAGTGCAAAATACTATTAAGTTTCAACAAAGGGGAAGGCTTCTATTTATAGGA
This sequence comes from Cibotium barometz, assembly GCF_041138505.1. Taxonomy (NCBI): domain Eukaryota; kingdom Viridiplantae; phylum Streptophyta; class Polypodiopsida; order Cyatheales; family Cibotiaceae; genus Cibotium; species Cibotium barometz. Next base: position 15,779,046 of record NC_141074.1, read on the forward strand.
AAAAGTGAGCTTCTAACCAAGCCAACTGATTCTAGAATTTTCCAGATCAGTTTGGTCAATTTTTTACCATTTTTAGGTCAGTTTTGCTCACTTTTTGGATCTAGTTGAAACGGGAGAGAGGAGAGATAAAAATATCTCATTATTTGGGAGTTTAAAACTCATTCAAGCATGTGAAATAGGTGCCTCTTTCATGAGGGAAATTCCCCCATACTGAGGTGTCAAAAATGCATCATTTCACGTAAATATCTCTCTTTTTTAACTATTAACCTTGTCCTTAGTCAACTCTTCATCTTATGTGAGTATTTACTCATTTTTGGGAGATTTTTCTTTTATTCTTCTATTGATCTCCTCCCTACATTTGGATGAATCTTATTGGTCCATAGGAACCTTAATTTAAAATTTTGAAAAAATCTTGACCCCTAGGATAATGCCTCTTGAACAGATTACTTAATTTCTAATGCACCTTCTGGAAATCTTTTTGAACTTTTGTTTGAGGAAAACTTATTTTAATAAGATGAGAAATTTTTTCATCCAAAAATATTTAAAATTTAAATATTATCTCTCTAGAATATTATCTCTCTCTAAGCCAAAACTGGTAGAAACAAGATCTTTTATATTTCTGAAAAGGGATTTGATTACAGGGGAAGATGCTGGATATCTTGAGAGGCTGGGGAGGAATCTTACAGGGTTGAACTCTTCAGCAGGTCTGTTGTGCATTGGACCACAATAATGGTCCTCATTTACATCAAACCTTTCATCTACATCATCCTCCACTTGAAGGTTAAGAGGCTCAACTTTTTCGCATACACTCCTTGGCCAAAAGTCATGAAATCCAATGTCTTCCCTTGCACTAGGGGTTTGCATGTTTAGCATAAGATTCTCCCAATAGGCAAGGACCGGATTGATCCACTTAGCATAATCACTTTGGTCTCCTTTCTCTTGCAAGTGCTCTTTCCACCAATTGATATGTTTTTTAAGCCCTCCACAACCTTCTCATTTTCCTTAACATACTCAAAGGGTTGCAATACTTTTGGAAAACCTTTAGGAAGCTTGGGTCCTCAGTGGTCATTTCTCTTCCATAACTCTATACCGCTTTCTGGTAACCAATCAACATTTTTGGGATGTACTTTGTATTGCATTAAATTTTAAGGTATTCCATCACTCATATAAAACCTGAATTGCAATGGCTTTGAATGTCCAATCAAGCTATCGGCTCCATCATGTAAGCATCCCTTGACAAAGCCTTTAAAGTTTGCCACCTTTTGTAGGAGAAAGGTTGCTGGATGCATGCTAACACACTCATTAAAGATCTTCATCAAATGTGGAAATGTGAAAATGGTTTGTTTCCTCAACTTCTCACAGAAGCGACTAAACAATGCATTAATATCTTCGTGAGTGTGACCAACCATAAGAAAACCAAGCTGCACCAACCATAACAAAGGCTGCACAGCATCTTCCACAAAAACAACATCTCGACTAATCAAGATATGCTTTGACTATGGATGATACAATCTGTAACCCTTGCTCTCAGCACTGTAACCAACAAAAATGCATTTGACAGGCTTATCATCCAATTTTCTATGTTGTTGCATAGGCACTAAAGCATAGGCCAAGCAACCAAAGACACGCAAGTGACCAATAGAAGGCTTCCTGCCATGCCAAGCTTGGTATGGAGTAACAGACTGCAAGGCCTTAGTGGGACACCTGTTGAGTACATATGCAGCACACATGATAGCCTCAAGCCAAAATGCATGTGGCAAAGCTTGGCTCTTGACCATACATCGTGCCATCTCCATAAGTGACCTGTTTTTCCTCTCAGCAACACCATTTTGTTGAGGGGTATACAACAGCACTGTACATTGGTGTTTTATCCCACAACTAGCCAAAAATGCATCAAACTCTTTAGATATGTACTTCCCCCCTCGATCAAAACGGAGGGTGCCCATAGTACAATTGGATACATTTTCAACCACCATAAGCAAAAACTGTTTGACGCACAAAAACACTTTGGACTTTGCCTTCAGTGGATATACCCATGCATGCCTTGAGTAATCATCAATGAAAGTCACGAAGTACAAGTGTTTACCAAATGACGGAGTTTGCATAGGCCCACATACATCATTGCCAATTGGTGAGTGGCCCGCATAGAACCATCCTTTAGAAACGCAGAACGCTGCATTTTTGCCCAAAATATAGCCTTCACAAACATGTTTTAATGGTGCCTCAAGAGGGGGCAATGAAGCAACCATATCAAATTTCTGCAAACGTAGCAAACTAGCAAAGTTCAGATGACCAAAATGAGCATGCCACAGTTTTGCATCAGAAACTACATTTGTTGAATCTTCCACACACTTGTCATAAGAATTGAGCCTATAGAGCCCCACAAAACAAGGTGCCAGATGCAATAATCGTATCATCAGAAGTCAAATCATGAGCAGTACATCTGTCATCCATAAATTTGACTACAAGTCCAAGTCTAGCAAGCACAGAGACAGACAATAGATTCTTCTTTATCCCTGGCACATACAAAGCATCTGAAAGTGTGAAAGCAGTGCCATTTGCAGCAATAAGCATAATTTTATCAATGCCCTTCACTGGGTAAGAAGCATTATTGGCACATGTGACACTATTCGCATTAGGGACAGCCTCAAGATAAGTGAACATATCACGATGCGAGATAATGTGCTTTGTAGCACCACTGTCAAAATACATACATACATCAGAGTCAACAAAAACTACCAAAACATGCATCATGTACAGATGGGTCATCAAACTCGCAATACACGCTAAACGCCCATTCTGTTGAAATGTCAAGCTCGTATACAGCTGGAGGATAGCACATGGGTGCTGACAGAGTGACAGTATGGTAGATAGATATCGTGTGGTGTGTTTATGACCACGTCCAGCTGGTCGTGTGGTGTGGACATTACATTAGGTTTACTTTGTAGTGTGGACATAACACTATGTTGTGTTCTCCTTTGTGTGTGTGAGAGAGATGATGACTATGGCTTCTCTCCTTCTTTATGATTGATGGATATGGATTAGGGTTTGCTTCTCTTGTGTGTGCTCTCTCCTACTTTTGTTTTTTATCATGGTATCACAGCCTAGGGCTTATTAGTTGTGTTGTGAGAGTGAGTGAGAAGAGGGAAGAAGAAGAAAAAGCTGTGAAGGAAGCCATTGGAGCTTGGAGCAAAGGAGAAGCTGTGGAGCACACATCGGCATCAGATCTGAGAGCTAAGGACCATTGGTAAGTGTAGCAAGACCCCCTCTGCGGATTGCAGGTATCAAGAGCAAGTGTAAGAGAAGATTAAAGGTGCAAAAGCAAGCAGAAAATTTCTGTTTTTGAAGCTTTAACGGAAAGCTTATGAAAGAGTGTGTCTTGGCAAATGTATTGGATCAAATGCAAAGCAAACACTGAGGCTCTCATGTATTGTGAATGAACACATGTATTAGCAACTTTGGGGCAAGTCATTGCATGGAAAATTGATGCATTACAGGCAATTTGTGAAGGAAAAAATTTTGGTTTTTTGGACTCTACAAAAACAGAGAACATATGCCCGGTGGAGGATCGATTGCAGAAGCTAGAGGAAGAATTGAGCCAAACCCTTCAAGCACAAGTTGGTTTAGGTCATTGCTAAAAATCTTATCACCTCAATTGTGAATTTCCCCTCTTCTACAGCCCCCACGAGCAGGCGGCGCATTCTGGAGCAGCTTCTTGGATAGTTTGCAATGATTATGGTCTAATTCCCTCATTTGGACACCAAATTGGATGCTTTAAAGCTTGGAGTACTTAGCAAAAGTGTGATTGAGAGCAAGATAACATTTGGGGCAGCTCATTTGATGTATTTGGAGCTCATTGAACTCAATTAGCAGAGGTTTGCAGGTTTGCAAAAAGTCTGTCCAGAAACAGAGCATTATTAATCAAGGCATTAATCCTTGTCTATATCAAATTGGCCTAATTCCTTTGGTACAAGTAGAGTCCTATGAGTTGCTAAACTTTTGATTCAAAAAGTTTTGAATTTGGAAAAGATTTGAAGGAGATAGAGTACTTTTAGTGAGAGGTGGTACCTGACAGATGCAGAAAAAGGCAAACCAGGGAGCTACAAAAATTGGTAGTTCTCATTCACCTTGAAGAATTTGATCAAACCCTTCTAGGATATGTTGGAGAAATGTGTTGGGAAGCCAATGCAAGTTGAATCATTGCATTTGGACAAGATTTGAAGGATTTAGAGCATAATCTTTGACTGGTTTACTGGCGAGAAATTACGAGAAAAAACCAGAAAATTCAACTTTACCCCTTTTCAATTTTGATGATACAAATGAAGTTCTTATGCAACATGAAGTCATTTGTGGTGTGAATGCATATGTATAGCACATATTGAGCTTGGTTCATAATCATTTAGAGCTTTGGAAAGCATCGGGAAGAGTGTTACATCAGGGTACATCACAGGAATTCAAAATGGGAGATGGCCCAGTACAAATTGTTGGAGAGAAGCTTGACAGAACTAACTTCCAAGTGTGGAAGTTTCGAATGAAGAGTTTTTTGAAAGGCAAAGGATTGTAGAGCCTTGTATCGGATGAAGACCCAGAGCCATTCCTACCTCCTCAACCAAATAATGCTCAGATGTTGGCTCACAAGCAATCGGTAGAGCGGTCTTCGAAAGTGTTGCATTACTTTTCAATATGTGTAACAGATGCCTTGCTTGTTCACATCCAAGATGCAGATACACCGAAAGAAGCATGGGGTATATTGTGCCGAATTTATGAGACAGACACTGGTGCAAGGAAGATTCAACTAAAGCAACAGATTCATAGTGTAACACGAAGGAATAGGAGTATACATGAGTATGTTTAGGAAATCAAGGGTTATGCAGATTCCTTGTCATCAATCCATGCCCCAATGGATGATGATGATTTGGTTGCTCTCACATTGCGTGGTTTAGGCAAAGAATACAAATCATTTGACACTTCCATCTCAGTAAGGTTGGGAGGAATGCCAGACTTTAATGAGCTTGTGTCATTGCTCATTGTGGAAGAATTGAAGCTTAGACTTGGTGGTATGAGTCTTACAGGTGGTGCATCCTCGTCAAGCAATGATGAGCATGCAAGGAATCAGGCTTTTTACTCATCTAGAGGCTTTCGAGGCAGGGGGAGATTTACCCCTCGAGGCCGTGGAGGACGTGGTTGGAATGACAGGTTTACTCAACCACAATCAAATCAGAATTTTCAGAATTCACAGTCATCATTTGGATCACGTGGAGGTCATGGATTTCAATCCCATAGGGGGAGAGTTGGAACAGGTGCTCGTGGTAGAGGACGATGGCAAGGTCCTCAACAAAATTTGAATGGGATTGAATGTTACTATTGTGGCAAACTTGGACATATGGCAAAAGATTGTTACAAAAAGCAGAATGATGCCAGGAATGGAAGACCACAACATGGAAATTATGCATCTACTAGTAACAATGATGGGAGTTCAAATCATCTTTTTGCAATGAAGCACATTATGGGGACAATGGATTCTCAGAATGCTAGAGATGAGTCATGGTATATGGATTCGGGTGCCTCAAACCACATGGCATGTCATGGTGAGTGGTTTGAGAAGATGCAACCATTGGATACAAATGGTTATGTGGTCACAGGAGATGATACTCAGCATCTTATAACACATGTTGGCAGTGTGCCTTTGAGGATGCATGATGGAAATGTGAAGAATATATCAGAAGTGTTATATGTACCATCCATCACAAAGAATTTGGCATCAGTAGGCCAAATGGTTGAGCAGGGATTACAAGTAAGATTCAATGAGAATGGCTATTTTGTGGAAGACTTTAAGCATGGCTGTAGATTGATTGCCAAGGGCAAGAAGGAAGGAAGGTTGTTCAAATTGGATGCAGGCATACCAGAATTGAGCTCAGCCATGTTTTCAAAGAGCAATGGGATTGTGCAGGACATTGACATGTGGCACAAGAGGATTGGACATGTCAATATATAGAGATTAAAGAACATGCAAACAAGAGGCATTGTCAGTGGATTGCCTAGATTCAAATATGATGGACATATGCATGTTTGTGAAGCCTGCTGTCAGTTTGGAAAGCAGGCAAGGTTGAGGTTTCCTAGAGAAGGAAATATGAGTAACAGGCCACTTGAGATAGTACACAGTGATGTATGGGGCCCTGCACAAAATCCATCTATCAAAGGAAGTCTATACTATGTGACATTTATAGATGACTTCAGCAGGATGACATGGATATACTTTCTGAGAGAGAAGAGTGAAGTGCTGGAAAAGTTCATGGATTTCAAAGCTCTTGTAGAAAAACAATATGGCTGTTGGATTAAATGTTTGAGAACTGATGGAGGTGGTGAATACACCTCAAATGCTTTTGAGCATTTCTTGCAGAAGCATGGGATAAGAAGACAGTTGACATGTAGGTATACACCTCAGCAGAATGGTGTGACTGAGAGAAAGAATCGAGTCATATGTGAAGTGGCAAGGGCAATGCTCAATGAAAAGAGCATGCCAGATTACTATTGGGCAGAAGCATGTGCTATATCCTGAACAAAACACCTACAGCAGCCATTCATGGAAGCACGCCAGAGATGCGGCTTACAGGTTACAGGTGTATGTCCATGTGCCTGATGAAAGAAGACGGAAGTTGGATCCTAAAGCAGAGAAATGTGTATTTGTTGGATATGCACAGGATCGAAAGGCCTACAAATGTTATAACCCTCAAACTAGACAAGTACTCATCTCACGAGATGTGGTGTTTGATGAGCTTGCTAGTTGGTACAAAGAAAAAGATGAGGGACTCATTGACTCACTTGAGGCTAATGTGCCTGTGAACTTGCCATCACAAGCAAGTTCTAGTTCTACTACTATGTCTGGGCCAGCAGCAAAAGCTGAGAGTAGCAGTATACGTCATGGTCAGGACGTTTGAGGCATGAGAGTGTGAGCACTAGGAGTAGTGCTATGGATAAAGGCAAGAAGAAAGTCGAAGGAATTGGAATCACAGGTTATGAGTCATCTAGTTCTGAGAGTTTGGATGAGGAGCTCGGCATACCTATTTTACGCACACCTGGTGCTAGGCAGGACAAATATGTGCCACCACATGCTAGAGTTACAGGTGTACAGAGTGACCCGCATGCATTGCGGAGATCCCAGAGAGTCAGATATCCAGTTGAAAGATTGACATATCGAGATTTTGCTATGCACTATGCATACATGACATCTATGGTGAAGCATGTGGAACCTACATGCTATACAGAGGCTATTGGAGAGCATGTATGGGAGAAAGCCATGGATGAACAGATGGATGCTTTGGACAAAAATGATACATGGGAATTGGCTGAGTTACCTCAAGGAAAGAATGCAATTGGTTGCAAATGGGTGTATAAGGTAAAGTGCAAGTCAGATGGCAGCCTAGAGAGACATAAGGCAAGGCTGGTCGCTAAAGGATATGCACAAACTTATGGTCTTGATTATGATGAAACTTTCAGCCCAGTGGCTAAGATGGCTACAGTGAGGTCTATCATTGCACTAGCAGCACAAAAAGGTTAGGCTTTACATCAAATGGATGTAAAAAATGCTTTCTTGAATGGTTAACTACAAGAAGAGGTGTACATGGAACAGCCAGAAGGATATGTACATCCAAAATATCCGACTTTTGTTTGCAAGTTAAAGAAAGCAATCTATGGTTTGAAGCAAGCACCTCGTGCTTGGAGTGACAAGATCAGCAGATATCTTGTCAGTATTGGATTTGTGGTTGGAAATGCAGACTCTTCACTTTATGTGAAGAAGACACATGATGGTATCGTGATGATAGTCATTTATGTTGATGATTTGATTATCACAGGTGATTGTGGGAAAGGCATTGATGAGGTTAAGGCCTCTTTATGCAAAGAGTTTGATATGAAAGACCTTGGTGATTTAAGGTTCTTTCTTGGCATTGAGGTGATTAGAACAAGCAAGGGTATATGGTTGGTGCAAAGGCAATATGCACTTGACATGCTGGCAAAGTATGGTATGACAGCATGCAAACCAATGTTGACACCATTAGAGCAAAACATGAAGCTTAGGGCTGATTTGGGTGATGAGCTTGATGATATCACCATGTACAGGAAAATGGTTGGTAGCCTTATCTACATGACCATTACGAGGCCCGATCTCAGTTATGCAGTTGGTTTGGTGAGTCAGTTTATGCAGAGTCCTCGTAAACCTCACTTGGATGCTGTGAGATGTATGTATTGGGCCGGTAGTGCATATGACAGGAGGTCTACCAGTGGCTATGTTTTCAGCCTTGGTAGTGGAGCTGTGAGTTGGAGCAGTAAAAAGCAACCTACAGTTGCTTTATCTACCACAGAGGCAAAGTATCGTGGAGCAGTCATAGCTGCATGTGAGGCTATGTGGTTGAAGAAGTTGCTAGATGATGTCAGGTTACAGAGTGATATGGGAGTTGTCATTCATTGTGACAACATGAGTAGTATTCAGCTTGCTAGCAACCCAGTTTATCATGCTAGGACCAAACATATTGAGGTCCACTATCATTTCATCAGAGAGAAGGTGCTAGATGGGCATGTTGATTTGACATATGTGCAGACAGATGAGCAGGTTGCAGATATCTTTACCAAAGCACTTGGTAAGGATAAGTTTGAGTATTTCCGTACTAGATTGGGAGTCCTAGAGATGGACATGTTGAGCTAGAGGGGGAGTGTTGAAATGTCAAGCTCGTATACAGCTGGAGGATAGCACATGGGTGCTGACAGAGTGACAGTACGGTAGATAGATATCGTGTGGTGTGTTTATGACCACGTCCAGCTGGTCATGTGTGGTGTGGACATTACATTAGGTTTACTTTGTAGTGTGGACATAACACTATGTTGTGTTCTCCTTTGTGTGTGTGAGAGAGATGATGACTATGGCTTCTCTCCTTCTTTATGATTGATGGATATGGATTAGGGTTTGCTTCTCTTGTGTGTGCTCTCTCCTGCTTCTGTTTTTTATCACATTCTGTATCCTGCATAACATTTGCAAAATCTACATTTGTAGAAGCATCTGCTATTGTGGTTGCATTTGACTCTTTCTTCTTTGCCTCTTTAGCCTTTAGCTTAGGGTAATTCTTAATGACATGATCAGTTACCTTACAATAGTTGCACATGATTTTTTTCTTGCCTTTATCAAGAGCCTTCTCGGACCTATTGTTGTTACCTGTGGAAGGAAAAGAAGTTGCAGACCTACTAATAGGAGAAGAATCAGTGGAAGGGGCTACCTTACCACTTCTTCTCTGCTGGGCAGCAACAAATGCCTGATCAACTGCACGCTGCCTAGCCCTGTTTTACCTAGACTGTGCTTCTTGCAAGAGCTTGTTGACTAAAGTATCATACTTGACAACATTAGGTCTGTCCTCACAGTAACAAGTCTCCACGTGGAAGCAAAAGTCTGATTTGACTAAAGTATCATACTTGACAACATCAGGTATGTCCTCACAGTAACAAGTCTCCTCACAGTAACAAGTCTCCACGTGGAAGCAAAAGTCTGATTTGACTCAGGTAAAGCATCAAGAATAGTCTGCACAAGAGAATGATCAGGAATAATCTCACCTATAGAAATCAACTGTTCCTTGAGATCTTTAATCTCAGCAAGAAAAACATTCATGTCATCATCTTCTTGCATAATCTTCGATTCTATCTCTTTACACAGGTAAGAGATTTTTGCCTCATTATTATGACCTGTATACAAACCAGCTAGAATATCCCAAGCCTATTTTGCTGTTTTAGCTTAACAAATATGTGGAGTGATGTTACGTTTGACAGAAAGTGCAATCAAGGCATGAGCCTGTATTTTGAGAAAAAATTAAAAAATTTTAATTTTTAGGGTTTTTCATCTGCGCGATTCTAGGTGGGGGGACCTCTAAGTTTGGGCCCAAGAGGTAGGGGGACAAGTGTAGTAATTAGGCCCCATTAGCAAACCAAAGCCTAGGCCACCTAGGGTCAAAGAAGTCAAAATGTGCACCCAGCCCTCTTCCTATAAGATTCCTCCCCCAGCCTCTCACGATGTCCAGTATCTTCCCATGTAATCAAATCCCTCTTCAGAAATATAAAAGATCTTGTTTCTACAGTTTTGGCCTAGAGAGAGAAAATATTCTAGAGAGATAATATTTAGATTTTAAATATTTTTGGATAGAAAAATACCTCATCTTATTAAAATAAGTTCCCCTGAAACAGAAGTTCAAAAAGAATTTCAGAAGGTGCATTAGAAATTGAGTATAATCTGTTCAAGAGGCATTATCCTGGGGGTGAAGATTTTTTCAAAATTTTAAATTAAGGTTCCTATGGACCAATAAGATTCATCCAAATGTGTGGAGGAGATAAATGGAAGAAATAAAGAAAATCCCCCCAAAAATGAGTAAATACTCACATAAGATGAAGAGTTGACTAAGGACAAGGTTAATAGTTAAAAAAGAGAGATATTTAGATGAAATGATGCATTTTTGACACCTCTGCATGGGGGAATTCCCCTCATGAAGAGGGCACCTATTTCACATGCTTGAATGAGTTTTAAACTCCCAAATAATGAGATATTTTCATCTCTCCTCTCTCCTATTTCAACTAGATCTAAAAAGTGAGCAAAACTGACCTAAAAATGGTCAAAAAATTGACCAAACTGATCTGGAAAATTCTAGAATCAGTTTACTTGGTTAGAGGTTCACTTTTTCCTATAAATAGAAACCCTCCCCTTTGTTGAAACTTAATAGTGTTTTATGCACTGTTACTTTGCTCCTCCCAAGCCAAGAACTGTGAATTTATTAATAATTCATTAGTTTTTGACATTTCCCTCTTCCAAAGATTGGTGGCCACTCTTGTTACAAACAAGAGTTGAACCCTCAAACCATCAAGCCAAAGGAAAGCTCCAAGAAATTATGTAAGTAGAGATTCTTGTATTTTTCTTTATTGATTTTATGTTTTTCTAATGTTTATAATTGTTTGAAGTGATAAATGGATGTTATGCCTTGATCGAAAGGCTTTTCCCCTCTCTCTTCTTAGAATCAACACTTCTTTATCCTAGTTAAGTGAAAATTGTTGAAATTAAACTTTTTATAATGTTTTCTCTTTTATAAGTGAATTTTGATTAGTATAGATTACTTTAAATCAATTAGAGTTAATTTTTAAGACAAAATTAAGTAGGAAAATTTTAAAAATGGTCAGCCATACAAAGGAGGTTATGGAAAAATTTTTGAAAATAAGAATTATCTTTTATTATGCTAAAAGAGTAATTCCTATCAATTTTATACTCTAAAAGTGTCATTTTCATGCATAGAGGTATGCATAAAAGATTATTATTTTACTGTAAAAGTGTTACTTTTATCATATCTAATTTTCATGCATAGAGGTATGCATAAAAGATTATTATTTTACTGTAAAAGTGTTACTTTTATCGTATCTGATTTTCATGCATAGAGGTATGCATAAAAGATTATTATTTTACTGTAAAAGTGTTACTTTTCTCATATCTAATTTTCATGCATAGAGGTATGCATAAAATATTATTATTTTATTGTAAAAGTGTTACTTTTATCATATTTGATTTTCATGCATAGAGGTATGCATATAAGATTATTATTTTATTGTAAAAGTGTTACTTTTATCATATTTGATTTTCATGCATAAAAGATTATTATTTTATTATAAAAGTGTTACTTTTATCATATTTGATTTTCATGCATAGAGGTATGCATAAAAGATTATTATTTTAAAAGTGTTACTTTTATCATAATTGATTTTTATGCATAAATGGGTGCATAAAAGATTTCTTTATATTAAAAGTATGATTTTCATATTTTCATCATAAATGATTTTATGCTTAAATTAGATGCATAAGAGAAATTCTTTTATTCTAAAAGTGTAATTCCTACTAAATTGGATTTATGAATGGTGTAAGATTCTCCCCCAGCCTTCGAGGTATACAAGAGTAAGAATCTCCCTTTCTGATCTTATAACTATTCTCTCTCTAATATATAAATTTTTGACAGAATCATGAGACAAGGAAACCATGGCCGTCAGCAGCCAGACCCTGTCTCTGAAGATGACGAACTTAACCTTGATGTTCACAAGGCTCTTTATAAAACTCAGCCAGGACCCTTCAAAGAAGAAGGGGAGAATCTGGGTGAGGCTATGGAGAAATGGGTGGAAGCCATGGAAGAGTATTTTGACCTCATAGGTTATAATGAGCTAAGCAAAATGGCTCTTGGTCGGTTGAAAATAGTGGAAACAGCCAAGGTAGCATGGAGGAACCACTGTGACACCAACCGTCTGAGAAAAATACTCAATCCTAGAACGACCTAAAAACCTATTTGAGAAAGAGATTTTGTCCCCCTGGATTTTTGGAAACCAAAATGAACGAATTTTTAAAGCTAGAGCAGGAGAACAAAACCATTGAAGAATATCACCAGGCCTTTGCTCTTCTACTCAAATACTCACCACCTCTAGATGAAGAACAACTCATGGCCAGGTTCATTCGGGCAATGAACGAACCCTTGGACACACTGGTCAAAAATGCCAAACCAGTGTCCATGGCTGAAGCAGTAAAAATGGCAAAGGATTTTGCCAAAGCCTTTGTAGTAAAGGTCCCGCCAAAGCCTGCACCCTCTAACTTTAAAAGATTCCAAGCCCAAGAAAGTACTTCAAACTTTCCACCCCCAAAGAGGCAGTAAGGGCCGATTCAGAATCAAGATGCAGGAAGATTCCAAAGTGAAGGAAGACTCTTCCCCCATAATACTTTCTCAAGAGGACCACCTATTTTAAGGATTCAGAACGATGAGCTCAGAAGTGAGAACCGGTGTTTTGGATGCCAAGGTTTTGGTCATCAGTTAAAAGACTGCCCAACTCCTGCCATGTCAAGGAAACAGGGAAGTCTAGGACCCCGAATTCAGAGACCAATCCCTTCATACCAGTCTAATCAGGGTCCGTCTCGCCCAAGCCAGGGTAACCCCAGAAGAACTCCAACTCAACCATCTGCCTCTGTCCAGAGTAACCTCAGAACTCCTTTCCAAAACAGGGGCAACCAAAGAGAAAGAATTCCACCTTAGACTGCAGCAGCCAGAGCAGTCACAATTTCAGAAGAAGTAGAAGAGGAAAAAAGGGCAGATCTATACTGTAATTGAAAACCAAGGGATTAACCGATAATTCTGAAGTCATCCATACTCCAACAGAATACCACGGAAAAATCAACCGTCCACTTCCAAGGCGTAACGTTGAAAGTGATTGAAGAAGAAGAAGATGATGAAAGAGATCATACTCCACCTGCGAGATGAGGACATCCCGCGTTTTTTAAGTGGGGTAGAATATAAGATTCCTCCCCCAACCCCTTTTTGATGTCTAGTATCTTCCCCTGTAATCAATTCCCTCTTCAGAAATATAAGAGATCTCGTCTCTACCTGTTTTGACATAGAGAGAGAAAATATTCTAGAGAGAGAATATTCAAATTTTTAATATTTTTGGATAGAAAAATATCTCATCTTAGTAAAATGAATTTCTCTGAAGTAGAAATTCAAAAAGAACTTTCCAATGTGCAACTGGAATTAATTGGAAATGGGTATAAAGGACCTTAGTCTAAGAGTCTAGATTTTCAGAAATTCTTGAATTATGGTCCAATTAAGGTTCCTATGGACCAATAAGATCAATCCATGTGTGGGGAGGAGATAAATCCAATTTTGTAAAAGAAGATACCCAAAAATGAGTAAATGCTCACATAAGGTAAAGATTTGAATATGTATAAGGTTTATTAGTAAGAAATTATGAGTAATTTTAATAATATTATGCATAAAATATATTTTTATTCTAAAAGTGTGATTTTCATCATAAATGGATTTTATGCATAAATTAGATGCATAAGAGGAATTGTTTTATTCTTAAAGTGTAATTCCTACTAAATTGAATTTATGCATAAGAAGATGCATAAAAGATTGATTTTAATTCAAAAGTGTCATTCTCATCTAAATTAAATTTATGCATAGGAAGATGCATAAAAGATTGAATTTTAATTCAAAGTGTCATTCTCATTTAAAATGAATTTATGCATAGGAAGATGCATAAAAGATTGATTTTTATTTCGAAAGTGTTAGTCTCCTTAAATAGAATTTATGCATAATTAGATGCGTAAAGAAATCTTATATCAAATATAAGAATTCCCTTGTGTTCTATAAATAGATATGGGAAGGGATAGGATGTGATAAGAGATGTATGAGATGTGATAAGATGTGATAAGATGTATATGAGAAGAGTTAGGTTGTGATAAGATGAGATAGGATGTGATAAGAGATGTATGAGATGTGATAAGATGTGATAAGATGTATATGAGATGAGTTAGGATGTGATAAGATGAGTTAAGATGTGATAAGATGTGTATGAGATGAGGTAAGAAGTGTATGTGATGAGATAAGATGTATATGAGATGAGTTAGGATGTGATAAGATGAGTTAGGATGTGATAAAAGTGTATGAGATGTGATAAGAGGTGTATGAGATGTGATAAGATGTGATAAGATGCATATGAGATGAGTTAGGATGTGATAAGTTGAGTTAAGATGTGATAAGATGTGTATGGGATGAGATAAGAAGTGTATGTGATGAGATAAGATGTATATGGATTGTGATCGGGCGAGAATGGATGTGATGTAAAAGAATAGATGTGAAGGCGTATGGGGCTATATGAATGGGAATGTGGAAATGGATGTATGTATGTGGATGTATGGATGTGAATGTAGATGTGGATGTGGATGTGAATGTGGATGTGTATGTATGGATGTATACATGTAGATGTGGATGTATGAATGTGGATGTGTATGTATGGATGTATGTATGTGGATGTGGATGTATGAATGAGGATGTGAAAATGGATGTATGCATGGATGTATATGAAGAATATTGAATGTGAATGTGTGTGGGAAATAATGTGTCGTCGATATGAATGAATGGATGAGAATGAGTACATATGAAGGGAATGTGAAATAAGTAATGTGGATTGAGGAGAGATAATGTGGAAAGTCGGAAGTTTGATATAGAAACTGTATTTTGTGACTGTTTGTAAATGATTGTTTTATGTCAAAAATGCTGGGGAAGCATTTTGACCGTCTTATGGATTAAGGTCATGAAGACCTAACTGATAAAGTTGCAACTGCTGACGGAGAGTCAGTGGATGACGTCTCGCGTAGCAAGGTCGACCGAGGTCTTGACCAACCTTGGTTCGATTAAAATGGTGAGCTTCCGGTACGGTGGATGAGGGACCAAGGAAACGGCCTATGAGTGAAGCGCTAGGTCACCTGCGAAGGAACCTAGAGGGTACTGACCATACGGTGCTCGGGCTTTGGGTCGCCTAGGATACCCACATGTGCGTCGAGGAAGATATTGGAACAAGGAGTAAGAGTTGTTTTCTGAAACCGGGCATGGATCTGGTTGATTGACCTTGCTGGTCTTCAATGGATGAGTCCATGGCTCTTTATATGGATCTGTTGGTTGATCTTGCTGATCTTCAACGAGAGTCCATCTTGATTTTTATAAGTGATTATATTGCCGAGTATTATGGGCTAGGAACTATTGAAAAGGCCCCTGAGTGGACAGGTGGTGAGCGTTCTGGTTGCCAATGATGCCATAGATACTCTGATGAAGGAATGATGGGAAATTAAGAATCAACCGGATAATTTGGAAGATTGTGATCAGTGATACTATGGTTTCATTAAAGGATTGTTTTAAAACTGGTTGAATCTGTGAAAAAGGCAATTTCATATTGGGTGTGTAAGTGGTGTGCCTAGTTTTATGTTTGCATGAACTTCCGGCTAGGGGGCCTTGGAACTCTTTTCCTTGGTACCCGGGACAAAACCTAACCAAATTCCTAGTTGGATCGCATCACTACAGTGGTTGGGCGGTTGGCTAACCCATGGGACTGGATGGGGTTAGGCTGGACTGATGGATCCATAAATCGAGACTCAATTTCTGTTATTATGATAGATGAAGTAAATCCCGGATAGTAATTGTTCTATGGATAGGAATCAACAGCTGTGCCTCTTGATGGGGAAAAAAGCGTTGATCCCAATGATCCAAGTGCAAGTTCCTTCCTTGATCTGATTGAGTATCTTTATAGGTACAGTCAGATCAGCTGGATCAGTAATGGTCGTGACTACGTTAGAGTAAAAAGTTATCCTGGTAGAATCGCCCGTGCTTTTCGGATAAGGAAAGTTTTTCCGAGTTCGGTTTTTGGAAAAACCGACGGATTAGTCTCTTGTCCGGATATCCGTGGGCGAGGCCCCGAGTGTGGGACCCTGGCCCGCGCAAGATGAGCTACTTTCGCTGCTAGTACCCCGGATCCGTTGCGCAGTGGGAACAGG
Organism: Cibotium barometz; assembly: GCF_041138505.1. NCBI lineage: Eukaryota > Viridiplantae > Streptophyta > Polypodiopsida > Cyatheales > Cibotiaceae > Cibotium > Cibotium barometz. The sequence goes on from NC_141074.1 coordinate 15,795,421, forward strand.
GATCTCACAGTTGGTATTAGAGCGAATTGGCTAATAAAGATCAACTGAGAAGCCAATTATGTCAAAAAAATTTCAAGAAGCACAAAAAGGTTGTAATTGTGTGATATAATTCATACAATTTGATATTCAAACTGAAAATTCGTAAATTAGTAATTGGGTCTTCAAATGGAAGTACCGCAATTATATGGAACCCTGACTTGCTTGAGACCTAGACATGATGGTATTTACCTTATAGTTTCGAGTATCATGACTACCCGTATATACCGAGGGTATAACTGCAGCTCTTTACCGACAGTATATACGAGTAAATCTAAGACTTGAAATTATAAGGATTAATGATATCCAGTTGATGAATTCGAATGTGGTTGATATGATTTTTAATTCTGTTTGAGAACTGATGAACTGATTTGGATTCTGATTGAAAAATGATGATCCCTGAAAATTGGTTGAAACATAATAAGCTGAGCGAAACCACAATGAGGATGAATGGGACGAGTCCCTGTGATGATATTCATAACTGGAATGATGATAATGATTTTAGCAAATCACTATGAGATTAGTGGATTGTGCTGTCAAATTGCTACTGTTAACACTTGAAACGGTAGATCAATTTAAGGGATGACAAATTGAGAACTTGCTTAACTGAAATTCCCGTGGAGGAATGTTCAGAAGGAATTTTTTCGGTCTAATGGACCATTATCGTGTTAAAGATATGAATGATATGATCTAAATGAATTGTTATTTAATGATCGGTTCTATATAAGGGATATTTATCCCAGTATTCTGTTGGGTTGACCAGAATATAAGGAACCCCAGAATAAATTGGATCTTAAGAAAAAGAGTTGTCCTCTGCCTTGCGAGATGAGGACATCTTGCATTTTTTTTTAAGTGGGATAGAATGTAAGATTCTCCCCCAGCCTTCAAGGTATACAGGAGTAAGAATCTCCCTTTTTGATCTTATAACTATTCTCTCTCTAATATATAAATTTTTGATAGAATCATGAGACGAGGAAACCGTGGCCATCAGCCCAGACCCTGTCTCTGAAGATGACGAACTTAACCCTGATGTTCGCAAGGCTCTTCATAGGACTCAGCCAGGACCCTTCAAAGGAGAAGGGGAGAATCTGGGTGAGGCTGTGGAGAAATGGGTGGAAGCCATGGAAGAGTATTTTGACGTCACAGGTTATAATGAGCTAAGCAAAATGGCTCTTGGCCGGTTGAAAATAGTGGAAACAGCCAGGGTAGCATGGAGGAACCACTGTGACACCAACCGTCTGAGCAGAAATACTTAGTCCTAGAACGACCTAAAAACCTATTTGAGAAAGAGATTTTGTCTCCCTAGATTTTTGGAAACCAAAATGAACGAATTTTTATAGCTAAAGCAGGAGAACAAAACCATTGAAGAATATCACCGGGCCTTTGCTCTTCTACTCAAATACTCACCACCTCTAGATGAAGAACAGCTCATGGCCAAGTTCATTCAGGCAATGAACGAACCCTTGGACACACTGGTCAAAAATGCCAAACCAGTGTCCATGGCTGAAGCAGTAAAAATGGCAAAGGATTTTGCCAAAGCCTTTGTAGTAAAGGTCCCGCCAAAGCCTGCACCCTCTAACTTTAAAAGATTCCAAGCCCAAGAAAGTACTTCAAACTTTCCACCCCCAAAGAGGCAGTAAGGGCCGATTCAGAATCAAGATGCAGGAAGATTCCAAAGTGAAGGAAGACTCTTCCCCCATAATACTTTCTCAAGAGGACCACCTATTTTAAGGATTCAGAACGATGAGCTCAGAAGTGAGAACTGCCCGGTGTTTTGGATGCCAAGGTTTTGGTCATCAGTTAAAAGACTGCCCAACTCCTGCCATGTCAAGGGAACAGGGAAGTCTAGGACCCCGAATTCAGAGACCAATCCCTTCATACCAGTCTAATCAGGGTCCATCTCGCCCAAGCCAGGGTAACCCCAAAAGAACTCGAACTCAACCATCTGCCTCTGTCCATAGTAACCTCAAAACTCCTTTCCAGAACAGGGACAACCAAAGAGAAAGAATTCCACCTCAGACTGCAGCAGCCAGAGCAGTCACAATTTCAGAAGAAGTAGAAGAGGAAAAAAGGGCAGATCTATACTGTAATTGAAAACCAAGGGCTTAACCGACAGTTCTCAAGTCATCCATACTCCAGCAGAATACCAGGGAAAAATCGGCCGTCCACTTCCAAGGCGTAACGTTGAAAGTGATTGAAGAAGAAGAAGAAGATGAAAGAGATCATACTCCACCTGTGAGATGAGGACATCTCACGTTTTTTAAGTGGGGTAGAATGTAAGATTCCTCCCCCAACCCCTTTTTGATGTCTAGTATCTTCCCCTGTAATCAATTCCCTCTTCAGAAATATAAGAGATCTCGTCTCTACCTGTTTTGACATAGAGAGAGAAAATATTCTAGAGAGAGAATATTCAGATTTTTAATATTTTTGGATAGAAAAATATCTCATCTTAGTAAAATGAATTCCCCTGAAACAGAAATTCAAAAAGAACTTTCCAATGTGCAACTGGAATTAATTGGAAATGGGTATAAAGGACCTTAGTCTAAGGGTCTAGATTTTCAGAAACTCTTGGATTATAGTCCAATTAAGGTTCCTATGGGCCAATAAGATCAATCCATGTGTAGGGAGGAGATAAATCCAATTTTGTAAAAGAAGATACCCAAAAATGAGTAAATGCTCACATAAGGTGAAGATTTGAATATGTACAAGGTTTATTAGTAAGAAACTATGAGTGATATTAAAAATATGAGATATTTTGGGTATAATGATTCCATTTTGACACATATGTAAGGAAGGGGAGTCCCTTCAATTTTCACATAAGATGAAGAGTTGAATATGTACAAGGTTTATTAGTAAGAAACTATGAGCAATATTAAAAATATGAGATATTTTGAGTATAATGATTCCATTTTTGAGACATATGTAAGGAAGGGGAGGGCCTTCAATGAGGCGCCTACTTAAAACATGGACAAATTGAGTTTTTTATCATCAAAAATTGAGATATTTCATCTCTCCTCTCTCCTCATTCAAGTCTAGTTCCAAAAAGTAAGCTTAACTGACCTAAAAATGGTCAAAAAATTGACCAAAATGACTTGGAAAATTCTAGAATCAGTTTGTTTGGTTAGGAGCTCAATTTTTCCTATAAATAGAAGCCTCCTCCTTGTTGAAAATATAAAGTGTTTAATGCATTGTTACTCTATTTCACCCAAGCCAAGAACTATGAATTTATTAATAATTCATTAGTTTTTGACATTTCCCTCTTCCAAAGATTGGTTGGCCACTCTTGTTCAAACAAGAGCTGAACCCTCAAACCATCAAGCCAAAGGAAAGCTTTCAAGTCATTAGTAAGTTGGTGATTCTTCTTTTCACTTATTTTATAGTTTTTATGGCTTTAATGGTTCTTATGCTTTATGTGTTCTTTAAAAATGTTATACCTCATTACAAAAAGGTATTTCCCTCTCTTTTCTAACAAAACCAACCATTCTCTATTCTAAGTAAATGGTTAGTTGATTAATGTCAAGTTTTTATCATGAATATTTTATTGTAAAAGTGTTACCTTTAGCTTAATTGAATTTCATGCATAGAGGTATGCATATAAGATGATTATTTTATTATAAAAGTGTTACTTTTAGCATAATTGAATTTCATGCATAGAGGTATGCACAAAAGATGAATATTTTATTATTAGTCTGAATGTCATCTTCATACATTAATCTGCAAAAAGAACCTATCATCTGGCCAACCCCCATGTTTGGAACACTTTAAAATAGCATAATTAAATTTCATGCATAGAGGTATGCATAAAAGATGAATATTTTATTATAAAAGTGTTACTTTTAGCATAATTGAATTTCATGCATAGAGGTATGCATAAAAGATGAATATTTTATTATAAAAGTGTTACTTTTAGCATATTGAATTTCATGCATAGAAGTATGAAAAAAAAATGATTATTTTATTATAAAATTGTAAAGAAAAAAATGATTATTTTATTATAAAAATGTTACTTTTATCATATTGAAATTCGTGCATAGAGGTGAAAAAAAAATAAATTATTATTTTATTATAAAAATGTTACATTAAAAAATGATTATTTTATTATAAAAGTGTTACTTTTATCACATTTGAAATTCTTACATAGAGGTATGCATAAAAGATGATTATTATATTGCAAAAATGTTACTTTTATCATAATTGGATTTCATGCATAGAGGTATGCATAAAAGATATTTTTATACTAAAAGTGTGATTTTCATCATAAATGGATTTTATGCATAAATTAGATGCATAAGAGGAATTGTTTTATTCTAAAAGTGTAAATTCTACTAAATTGAATTTATGCATAAGAAGATGCATAAAAGATTGATTTTAATTCAAAAGTGTCATTCTCATCTAAATTGAATTTATGCATAGAAAGATGCATAAAAGATTAAATTTTAATTCAAAGTGTCGTTCTCATTTAAAATGAATTTATGCATAGGAAGATGCATAAAAGATTGATTTTTATTTCGAAAGTGTTAGTCTCCTTAAATAGAATTTATGCATATTAGATGCATAAATTCGAAAGTGTTAGTCTCCTTAAATAGAATTTATGCATATTAGATTGATTTTTATTTCGAAAGTGTTAGTCTCCTTAAATAGAATTTATGCATATTAAATGCATAAAGAAATCTTATATCAAATATAAGAATTCCCTTGTATTCTATAAATAGCTATGGGAAGGGATAGGATGTGATAAGAGATGTATGAGATGTGATAAGATGTGATAAGATGTATATGAGAAGAGTTAGGATGTGATAAGATGAGATAGGATGTGATAAGAGATGTATGAGATGTGATAAGATGTGATAAGATGTATATGAGCTGAGTTAGGATGTGATAAGATGAGTTAAGATGTGATAAGATGTGTATGAGATGAGGTAAGAAGTGTACATGTGATGAGATAAGATGTATATGAGATGAGTTAGGATGTGATGAGATGAGTTAGGATGTGATAAGATGAGTTAGGATGTGATAAGAGTGTATGAGATGTGATAAGAGGTATATGAGATGTGATAAGATGTGATAAGATGCATATGAGATGAGTTAGGATGTGATAAGTTGAGTTAAGATGTGATAAGATGTGTATGGGATGAGATAAGAAGTGTATGTGATGAGATAAGATGTATATGGGTTGTGATAGGACGAGAATGGATGTGATGTAAAAGAATAGATGTGAAGGCATATGGGGCTATATGAATGGGAATGTGAAAATGGATGTATGTATGTGGATGTATGGATGTGAATGTGGATGTGGATGTGGATGTGAATGTATGGATGTGAATGTGGATGTGTATGTATGGATGTATACATGTAGATGTGGATGTATGAATGTGGATGTGTATGTATGGATGTATGTATGTGGATGTAGATGTATGAATGAGGATGTGAAAATGGATGTATGCATGGATGTGTATGAAGAATATTGAATGTGAATGTGTATGGGAAATAATGTGTCGTCGATATGAATGAATGGATGAGAATGAGTACATATGAAGGGAATGTGGAATAAGTAATGTGGATTGAGGAGGGATAATGTGGAAAGACGGAAGTTCGATATAGAAACTGTATTTTGTGACTGTTTGTAAATGACTGTTTTATGTCAAGAATGCTGGGGAAGCATTTTGACCGTCTTATGGATTAAGGTCATGAAGACCTAACTGATAAAGTTGCAACTGCTGACGGAGAGTCAGTGGATGACGTCTCGCGTAGCAAGGTCGACCGAGGTCTTGACCAACCTTGGTTCGATTAAAATGGTGAGCTTCCGGTACGGTGGATGAGGGACCAAGGAAACGGCCTATGAGTGAAGCGCTAGGTCACCTGCGAAGGAACCTAGAGGGTACTGACCATACGGTGCTCGGGCTTTGGGTCGCCTAGGATACCCACATGTGCGTCGAGGAAGATATTGGAACAAGGAGTAAGAGTTGTTTTCTGAAACCGGGCATGGATCTGGTTGATTGACCTTGCTGGTCTTGAATGGATGAGTCCATGGCTCTTTATATGGATCTGTTGGTTGATCTTGCTGATCTTCAACGAGAGTCCATCTTGATTTTTATAAGTGATTATATTGCCGAGTATTATGGGCTAGGAACTATTGAAAACGCCCCTGAGTGGACAGGTGGTGAGCGTTCTGGTTGCCAATGATGCCATAGATACTCTGAAATGATGGGAAATTAAGAATCAACCGGATAATTTGGAAGATTGTGATCAGTGATACTATGGTTTCATTAAAGGATTGTTTTAAAACTGGTTGAATCTGTGAAAAAGGCAATTTCATATTGGGTGTGTAAGTGGTGTGCCTAGTTTTATGTTTGCATGAACTTCCGACTAGGGGGCCTTGGAACTCTTTTCCTTGGTACCCGGGACAAAACCTAACCAAATTCCTAGTTGGATCACATCACTACAGTGGTTGGGCGGTTGGCTAGCCTATGGGACTGGATGGGGTTAGGCTGGACTGATGGATCCATAAATCGAGACTCAATTTCTGTTATTACGATAGATGAAGTAAATCCCGGATAGTAATTGTTCTATGGATAGAAATCAACGGCTGTGCCTCTTGATGGGGAAAAAAGTGTTGATCCCAATGATCCAAGTGCAAGTTCCTTCCTTGATCTGATTGAGTATCTTTATAGGTACAGCCGGATCAGCTGGATCAGTAATGGTCGTGACTACGTTAGAGTAAAAAGTTATCCTGGTGGAATCGCCCGTGCTTTTCGGATAAGGGAAGTTTTTCCGGGTTTGGTTTTTGGAAAAACCGACAGATTAGTCTCTTGTCGGGATATCCGTTGGTGGGCGAGGCCCCAAGTGTGGGACCCTGGCCCGCGCAAGATGAGCTACTTCCGCTGCTAGTACCCCGAATCCGTTGCGCAACGGGAACAGGGATCTCACAAATGGAAAGATGCATAAAGAAATTATTTTAATGCAAAATTGTTATTCTCATCAATTTTAATTTCATGCATTGAAAGATGCATAAAGATATCTATTTTTAGTTCAAAAGAGTTATTTTCGTCAATTTTGATTTTATGCATAGGAAGATGCATAAAAGATTGATTTTTAATTCAAAAATGTCATTCTCATTTAAAATGAATTTGTGCATAGGAAGATGCATAAAAGATTAATTTCATTTCGAAAGTGTTAGTCTCCTTAAAATGGAATTTATGCATAAATAGATGCGTAAAGAAATCTTATATCAAAAATAAAAATCCTCTTGTATTCTATAAATAGATATGAGGATGTGAAACGAATCAAATAGATGAAAATGAACGAGGAATAGATGGAGATGTATGTATGTGAATGTGAATGTGAATGTGGATGTATGTGAATGTGAATGAGGATGTGGAATGTGGATATGAATGTATGGATGTGAATGTGAATGTGAATGTGGATGTATGTGAATGTGAATGTGGATGTGTGAATGGGGATATGGATGTAGATATGGAATGTGGATGTGGATGTATATGAATGTGAATGTGGATATGGATGTAGATATGGAATGTGGATGTGGATGTATGTGAATGTGAATGAGAATGTGGAATGTGGATATGAATGTATGGATGTGAATGTGAATGTGAATGTGGATGTATGTGAATGTGAATGTGGATATGGATGTGTGAATGGGGATATGGATGTAGATATGGAATGTGGATGTGGATGTATGTGAATGTGAATGTGAATGAGAATGTGGAATGTGGATATGAATGTATGGATGTGAATGTGAATGTGAATGTGGATGTATGTGAATGTGAATGTGGATGTGGATGTATGAATGTGGAATGTGGATATGGATGTATGAATGTGGAATGTGGGTATGGATGTATGGATGTGAATGTGAATGTGGATGTATGAATGTAGATGTGAATGTGGATGTATGAATGTGGATGTGAAAATGGATGTATGAATGTAGATGTGAATGTGGATGTACGAATGTGCATGTGTGTGTGGAACAATGAATGCAAATATGAATGTGAATGGATATGAAGTAGATATGAGCGAATGGATGAGATGAGATGTCATGTGAATCAGAATGTGAATGAATAATATAAGATCTGAACGAATGAGATATAATGAGAAATGGATGTGATGAGACGTAATGTAAATTAAGAAAGATAGGAATGGATGTTATGTGAAGTGAATGAATCTGATGTGATGGGATGGAAAAATGATGTATCTGGTCAAGAATGGATATGCATATGATTTGGAATTGGATTAAGTAATATGGATTGATGTGGAATAATGTGGAAAGATGAGAGTTCAATATAGAAACTGTATTTGTGACCTGTTTGTAAATGACTGTTTTATGTCAAGAATGCTGGGGAAGCATTTTGACCATCTTGTGATTAAGGTCGTGGAGACCTAACTGATAAAGTTGCAATTGCTGACGGAGAGTCAATGGAGGACGTCTCGCGTAGCAAGGTCGGCTGAGGTCTTGACGAGCCTCGGTTTGATTTAAATGGTGAGCTTTTGGTACGATGGATGAGGGACCAAGGAAGCGGCCTATGAGTGAAGCGCTAGGTGACCTGCGAAGGATCCTAGAGGGTGCTGACCATACGGTGCTCGGGCTCTGGGTCGTCGAAGATACCCACACGTGCGTCGTGGAAGATATTGGAACAAGGAGTAAGAGTTATTTTCTGAAACCGGGCATGGATCTGGTTGATTGACCTTGCTGGTCCTCAAACGGATGAGTCCATGGCTCTCTTATATGGATCTGTTGATTGATCTTGCTGATCTTCAACGAGGATTCCATCTTGATTTTTATATGTGAAAATATTGTCGGGTACTATGAGCTAGGAACTATTGAAAAGGCCCCTGAGTGAACAGGTGGTGAGCGTTCTGGTTGCCAATGATGCCATAAGTGCACCGATGAATGTATGATTGGAAATATGGATTCAACCAGAGATTTTGAGGATTGTCATCAGTGACATAATGGTTTCATTAAAGGATTGTTTTAAAGTTAGCTGATGCTGAGAAAAAGGCAATTTCATATTGGGTGTGTAAGTGATGTGACTAGTTTTATGTTTGCATGAACTTCCGGCTAGGGAGACTGGGAACTCTTTTCCTTGGTACCCGGGAAAAAACCTAACCAAATTCCTAATTGGATCCCATCACTACAGTGGTTGGGCGGTTGGCTAACCCATGGGACTGGATGGGGTTAGGCTGGACTGATGGATCCGTAAATAGAGACTCAATTTCTGTTTAGTTCGATAGATGAAGTAAATCCCGGACAAAAATTATTCTATGGAAAAGAATCAACGGTTGTGCCTCTCAATGAGGAAAAAAGCGTTGGTCTCTATGATCCAAGTACAGTCTTTTTCCTTGATCTGACTACTATGGGACTTACAGGTTCGGTCAGATGAGCTTAGTTAGCTAAGGCTTTTGACTACGTTAGGGAAAAGTTATCCTGGTGGAATCGCCCGTGCTTTCCGGGCAAGAGAAGTTTTTCCGAGTTTGGTTTGGAAGAATCGAGGAATTAGTCACCTGTCCGGATATCCGTGGGCGAGGCCCCGAGTGTGGGACCCTGCCCCACACAAGATGTGCTACTTCCGCTACTAGCACCCCAAATCCGTTGCACGGTGGGGATAGGGATCTCACACTTCCTATTGGTACATTCCTAATCAAAATTTAATCCAAGAGGCCCTCTTTGGGTCCAAAAAAATCCTAATGCAGGAGTGAGCAAAGAATTGTGGGTTGTTTGAAAATTTGTTAGAGCAATAGTGGTGGGAGGAGCTGTAGGACCCCGAGGATGAGGAAATTGATAAATTAATTTCGGGAGACCAAAACAGTGAATATAGAGGGGAAGGAGCCTCTAAATGTTTTAGAGCTTGCACTGCATCATGCACTAGGATTGTCAATCGATGGTACGAGGACACAAACTTGAAGACGAGAGTGGAAGAAGAAATTCCAAAGATTGGAAACATTCATCAGGAAGGACGTGTGGTAGATGAAACCCGACGGAAACAGTTCATCTTTTTCTTGCAGAACATCATGGGAAAGATGGTACACATGTCAAATAAAAACTATAGACTGCTTAGAGTAATAGAAGCAGGAGAAAAAGTAAACTAGGCCACCATTTACAAAGAAAATGTGGCAAAGAGGGCAGCCACTTGGGCTAAAGAGAAATAGCCCTCTATAGTACATGCACACCTAAGGGAGATCACTCAGGTCAATGGATTGTCAAATAGGAGATGTCTATGTCAAAGAGCATCATAAGGAAGCTACAGGATCCTCAAAAGCTACCAAGGTAACTTTTAATTCATTTGCGGATGACATAGATGATGAGTAATGGCAGAAGATTGCCTAGAAAGCTAGCAAGAAGAGAAAGCACAAAATAGATGAAGAGATGATGCCTAACCCGAAAGAGGTCAATAAACATAAGGCAAAAGAAGAAAGAAAAATGGAGCTAGAGGAGAGACAAAAGAGGGAAGCCACTGCGGAAGCTAAAAGGAAGAAGAAGCTTGAAGAAGAGGAAAAGAGAAAGGAGGAAGAAGAGAAGAGAAGGAAGGAACAAGAAGAGAAGAAGAGGAAAGTAGGAGAATACCAGAAAAAGTGAGAAGAAGATCAAAAGTGGAAGCTACCCACAAAAGCAAAAGTGGTCATACCATCAGAGCTGTAGCCTTGGGTGGTGACCTTGGCACAAAAGGTGCACCTTAGGCCCAAGCCACAACTTCAAGCTACTGGGAGAGTTGGAGGTGAAACTTCCCAGCCAACAGCTATTGATGTCTATAGCCCAAATCATCCTCTAATAGGCGCTCTCTTCAATGGAGGAGTATGAGAAGAAGGCCCGGAGTATAATCAATATATGTTTGCCCTAAATCATAAACAACATGGAATGCTAGTGAACGCCATAGCCAAAGCCAAATATTTAGAGAGCAAATCCCATATGATGGAACAACAAAACGAGGAGATGTAGAAAAAGATTGTCATGGCGGAGAGGGCCCTAGTACAATAAAAGGAGATGAATGAGGGTAAGATCAAAGCCCTCATCAGCGAAAGGCACATGTCCCAAGCTCAGGTGGAAGGGTTTCATGCATAATAAGCAGAAGCAAAAAAGGCAACAAAGGTCTGGGTGGACACCATCCAAGGACTGAAGGATGAAATGCTCGATAGCACAATGACGTTTGTAGTCACTCAGTTTGAAGCCGAGGCAATGAAAAACCAAGAAGAAGAAGAAGTTATGTACCTACCACTAGATACAAAAGTAGCAGTAATAAAAACAACACTCGGCAAGGTTTGGGATTAGGCACTGCAAGCTCTCATATAAATTCATGAAAAATGGTCTTGCAAACTGAAATAGGTTATTCATGACCTAGAAGAAGACGATGATGCAGACAAGGAGCTGCAGCAACAAAAGCAACAACAACAACAATAGCAACAATATCTAGTAGGCCTAGAGTCCCTCCCAAAACAAGTACTTCCAAAAAGGGAAAGCAAGTGGAAAATGAAGACCATAATCTGGCACAAGAAATGAAGGCTACTAGTTGGAAAGCAAAGCAAAGCACTGCGAAGGACACTAGTTGGAAAGCAAAGCACTGCGAAGGACAAGAAAAATGTGCAAGTCTAAATAAGATCAAACAAAAGCTTGAAAGGAGCACTAAATTTGAAATTATGATGCTTCATAATTTTCTATAAATATATTTTTATAAATTCATGTTGTAGGAAATGTGTAGAATGCTTTGGTAGGACATCTAATAGAATAAATTTTGTATTGCAAGAATTGTTTTGGTTTTGGTCATTTTTAAGTAGTTATAATTTTTATGGGTGAGTTGATTACGTTAAAGGTAGAATCAGGAGAAGTTTTTTATGACATAGTTTTTTCATTTTGTACATAGAACAATTTTGGTTGAGTGAAAATTTTGTGATTCGCATTATTTCACATCTGTTTTGTGACTCCAAAGAGGTATTTAAGTGGTTTTGTGCTAAAAATGTGCCTAGGTTTTCGTGTCAAGGCATTGCATGTTCTAAACGGAGGTCAAGGACAAAGATTTAGCCTCATACGAACAAATACAAAGTCAAAGAGGATAATGGAATGTTCAAGATAAGCTATTGAGCATACTCATTGGATCACCGAGGTGCGAGTGCCGTGCCATGAGAAAGGGCTGGTTTCCCAGTGTTTACAAAAAATATCGTTATCTCATGGGAACCATGATCGTGTGTGAAGAAGGCTTCCCAAACACGCTTTTTCCAAAAAAGGACTACATTGCCAAAAATATGGCATGTGGTTTGAGAAAGCTCAAGAAAAGGATAAAATTTGGCTTTCTACAAAAAAGAAGAGATATACACAGAAAATTCAAGAATAAGAAGAAGAAGAAGATTGAGAGTGCGAGTGTGAGTGAGAGAGAGTGAGAGTGAGAGTGCATGTGTGAGTGTGAGTGCGAGTTTTTCATGAGTGAGAGTGCGAGTGAGATAGCCCGGAAGTGGTCAAGTGGTTCGAGCTCTACACAGGTCCTCCTCGTATTATCGATTATATGAAAGATAGATATAATCAAAGACTCTATTCTCTCTATTTGTGCAAGTTCTATATTTCTTGAATTGTATTGTGATATTTGAGCCGAAGCCTCACAGAAATAGACACCATCAATGAGCTAAATGCACTGGAATAAAAAATGCAACACTACATGGAGAATGAGAATCAACTCAGAAATGAGGGCTCAGAGATGGGGAAAACTACAAAGTGCCCTCTAGATGGAAATAGAGGAGGCAAAGAAAGTGGCAAAATGGGTACAACAGACCCAGAAGAAAAGGCTACAATGGAAGTTAGAGCTATAGGAAGCAAAGGAAGAAGTGGCCCATACTCCAAGAAGAACTCGCAAAGGTAAAGGCTATGCAGAGCTAGCTAGAGAAAGCATGAAAATGTTGTCGCCCAGAGTACCCAGAGATAGACACTTAGATAGAAGGATATATGAAGAGTGCAGTCATTGTATGCTTAACTAATAGTTAACAGTTGTATCATGAATCTTGTTATAGTAATAGTACTCAAGAAATGATAGTCTATGTTGGTAAATTGCTCTATAATGGTCTGTAATACTTATGGAATATAACTAAGATCAATCTTGCCATTTCATTACTATTCTGTGTTGCTCTCTACACTTTGTGTGTTACATCTATATAGTGTCTCTGTTTTACTGAACATGCTGTCTATGTATGAGAGAGTGACTGAGATAGTTAGAGGAGAGATGTGGAGTGAGAACTTAGAGAGTGAGTGTGAAGGTTTGTTCAATAATAGAGTGGTGTTTTGTGTGTCCTCATGACCATTTAAAAGTTGGTGTTCTTACTCAGAAACTGTGGTTGGTGATTGCACGTTTGCCACAGCATTACCTAACTAGTCTGTCACCATAGACTATTGTCTTGCCGTTTCGCTCTGCTGAGAGGAAAATTAGCAAGAAACACATGCCATGCTCTCGGTGTTTAGAATGCATTATTAACATCCATTTAATGTGAAACCCATCCTTTTGATGCAGCCACTGCAATAACAGCTCTGAGGGTTGCCATCTTTGCAACAGGGCTAAACGTCTCCTCATAATCAATGCCATACATTTGAGCATAACCTTTGGCAAACCAATCAGCCTCGTTGCCATCTTTGCAATGGGACCTCATAAGTAATCAATGCCATAAGTTTGAGCATAACCTTTGGCAAACCAATCTTAATTTATACCTGCTAATACTTCCATCTAAGTTGTGCTTTATTTTGTACATCCACTTGCATCCAATAGCTTTCTTATCCTCAAGCAATGGCACCAAGTCCCAAGTCTCATTTTCATCCAATGTAGCTATTTCTTCATCCATGGCTTTCTCCCAATCTACATTTCCAACAGCCTCTTCAAAACATGTGGGTTCAACATCTTGCACAACCTTAGCCATATATGCATAATGATGAGCTACATCACTAAATCATATGTGAACCTATCCACCAACAGGTTTTCTAAATCTCTCTGACTTGCATTGTTTATGATCACTACCTAGCATTTTTGCAGCTTCTCTTGCCTTCCTTACACCAGGTGTTCTAATAGGTGAAATCCCAAGTTTATCATCAAGACTCTACTTTGAGCCACTAGACTCTCCATCAACAAAAGAATGCCCTGTAGGAATGTCAGGCATACCAAAAGTCTCTCCAACCTTCTATTTGGCTTTACGTGATGTACCAAGTACATTTTCAAGATTGGTGTTTTGACATAGCTTGCCACTCCATGGTCTCTCAAAACAAACCCAACACAAGAGGACTCTCCAGGTTCACTCAATGACTGTGATTCCTAACTTGCATTCTGTGCAGCAGTAACATTTCTAGCTACATCACCCCAACAACATCTTTTTTAGCAGCATACCAGCTACTCGTTTCAACAAACACAACATCTTTGCTTACCCTCAACTCACATGTAGTACGGTTATAGCATCTATAGCCTTTTTTCTCAAGGGAATATCCAATAAACACACATTTTTCAATTTTTCAATCCAGCTTTGTATACAACTCATCTCGCACATACACATAGGCAATGCATCCAAAAACTTTCAAGTGAGACAAGTTAGGTTTCTTGCAAGTGAGTTTCTCCTCTAGCGTTACATCATGTATGGCGATAGTATGAGTCTTGGTCATGATATAGATTTCTATAGAAACAACTTCATCCCAATACCTATGTGGCATATTCTTATCTATCATCAATGCTCACGCTGTCTCTGCAATTGTCTCTGCAATGTGCTTTCGCTCAGCAACTCCATTTTGTTGTGCAGAGTGTATCTACATGTAAACTATCTCTGAATACCATTCTTTTTCAAAACATTACAAGACTCATTGGAGAAGTACTCTTCCCCTCCATCTAACCTTAGGCACTTCACATGCTTTCTTGTCTATGCTTTTTAGAGATCACTCTAAAATTTTGATAATGAGTGAAAACTTCACTCTCCTCCTTCATGAAATACACCCACACTTTCCTCGATGAATGTTACATAATACTTACAGCAGTCACCCATAGACGTAGTTTTTGCAAGACCCTATACATTTGAATGCACAACATCTAGTATATTCTTACTCACATTTCTATCATATGAAAATACATGCTTTTTCTCCTTTCCAAACTGGCATGCTTCACATACTTTTTGCATACCATCAATTTTAAACTTAGGCAGCCCTGTCACAATTTCTTTAATTTGTGTAGACTTCATTCTTTAGACATTTGCATGCCCAATTCTCTTATGCCAAATGTCTATATTTGCAACAACTCACGATCCCTGTGTAAACATTACAACTTTCACTTCTTTGGAATATTTACATCTAGTGTAAACATTCTACCCACTCTATTGCCTTTTGAACCCAACCTACACTTATCTTTAAAGTCTTTGACATAATAGCCATCAGGGTTAAAGTGCACCTGCTAACCCTACTCAATCATCTGGCCAACAGAAACCAGATTCTTTGTAATATTTGGAATGTGAAGTACATCTGCTAGCAAGTACTTCACCTTACCATCTTTTATAAACAATGGCACATTTCCAACATGGGAAATTGGATGAGTAGTATCATCTCTTTCTTTAACAAAACCTAGCTTTTCAAGAGTTTTCATATCCTTGAATCACTCGGCATGACTGGTCATGTGGTGTGAAGCATCTGAATCCACATACCATACAACTTCATTGCATGTGAATACATCATTTTCCAACACATCATTAAGCACATGCTACATAATAAACAACCTTTCATTGTCCTCATATACTTCTTCTATAGGATGCATAGGTATTTTGCTGCACTTTTCCATTTCTCATTTCACTTTTTCACTATTACCCACAACATTACTTTGTACTCTTATACGCTTACCTATATTTACATGAGATCTTATTTTTGTTCAACTTCGTGCACGAGTGTAAATTGTTGAAGTATAATTATGTAATTACCCATGTTATAATCCACCATGTTATAATTATGTAATTACCCATGTTATAATCCACCATGTTGAGCTGATCTTTGCTCACTTATATTCTCTATCTTTGAGATAGAGAGAGAGTTCTTTATGTTGAGAGAGGGAGAGAGACGAGACAAGAGACACCACATACGCTCCACAAGAATGAATCATATTAGTCACAAGTCACATATATATAAGCAAGACCTAGAGTGAGTTAGGGCTAGCTATATATAGCTCCAACACCCCCACTCAAATAAAGGTCTCCAGCTACGAGTAAAAAAACCCTTGGGAGCAACCCGAGCTCCTACATATAAATGTACAATGCCACCTTAAAGTCCATGTGCAATGTGCTTCTATATACAAAGTACAAAGAATAAATGTGCATGATGTGAAGTAATGTGTGAAGTGTCATAAAGTCTATAGGCTATGTACAAGTCTAAACAAAAATTGACATGAAATGAGATGTGCTAATCTCCAAAAAGAGAGGCCGCCCGCAACTCCAAGTTCTAATCACAAAAGAGTAAACCGAGCTTCATGGAGTCCTTTGGTGAGAATTGTTGAGATTCAAGCACTCGATGTCAGCTTGTGCCAGTTGTGCTATGTGCTGGCATGTTAGGTAGGAACATGTGTGAGACATAAATGACCGCATCCAGCTGGTCATAGTGTGTGGACATTAGCTAGGGTTAGCTGTGTGTGGACACAACACATAGTGTGTGTTGTGTATTATGGATTATGGCTTTATGCATTGTGTAAGAAGGGAGATGGCTTCCCTCTATGGTTAGGGTTTGAAATACACATTAGGCTTTGCTCCTGTGTGTCTGTCTCCTCTCCCTCTACCTGTCTCGACTAACAATTGCCTTTTGAGAACTTGGATCGTAAAACTTGTAACCCTTTGAGTTGTCAGAATAACCAATAAAAATAACCTTCAAACCTAAAGGTTCTAGCTTGTGTCGTGTCTCGTTTGGGACATGAATATAAGCAATACACCTAAAGACTTTGAAATGTGCAATAGAAGGAGTTTGGACTGTCCAAGCTGTGATTGGAATCTTACCAAAAGGTGCAATAGTTGGAACATGATTTTGAACAAAAACGGTGTCAATATTGCTTCTGCCCAAAAAGAGCAAGATAATCCAGAATGAATAAGCATGCACATCTAATTGCATTCAAAATTGTACGATTCTTTTACTCTACAACTCCATTCTGTTGGGGAGAATATGGAATGGTATACTCATGGTGGATGCCGTGGTTGATGCAATGATCATGAAATAAGTTGGAAATATATTCACCACCATTATCACTTCGAAGAATTTTGACTCTTCGACTAGTGTGATTCTCCACAGATATTTGGTACCTCTTAAATGTGTCCAATGCTTCTGATGTATGTCGTAGAGCAAAAAGACATTTGTATACCGTGAATAATCATCCATGAAAGTAATGAAGTAATCGGTAGCAAGACTTGGATGGAGGGCAGAGTCCACAAATATCAATATGAATGAGATCCAAAAGATTATTTGAATGAATATTTGTAGACATTGGAAATGGCTTACGATGATGTTTGCCTAGAGCACAATATTCACATATCCCCATGTGCGGGTGAGATTTGAGGTCCATACCTCTCACAAGATCATGACGATGAATATCAAGAAGCTTTGAGAAATTTGAGTGAGCAAACCGATGATGCCATATCTTACAATCTAGATCTCCTAGAGCTGTAACAACATTTGCAACATCCTCATTCAATGAAAGTTCAAAGAGATTACCATGTCGAGGAGCAACCTCAATAGTGGTGCCATCCTTTTCGATGTGACACTTTGTATTATCAAATCCAACAAATAGACCAAGATCCACAAGCCGTGCAACAGAAAGTAAGTTTCTTTGTAAATCAAGAACATATAAAAGTCCTCACAGTATTTTGGTTGAGGAAGAAGTTTCCAAATACAAGTCGCCAATACCCATTACTTGGCAAGTTGTATTATCACCAAGATAAACCACCTTCTTGATAGGAATTGGAAGATAATTGTGTAACCATTGCCATTGATATGCCATGTTGCCAGTAGCACCAGAATCAACAATGAAGAGAGAACCATCACGAACATGTAGTACCTTTTCTGGAGAGACATTATAATGAACCAAATTAGCCTCTTGATGAACATTGTCTTCATCATGAGGATTTTGTTGAGGGATTTATTTTTTTTGTGAGCTTACATTGGTGAGCTTTTTAAAAAATGAGTTATATTTACGAGCTTCAAAGCACCCAATAAGATAACCACAAATGCTTATCATCACTATGAAGACTGTTATAAAATTAAAAAGATAGAAATATAATGGCACTTGATAGAAAGAATTTTCCTTAAAACCACGATTGTACCATCTATCAAGTTTTAAAATCCCCTTTTTATTAGACAATAATAACTCATTGTATGAGATCTACAGGATATTCATTAAAAAATGCATCATTTTTTAATGCCTTAAGTTAATTTATTATCTCTTAATAATGCTTGATGTTGCCATTTAAAGTAAACATTTGTATAGATCAAATCACACAAAAACTTTCAATGTAAAAAAGTCAAATTTGGTCTTCACATGCATCATGCAATGTACACCTTTTTTTAAAACAAAATTTTGTAGTTAGTCTAAATACATCGCTCATCTGATTAAGTTGTCATGTTACAAAAGCATCATAAGTGCTCAAATATCGAATTTGGTGCATTTTCACATTTTTCTGACATGGAATGGTATCTCAAAATACAGTACCTCATCATAAGTGTTCGTACAGCAAAACTTGTGTCTATATATGACCAGTTAGCCATAGTTCACAAAACTATCAAAAACCCAGGTAGGAAGAAGTACAATCTTGCTAATAATATGCCTTATCCACTATCTCAATAAAGTTTTAAAATCCTAAATGCCAAGCTTAAAGATAGGCACAAACTTCTTGGTTTCGAGGACGTGATAACATGTTCAACACATCCTCTTGTGATAGATTTGGCTAGTGAATTTCCATATCCTCTGTCTTATGCAAGCCTAACACACGTAAGTAGACAAAATAAATATGCTTACATGCAAGGTAAGGCTTTCCTCTAGTTTCTCTCTCCATAAAATCTGGACAAGTGCACCAAGGCTTCTCCTTTATGTGAACAAAGTACTCTTGTCCACTCTCGCATGCTAAATGAAAAATAGAGTGTGGTGCAAGGGTCATGGCACTCTCATTGATCACTATTGCTAGCATGGATTGTGCCTTAGAAATTCTTTTCTTTGCCTCTTGAGAAATACTATGTCTCCACTTTGTTGACCTCTTTGTATTGCTGATAGGTTCTTGCTCTCCCTTGCCAGTCTTCATTTTTCTTGCTGCTTGTGCAGAAGTTTCCCCAACCCTTGAGTCAAAAAGATTAGCAAGTTTAACATCCAATTTAAAACCAGCTTTTAGCAACTTTTCTATCTCTTGGGAAGTGATGTCAGTGCCAATGTCCACTTTCCACACATCCGGGTATGTTGGCTTATAAATTATGTTTGGATCCACATGCCATGTGTGTGAAACATCAGATGGACAAAACCACATCCTTTGAGGTTTTGGACCTCCAGGTCCAGGATGTCGTCTCTCTGAGAAGAAGCTTGGGGCAACTACTCCAGTGGAGCTCCCTTGTGTGTAAGAGCTACACTTAGTCTTTCCATCAATGATTCCTAGACATTTTACCTTGGAGTTCAAAGGGGTGCGCCTAATGGCCCACATTGTTCGTGCAAGGGACTCTTCCATTACTTGCATTTTTCTGCAACCCTTGTGTTGTCATCTTGTATAGTGTCTTTATATGAAAGTCATCATTTACTTTTGTGTATTCTTGATGACCTTCATTACTCATTGTTTTGGACCTCTGTTGCCCTTTTTGTGAAGCTTCAGTGCCTGAATGTATTGTTGGGTTGCCCCCTCCAAAGCTTACTCTCCTTGCTCTGCTGGTCCCTTTGTCAATCAAAGACACCTGCACGTTCCCAAGCACCTATTTCTCAAGAGGAAGAAGGGATGGGTACGTCTTATCTTTGACCAGATGGTACTCAAGTTATGGAGCAACAAACCACTGCAACGGTATCGCATAGCGCCCCTCCTATTGTCTCCCTTGCCCCGAATGTTAGTCATAGGGGATCAGAGATGCTTGATGCTACCAATGAGCCAAGGGTTGTGCATCAACGACTTCTTGGGAAGCCATTGGATGTGGGTTTTTTAGGTGATGTCTTTTCCAAGTTCTTTGTGAAACGGAATACATATCCTGCATTGATCCCCTTATGTAGATTGATTCCCAATGAATCCATACGCACAGTCTCTATTCAAGTTGAGAAATTTCGTGACTCCTTTGATAGCCATGGCTATGTTGAGGCCTCTACACCTTTCTTGGTCTCTACTGCTCGCCCTGGAAGCTCCTTGCATTTTGAGGTCACAAATTTGGATTTGCAAGAGTGGGGACCAAATTGGGTCACCCAACATGAAGCCTTTGAGAATGAACTTAGAGGTACAGAGTGGAAGGATCTTGGGGGCAAAAAGTTCCTCGTTTGGGATGGTAACCATGTGTTAAAGCATGGATGTCACGTATAAGGTAATATGGTTTTCTACACATTTTTTGGTGCTTTTTGTATCATGAATGAGAAACAATTTAATATCTTTCTTTGTTAATAGCTTGGTCAGAGGTTCCATCACGTCATGTTCGTGTGAAGTGCCAACTCTTGGTGATTGACAAGAAGCAAGAAGGAGAACTGCTTTTGGCATTACAGTCCCAAAATGAGTAAGTAAACTTGTCTTTTTTAGCATTTAACTTTCAATCTTTATTTTAATAAGTTATCTTGTCTCGTAGATTGGTGCACACAAGTGTTACCCCTACATTATCGGATGAAATATTTATGTTTCAAAGATTTGGATTGGCGGATAAAACTCAATATTGGATTATTTGGGTGACGACCAAAAAAGGTGGGCCTCCATGGAATTTAGTCTTGAACGACGCACAAGTGAGCAATGGTACAATGTTCCTGCAACTATCCTTGGACAACTTGTATGGAAGGTAGGGGACAAGTTCTTATTCTTCTCCATTTTTGTGATTCGGAGTATTAAACTATGGTATTAAGCATGGTAGTTTTTACTATATGTGCAGACAAGTTTTGATAATGCAGTGAAGCTAGCTATAGCTTCCATTGACAAACATAGCATGGGCTTGGAGGAATATGCAACAAAATGTGAGAAAGCAAGAGCAACAGTGGAGCAAACATTTAGGGATAGAGCATCCAAAATGCTCACAATTGCAAACCCAAGCAATGGTGATGGGTTCTTCCAACTCATTTACAATTATGATTGGTCAAAGAAGGGCATGGTTGCAATCATAAAGGAGAAGCTCTACATGCTAGCCACATCTCGAGTTCAAGCAGAGAGGTATGCCAAGTCAATTCATTGTTTGACTCTATTTCATGTTACTTTTCCATAATATAATTTAAACACATCAAATTTACATTATCTCAATTTTACAAATAGAAAGAAGGAAGTGTTGCACATGCTTAACTGGGAAGGTGAAGGATGAGGCAACAATTGATGTGTTTGGGGACTCCAAAAAGACATTAATGTAGATGAGGAAGGAACTATACTAGGAAGATCTCATAGAGGAGGGTGATTCTCTTTTGGAGGGGCCACTAGTTTATGATGATTTGCCTAGTGATAGATTTGGAAGGTGGGTGAAAGAACAACGAAACATGCATGTGCGATGGGCTTTCCATGAAGTATGGAATGAGCTTTCCAAGGTAAAAGAAGGGGAAAAGCAACCTGGAGTTGAGGAAGCTGCTAAGAGAGTTGTATATATGTATCTATCTAGCACTCATGTTTGTTCTTTTCATGTAGTTCTAAAGCAAGGACACTCTAATATTTCTTTGGCTTTCAAATTTCTTTTTCTTAGGTGGGTCCAACAACTCATTGGTGAAGGTTATTTGGATGAGGAGGGAGAAACCATGGGAGATTAGGCAAATGTAGCCACAAGTACACAATGTATCCCAAGGCATGGGTTGAGAAAGGTGTCTCTGAGTGGGAGCTCAAGAGATGCCCTTGGTGGTTGGATTACCCGCTAGGACATGTGCCTCAAAATGAAGAGGACTTATGGAAGGGTATTTTTAACAATGCTAAGCTTTGAATGTTCTTAACTCTTTCCATGTCTTGCTGTGAAAATATTGGGCCTTGTAGCCCTCATTGCTTACCTTATATTTGTCTCAATGTTTTGTAGAGTTTGAGAGCATTATAGCCCAATCTACTAGTCAAAGAGAGTCACCACTTCATCCTACCCCTCCACCAGCTTCACCACCACAGGAAAATGTAAACCAATCTACAATTGCCTCCACCTCAAAAAAAGCATCTACCTCCACCGCATCCCAACACTGTCTACGTGAGCATCGCACAAAACGACGTCTTGACCCTATACATGAGACTCAAGAAAGAGAAGTCCCCAACATGACATGGACACTACAGGTGAGAAAATAAAGTTTAAAGTTGACATTAGTACAAGCCTTGTCTTATTTTAATATTTATTTTAGTGGTTGCAGAGTGCTTATCAAAAATGTTGGTAGTAGACATCCATGTGCTTAATGAGGATCCTCATAGGTGAAACCTTCCCTCTTTTCAACAATGAAAGTGCTCTTTGGTGGTCTAATCAACATATTGATCTTTCTTGTTTTTTCTTTGCAGTGTGGATGATTTTTTGATGAAGATTCCTGCTTCATTATCTCATACAGGTGCTCCCTCGAGTACAGTAGCTCGTCTTGTGTGGGCTGATTTTCCTACAGGTTTACAGGTTGTGGATGTGAATGAGAATAAGTGTCCAACATGGAACAAAATACCTACATCATTGATTCAGGCCACACTGAGCTTTGCTACCTTTTTCATGGTGGCTGATGAGGGATGGTTTGTGTGCTTGAGTCTCATGGATCACCTTCCTAAAATACACAAGATAGGAAGGAAGGTTGGGTTAGTCATGCATCGAGTATTATCACTTCATGTTGAGTCAAGTTATATATATGAAAATGGGGAACAGGTAAGCTCCCTCCTCTCAAACCTTATATTTCATTTAAGCATATGTAGCAATGAAACTATAACTAAGACATCATTTGTTATTCCAGGTGGGAACATTGGCACTTTTACCATGTTCTATAGAGAGAATTGTAATCTTCCCATTATTGATCGTGAGGCTGGGAAGGTTGCCAAAAAAATGTTCAATTCTCAAAGAAATTTCATATTTAAGAGCCAAAAGAAACATCCTTTTCAACGCACCTCGATACAAGGTTATTATGTGAGGGGTGGTGCACAAAGGTCACCTTTGTTCTTTAGGTAATGAATAAACTTGTCAATTTTCTTTACATGATTTCCTTTTCTTGTTTTCATGAGAGGTGATTCTAGAATTATTCTTTGCAATAGATGGTTAGTGCAGACTTTTATAGATGAAACGGATGCTATTGTGGATATTTTTGCTGGATGTGGAGGCCTTGGACATGCATGCCAAGAGCTAAAGAGACACTACTTAGGGATAGAAAATGATGTTGAGCTAGCTAAAGCATGCCTTGTAGATCTCTTATGAGACATCAGACATAAGAGGAGTTTTATATATGCTTTTATGTTTTTTATGGAGGCAAAGACTTTGAACTTTAAACTTATATCAGCTGTGTGGTGCTGAATTTTTATGTTTTTTATGGAGGCAAAGACTTTGAACTTTAAGCTTATATCAGCTGTGTGGTGCTGAATTTTGTTATGTTTGTGTTGTAGAACTCCATGCTATCTATTTTTTCATTGTGCATTCTCATTTCTACATGGAATGGTCAGCTATAAAAGGACTTAGTCGTATATATTGACTTGTAAATTTTTGTTTATTTTACATTCTATGCTTATATGTAAGATGGGTGTGAGGACACATAACGAGGAGCGGGGAGACATAGCAACTAAGTGGTTGACTGTTTGTAAGACCCTTGCACTCAAGTAAATCCCCCCTTAGCACGCATCCCTTAGCACGCATGTACACGTGCACTACTCAACACATATGGATGAGTGGCCATGTATGCATAGGCAAAGAGTGCTTGCCATGGCAAACAAGCACGCACACCTACACTACTCAACACACACGCATGAGTGGCCATGTATGCATAGCCAAACAAAAGTAATCTCAACACACACAGAAGGCAAGCTTATCAAGAATTTTGGCAACAAACAAGCATGCAGCTACTCATAAGTGCATCAACAATCTAAGCATATAAGAAAATAAACATAATAGAGAACTAGTATAGAAAGATGTTAGATGATGAAGAAGAATGGAGACACCATAGCCAAATCTTTGAAGCTCTCTTGGTTCACACTCACACAAAATTGAGTTTACATTTTACAAAGTATGTTTGATACCTAGGTTTCATATACAATATCTAGGCACCCAAAAACTAGTAAGCACACTAAACACATACTTAGGCACCTAGGCCTCACCACTCATTGCTCTTACAAATTAGAACTTGTGAGGTGCAAGCACAAGGGAAAATAGTGGGGTGCAGGAGACGCAACATTGGTTGCGGTTACAGTTGCGGTGTAGGGAAAAGCAGCACGGTGGCGGTGTGAGGTGGTGGGGGATAGAGTAGCGAGTTGCAATGCGGGCCCCAACAATGTGAAGTACGGGTAGTGGGGCATAGCAATATTAGCTCTTTATGTATTGGAATGTCAGCATGCCTAAAGTAATATGAAAGTTTACTCTCAACTCCACAATGTATTGGAATGTCAACATGCCTAAAGTAATATAAAAGATTACTCTCAACTCAACAATGTGGAAGAAAGCTAACAAGCTTGCATCATTTTTCAAAAAAAGCTCACCACGGTAAGCTCGCAAAAAAAATTTCCCCCTCCCACAATATTCACATGTTGCGAAAGAGGAAGAAGTGCAATTCAAGAAAGGTTACAACATAATAACTTTAATCCTTTCTTGATTTACCAAGCATGCACAAATGGGGTATGTTACCTTGAGTCTATGGCTACTCGATAGCATGCATGACCTTGATTGCTTAGCCTTGTTATCTTTATTGATTCTTTGTTGCTTGATGATGGTTTCTTCCTCTCCCATTACTTAGTTGATGTGGAAGAAATGTTGGGTGCCCAATAGTAAGTTAACCTTGGGTTAGCAAAACATTTCAGAGGATTCCATTTCTAACATATAAAACATAACTATGTAAAATGCATTGTCGAATTCAAGAAAAATGATGGAGAAATATTTCTAAACATAGACTAGTATTCTATGAGTAAATATCATAATAAAACTATAAAATGTAATACATATTTCATGGGGCCTTACAAGAAACATGTGGGTCTCTACGAAGACTAGATCAATCTTGTAGAATCCTTTTTTGTATAAGAGTGAGAGTGAGTGTAAGATACATTGCCACTATTGTGTGGGATACCTACCTAGCTATGGGAGAATCGGGAGATTTGAGCTCCTACGATAGTATATTTTCTCCATTTCAAAAAAGGGTTTAGCATGTGAGTTTGGATCAATGATTTTACTTTAGTGTTTACGTGATTATTAATTGGATGCTCTAGGATGGGATTGGTTGAATGATTGTCATGTTACAACTTATTTGGTCTACTTTTCCTTATATCTTGAAATTTTAAAAGCATTATATAATTTGTTGAGTTAGAATATTTTTTATAATAACTTATTGAAGTGAGATAGATCGTCACATTTATCTATCTTCACTTGTCTCTCTCAACATGGACAACAAATGTGTGTGAGTGTGAGTGTGAGTGTGAGTGTGAGTGTGAGTGTGAGTGTGAGTGTGAGTGTGAGTGTGAGTGTGAGTGTGAGTGTGATTGTGAGTGTGAGTGTGAGTGTGTCAAAGTACATACATGGTGGAAAGCTCAAAGAGATAGTGCTAGAAATGCAAATCTGAGTGTGAGTGAGATAGCTCAAGACTAGTTGAAAGGTTTAATCTCTCTCATCCTTATGGAAGAGCAAGATGTTTCAGGAAATTCTTCTTCTCTTTCATTTGAGTTGTGCAAAGTGAATGTGTCTGAGGGTTCCAATGTGAAATTTGAAAATTTTAAAAAATTTAACAATTGTGAATATGTGCAAGAAGGAGCCTCACATTATACACACATACATGAAGATCATGAACCATCCAAAAATTTTAGAAATTTCAAAAATTTATACAATTGTGAGTGTGTGTGGGAAGGAGCCTCACAATCTACACACATACATGAATCGCATGCCTTTGAAAATTTTATGTGCATAAACTATACCTCTTTTGTTATCTCAATATGAGTTTTTATAAAATTCATTGAAAGAAGTTAAGACCTATATATGAGTTTATGGGTTAATAAGACAATGCCTTAGGTTTTATTTATCCACCAATGAGAAAGCTAACAGGTATAAAATATCCAAACAATGTAAATTTTTGCATATTATTTATAAGGAAAAAACTTGGAATTCTTTTCTTCCTTGTATGCTGTAAGTAAGAAAAGTTATGTTATATATCCTACTATGACCACTTCATAGGTCATTCAACTTGTGACGAGTTTTGAAGATGAGTTTCTTGCGCTATCACACTCACACATATACTCACAATCTTGATGTTTGGTAATGATAAACATAAAAAATCAAAAATCTGAGAATATACAAAAAATCAATTTCTTAAGGGTCTCCAAGATGATGCCCAATTTGCCATGCTTTTTCCACCAAAAAAGGCTGCCACTTGAAGTGATTCTTCTCTACACCATTTGTGTGAAGTATTCGGTGTGCTTGGGATCATGATTTTAGCCCCCAAAAAAAAAAGGCCATCCTAAAGGAATTCTTCTCATTCTATCGGGACCATGTTGTTTTTATGACTATTAGGGTCGAGTATTGCTACAACTAGTGTAAAACAAAAACCATCCTTTATTGTAATTTTAACGGCTCAAATTAAGAAAAACCAATTGTAATTTTGTGTAGCCTTGAATTAAAAGATTCCAATATACACAAACATATCAAAATACATGTAAAAAATATCACACACATAAGTAATTAAAACAAGTGAAACATAAATTAAGCCAAAATTCCATGATAGGCAAGCTACATCAAGTCTCCAGTTACATAACAGGGAATGCACAAAGAAAAGGTTAAACACATTATGACAAAGTATGTTGTTCTCTACTCATCCTCATCATCATCCTCATTCTCCTGGCCTATTATCTCTTCTTGATTTTCCAATATCATATAAGATTAGGTAATATTGAAATACAAATAAGGTAAAATTCTAAAAGCTTCTAAAACTAAAAGATAATGAACTTTTAAAACTTGTTCAAGAAACTTAGAGAGAGCATAGTATCATAGTTCAAATCGACACCCTATTGACCCAACCATTCAAATGTAGCCAAGATCCCTTTATGATAGCCATAGTCATACTCCTCAAGTAGAAGGAGTTCTACCTACCACATTTTCCTACATTAAACACACATTGAAAAAGAACAATTTATAGAGGTTTAAACTCTTTGGAAAACCAATTAAATTTTTAATAAAAATGTTAACGGTTCAAAAACTTACAAATTGAGCAAGGAAAGATGGCCTTCCACCCAATCCAAGATGAGAAGCCCCTCTTTTATGTTGTCATACTCAGGCTACTTTTCTCAATTGCTTGAATATATCAGGGTTTTCTTGGAATGCCTTTTTTTCCTTCTTCTAATCTTTATCTGATTCTCCTGGCAGATTAAGGCCACCACACTTGATGGCCTTAGTAATAGTTGATTTCCTATGACTCACATATCCCCACATACTATCAAGCATCTTAAGGTCATTCAACTGTAAGTCAAGGTGTGGCACATGAAATTATGTCTTCAATGCACTTATAATGTTTTTTTTAGTCTTTCCAATCAATGCCCAAAATATGCCTAAACTCAAGATTTACTAGATGATAAATGCATTACATGATTCCCTTTGCGATCGTCAATGATACTCTCGTCTGTCCTCCTCAAACGGTAAGGAAGTGTCGCAGGGTCATGGGCATTCGGATCAACCACCTCATGTACTACACATCCTCTGGTGGGGAATTGGAAAAGCAGATCTATTGCTACCCCCAAAATAACTGCCACAACCACCCCCAACTAAAACGATGATGAGAAGAGGCAGACCTCCTATCTGATGAGGATATAGTATGAGGTTGTGGGTACCACAGAAGAAATGGAACTAGGTTGGTTGCAACCTGCATGTGAAGGTCCAGAACCTTGAAATGGACTATATCCTACAATGGGAGTGGATAAGGGCATAGGAGTGCATAACCTAGGAGTAGAACCACCCATCGGAGTACCCCCATAGGTGTAGGGTTAACTGTGGAAGGAATCGAGGGTGGAGAAAAAATGTTCCACACACTCTCTCTACCATACTGATGTGATACACTTGTAGCCAATTTTGAGAGCCACTCCATATCTCGATCATCAAAGATGGACACCAAATGGTGGGCCACTAGACTTCTCGAGTAGGGATCCTCTCCCCACATGTCTATATCATAAAAACATAGCTATTATGTGTATAGAATGAGGACTTAAAAAACATATCTATAATGTGTATACTCTATGCATGCATAGAGCTTAAGCCTGCATAAACAAAGCCTAAGCTCTATGCATGCTTTAAGCTAGATGCATTAAACATGCATTAAGGTCTATGAATAAAGCTTTAAGCTCTATGCATAAAGCTTTATGCATAAGCTTTAAGCATTCATTAAAAGACAAATTTAGGATTTTTGGGAATTATTCGAGTCCCATTTCTTATAGGATTGGTTGGAAACTCAGTATTTTTGTGTAGTTTGAGCTAACATCTATTTGTTGGTGCACTCTGTTCCATTAGATTATATCTTGACACAACTATTTGGTGTATTTGTTTGTAGTTGTATAGATACATACGTCAATGCAACAATATTGGAAGGACAAGGGAAACATGACACTAAACTTAATTGAGATTATACAACACCTTTCATATGAAGAAGATAATGTTAAATACTATCTCCACTTTGAGACATTGAAGTAAAAACATGAGCTTTATTTAATTTGCCAAAAAATGAGAGATCTCTAAAGGGTGTGGTGTTAGAAACAACAAAACAAAAAGTAAATCTCAATGGCAGTAACAGTGTGCTAAGTTTATGATTGATCCATCTTAGACACTATATCAAGATTATAAATCATGATATATATGCTCAAATTTGAGGGACATTGAAGTAAAAACATGGGATAATAATGCCAAAGAACACTTGGAAAAGGAACCTTAGAATTGAGGGATCTCCAAAGAGTGTGGTGTTTAGAAACACCAAAAGAGAAGTTTACAATTCATCCAAAGACAAAAATCCTTCGTAGACACTTTGTCAAGATAATAATTGAGTACAAATTGTATCTCAAACATAGCGTTTTTTCATGTATTGCTCCAATACATACAAAGTTTCTCTATCATAAGGTGCTTCATTTACTAAAGTGTTGCAAGTATACTCCCGTTTGTTATTTGCATAAATCCAACCAAGTAACCATGCGCTAATTGTTGTCTCCAAAAAACTTTGAAGCTCCTCTATATTTTTATTCCACATCTTTGGAAAAATCAAGTAGGTTCCGAGCATATTCCACATTACATTGTAGAGGGTATCATCAAAAATTTAGCGTGTTATTTCCATCTAGGTCATGAAAAATTCTCCATGCTACATCCAAGTTTTTGTGGTATACAAATTGATATCCAATTAGAAGATCTGTCTTTTGACATGCTGCCTGCCCTGCTATGACCTTAAACTTTTGATGGTACCGAGGAAAGCACAACTCAAGAATGTGTCGAGTCCTTTCGTAGTCTATTAGTACTCCAGATCCATACCTCAAACCATTGCATACAAAAATCAAGGAAAGTGAATGCATCTTTGTGAATCAAATGCCAAACACTTGTATTCTCTTCCACAAGATGCATATGTTTGGCCCAGTATGGACATACATCACCATGTTTCATCTCAATGGTCTCAAGTAAAACACCATTGAGTTCAAGTATCAATACTCTTCTTTATTTCCTTATTGTATCTGGGGGTGGTGGAACTCTTTTGCTTCTAGGTACATGAGTTACCAATTATTGGTGCCACCTCAATAGTAAGTTTTCTGTACACTTGAAATCAAAGCCATATGCTTCAACATATCCTGTTAAAAACAAAATGTATGGTTAATGGACATTCAAGATTTTAAATAAATATATTATGTGCCAACAACATAAATTCATCCATGATATGGATGGTCTTAAACCTTCATAGACAAACGCTCCAATACCTCAGAAGTTCAACCAAAAAAATAAAAGAGGTATATTGTCAATGCCAAATTTAATCAAATTTATTGAATATGATGTATAAAAGATTTTCACTGTTGAGATAATTGAGTCTATCCAAATTAAATTATAATATTCATAGCCTTACACCTTGACAAGGCAATATCTTCAATAAAAAACAAACACATCTTCATTAAAATTGAATTGCAAATATTGACAAAAGAGATAATCAAATGACATTAAGTTTGGAGGCATTTGATTGCTTGATACAATAGTGTAAAGATTTGGCTCGTACAATCCAAAAATTAAACCCATCTAAGCACATTGTTTTGGCCAAAGCCTAAGTCTATCTTATGGGCTTTTAGTACAAAATGGCTCCAAACATTCTGCACCCAACAAGTCTTGATATTTGTGCAGATCCCATACTTCAAACTGCACGTTTAGACCTCAGAAATGGTTTCCTTCGACCTGCAGCAACAACTAGTATGGGTTAGGTTGGAATCTGATTATACTGTCACTCAATGTTTAATGAAACCAGACATTATCCTGCCCATAAGCTCAAGTAAGCCTTTTGTAGCCTTGATATGTATGCTTTTGCTCTACAACTCCACTCATGAGATGACCACGATCATATCCCAAGCGAGTAGCATAAGCAATAGCGTGTTGATCACTCAAAATCCTTCTTTTATAACACTTTTAACAACCTTAGCTGGTCTTGGATAGTAATGGTACTCCAGCTTTGGATGCCAACATTGCTAGATCCTTGCTTATGGATTCTACTTCTCTTTTTTTCCCTCTTGATTGGACATACTTTAGCTTATCACCATACAATGGTAAGTGTGAAGATGCACAAGATGAGTTTTTCACTTTATCTGAATATTCATTGAGCTCTTCTCACAAAAATTGGGAGGTGAATTGGAGCCACTCTTCCAGTACATCTTGAAAATCGATAAATAAATTATGACCATGTGTGATAAGAGATTGACCTAGCCGATTAAGCAAAATAATAGACCTAATGTCATTTGTATTATTTAGATTTAAAAGGTAGGGTAGAAGGTCATTGCACAGTACGTAGTCGTGCCCTCCTTGAAAACTTTCAGGGAAGAGACTGTAAGATCCCCTGTTCCCACCGAGCAACAGATTCGGGATACTAGCAGTGGAAGTAGCACTTCTCGCATGGGACAGGGGTCCCACATTCGGGGCCTCACCCACGGATATCCGGATAAGAGACTAATCCGTTGGTTGTTCCAAAACCGAACCTGGAAAAACTTTCTTTATCAGAAATGTGAGATCCCTGTTCCCCACCGATCAACGGATTCGGGGTACTAGCAGCGGAAGTAGCACATCATGCGTGGGTAGGGGTCTCACACTCGGGGCCTCGCCCACGGATATCCGGACAAGAGACTAATCCGTCGGTTTGTCCAAAACCGAAACTGGAAAAACTTCCTTTACTCGGAAAGCATGGGCGATTCCACCAGGATAACTCTTTACTCTAACGTAGTCAAGATCATTACGGATCAACTGATCTGACTGCACCTTTAACGGTACTTGGTCAATTCAAGGTAGAAACTTGCACTTGGATCATTGGGATCAACGCTTTTTTCCCCATCAAGAGGCACAGCCGTTGATTCCTATCCATAGAACAATTTCTATCCGGGATTTACTTTATCTATCGTAAAAACAAAGTTGAGTCTCGATTTATGGATCCATCAGTCCAGCCTAACCCCATCCGATCCCATGGGTTAGCCAACCGCCCAACCACTGTAGTGATGGGATCCAATTTTGGAATTTGGTTAGGTTTTGTCCCGGGTACCAAGGAAAAGAGTTCCAAGGCCCCCTAGCCGGAAGTTCATGCAAACATAGAACTAGCCACACCACTTACACACCCAATATGAAATTGCCTTTTTCTTAGCATCAACTAACTTTAAAACAATCCTTTAATGAAACCATAGTACCACTGATCATAATCTTCCAATTTATCCGGTTGATTCATAATTTCCCATCATTCCTTCATCAGAGTATCTATGGCATCATTGGCAACTAGAACGCTCACCACCTGTCCACACAGAGGCCGTTTCCATAGTTCCTAGCCCATAATACTCGGCAATATAATCACTTATCAAGATGGACTCTCGTTGAAGATCAGCAAGATCAACCAACAGATCCATATAAAAGAGCCATGGACTCATCCGTTGAGGACCAGCAAGGTCAGTCAACCAGATCCATGCCTGGTTTCACAAAACAACTCTTACTCCTTGTTCCAATATCTTCCTCGACGCACGCGTGGGTATCCTAGGCGACCCAGAGCCCGAGCACCGTATGGTCAGCACCCTCTAGGATCCTTCGCAGGTGACCTAGCGCTTCACTCATAGGCCGCTTCCTTGGTCCCTCATCCACCGTACCGGAAGCTCACCATTTTAATCGAACCGAGGCTGGTCAAGACCTCGGTCGACCTTGCTACGCGAGACGTCCTCCATTGACTCTCCGTCAGCAGTTGCAACTTTATCAGTTAGGTCTCCACGACCTTAATCACAAGACGGTCGAAATGCTTCCCCAGCATTCTTGACATAAAACAGCCATTTACAAACAGCATTTACAAACAGTTTACAAATACAGTTTCTATATTAACTCTCATTTTTCCACATTATCCCTCATTAATCCACATTACTTATTCCACATTCCATGTATATGTGTACTCATCCAATCACCTCCTTTTCCATCTCTTCACTTCAGATTCCTTCACATCACATATCATATATTCACATCCATATCCACATCCATACATCCACATCCACATCCACATTCACATCCATACATTCACATCTACATGCTTATCTCCATTTTCACATCCTCATTTATACATCCACATCCCATATCCACATTCATACATACACATCCATATATCCACATCTACATCCACATACATACATACATCCACATCCACATTCCACATTCACATCTATACATCCACATCTACATTCACATTCACATACATCCACATCCACATTCCCATACATCCACATCTATACACCCACATTCCACATTCACATCTACATTCACATTCACATACATGCATCCACATCTACATGCTTACCTCCATTTTCACATCCTCATTTATACATCCACATCCCATATCCACATTCATACATACACATCCATACATCCACATCTACATCCACATACATACATACATCCACATCCACATTCCACATTCACATCTATACATCCACATCTACATTCACATTCACATACATCCACATCCACATTCCCATACATCCACATCTATACATCCACATTCCACATTCACATCTACATCCACATCTACATCCACATTTACATCTATGCATATACATCTTCATGCATATATCCATTTTCATGTTCATACATCCACACTCCCATCTCCATATCCACACATCCACATACATACATCCATTTTCACATTCCCATTTATATAACCCCATATACTTTCACATCTAATCTTTTACATCACATCCATTCTCGCCCTATCACAACCCATATATATCTTATCCTATCACATACACTTCTTACCTCATCCCCCCATACACATCTTAATTCATCTTATC
The DNA here is from genome assembly GCF_041138505.1 of Cibotium barometz. Lineage (NCBI taxonomy): Eukaryota > Viridiplantae > Streptophyta > Polypodiopsida > Cyatheales > Cibotiaceae > Cibotium > Cibotium barometz. Next base: position 15,829,246 of record NC_141074.1, read on the forward strand.
ACATCCTAACTTATTTCATAAGCATCTTATCACCTCTTATCACACCTCTTATCACATCCTATCACTTTCCATACGCATCTTATCAATTCTTATCACATCTCATACACCTCTTATCACATTTCATATCTTTTTTTTTTTTTTAAAGAGAATTCTTTTATTTGATATAAGATTTCTCTACACATTTATTTATACATAAATTCCATTTAAGGAGACTAACACTTTCGAAATTAAAATCAATCTTTTATGCATCTTCTTATGCATGATTTCAATTTGGTAGGGAATTATACTTTTAGAATAAAAGAATTTCTCTTATGCATCTAAGTTAAGCATAAAATCCATTTATGAGGAAAATCATACTTTTAGTATAAAAAGAATATCTTTTATGCATACCTATATGCATGAAATCCAATATGATAAAAGTAACACTTTTGATATAAAAATTTTTCCTTTATGCATACTTCTATGCATGAAAATTAAAAATGATAAAAGTAACACTTTTGATATAAAAATTTATCCTTTATGCATAATATTAAAATTCAATTTCTCCATGATTATAATGAAATTCTTTCAATTAATCTAGGATGATGATTCCTAGAATATGGTAGGAAGTTCTCTTTTTATGCTTTGAATGAAAATTTTTTATGCATAATTTTTATAAAAATTTTGCCATAGCTCCGCTGCTATGACTGATAAATCTCAATTTTTCTAAGGGATAAAGCTTATCATTAAGGAAATAATTAAAATGATTCTCTAATTGGATCCTCAATCCATAATGGATTGAATCATCAATATACATAAACTAAAAGCATAAGAAAAAGCCATTAATTTGGCTTCAAGCATAGCTTTATCTTGGGTTAAGGAAAAGCTTTATGAAAAGCTTGATTTGGATTGAGAATGGGTCATGAGTATGACCATTTCTTGAGTGAGAGAGAGAATTTACATAAGAATCATTAGAATTTAAACATAAATGAAAATTAACTTCAATAGCATTTATTAAATTATGTAACTCTTCACTACTATTCAAACTTCAATAGCATTTAAAAAAAACCATACCAATTAAACTTCTCAAGCTTGAGAGGGGTTGAGAAGAGAGAAACATTGAGAAATTATAGAAAGATGAATATTCACTAATTACCTTACAACTTGCTTGATTCTTTGTTCACGGTAGAGGCCCCCAACCAATCAATTGGTTAAGTATGTTGATGGAGCCACTAATGGGGATTGAAGAAAGAGGGAAGCTCCAAAAACTAGTGAATTATTAAATGAATTCACAGTTCTTGGCTTAGGTGGAGTAGAGTAACGATGCATAAACACTATCTATTTTTCAACAAGGGTGAGGCTTCTATTTATAGGAAAAATTGAGCTCCTAACCAAACAAACTGATTCTAGAATTTTCTAAATCAGTTTGGTCAATATTTGACCATTTTTAGGTCAGTTAAGCTAACTTTTTGGAACTAGACTTGAATGAGGAGAGAGGAGAGATGAAATATCTCAATTTTTATGAGTTTAAAACTCATTCAAGCATGTGAAATATGCACCTCCTTTAAAGAACTCCCCTTCCTTACATATGTCATATTTTTAATATTGCTCATAGTTTTTTTTTTACTAATAAACCTTGTACATTTTCAACTCTTCATCTTATGTGAAATATGCACCTCCTTTAAAGAACTCCCCTTCCTTACATATGTCATACTTTTAATATTGCTCATAATTTTTTATTAATAAACCTTGTACATTTTTAACTCTTCATCTTATGTGAAATATGCACCTCCTTTAAAGAACTCCTCTTCCTTACATATGTCATACTTTTAATATTGCTCATAATTTTTTACTAATAAACCTTGTACATTTTCAACTCTTCATCTTATGTGAAATATGCACCTCCTTTAAAGAACTCCTCTTCCTTACATATGTCATACTTTTAATATTGCTCATAGTTTTTTTACTAATAAACCTTGTACATTTTCAACTCTTCACCTCATGTGAGCATTTACTCATTTTTGGGTATTTTCTTTTTACAAGTTGGATTTATCTCCTCCCTACACATGGATTGATGCTATTGGTCCATAGGAACCTTAATTGGACCATAGTCTAAAGATTTCTGAAAATCTAGACCCTTAGGCTAAGGTTCTTTATAGCTATTTTCAATTAATTCCTATTGCACATTGGAAAATTCTTTTTGAATTTCTGTTTCAGGGGAACTCATCTGAATTAGAAGAGATATTTTTCTATCCAAAAATATTCAAAATCTGAATATTCTCTCTCTAGAATATTTTTCTCTCCCTAGGCTAAAACAGATAGACACAAGGTCTTTATATTTCTGAAGAGGGATTGATTACAGGGAAAGATACTAGACATCAAAAAGGGGGTGGGGGAGGAATCTTACAGGAAAGCACGGGCGATTCCACCAGGATAACTTTTTACTCTAACGTAGTCAAGATCATTTCTGATCGAGCTGATCCAATTACTTCTATAAGATACTTGGTCAGATCAAGGAAGAAACTTGCACTTGGATCATTGGGATCAACGCTTTTTTTCCCATTCAAGAGGCACAGCCGTTGATTCCTATCCATAGAACAGTTACTGTTCAGGATTTATTTTATCTATCGTAAAAACAAAAGTTTGAGTCTCGATTTACGGATCCATCAATCCAGCCTAACCCCATCCAGCCCCATGGGTTAGCCAACCGCCCAACCACTGTAGTGATGGGATCCAATTTTTAATTTGGTTAGGTTTTGTCCCGGGTACCAAGGAAAAGAGTTCCAAGGCGCCCTAGCCGGATGTTCATGCAAAATAAAACTAGTCACACCACTCACACACCCAATATGAAATTGCCTTTTCACAGATTCAACCAGTTAAAAACAATCCTTTAATAAAACCATAGTATCACTGATCACCATCTTCCAAATTATCCAGTTGATTCTTAATTTTTCCATCATTCCTTCATCAGAGTATCTATGGCATCATTGGCAACTAGGACGCTCACCACCTGTCCACTCAGGGGCCGTTTCTTAGTTCCTAGCCCTTAATACTCGGCAATATAATCACTTATCAAGATGGACTCTCGTTGAAGATCAGCAAGATCAACCAACGGATCCATATAAGGAGCCATGGACTCATCCATTGAAGACCAGCAAGGTCAATCAACCAGATCCATGCTCGATTTCAGAAAACAACTCCAACTCTGTTCCAATATCTTCCTCGACGCATGCGTGGGTATCCTAGGCGACCCAGAGCCCGAGCACCGTATGGTCAGCACCCTCTAGGATCCTTCGCAATTGACCTAGCGCTTCACTCATATGCCGCTTCCTTGGCCCCTCATCCACCGTACCGGAAGCTCACCATTTTAATCGCACCGAGGCTGGTCAAGACCTCGGCCGACCTTGCTACGCGAGACGTCCTTCATTGACTCTCCGTCAGCAGTTGCAACATTATCAGTTAGGTCTCACGACCTTAATCATAAGATAGTCACAATGCTCCCCCACCAATCTTGACATAAAACAGTCATTTACAAACAGTTTACAATACAGTTTCTATTTTTACTTTCATTTTTCCACATTATCCCTCATCAATCCACATTACTTATTCCATATTCCATTTATATGTATACTCATCCCATCACATCATTTTTCATCTCAACACTTCATATTCCTTCACATCACATATTGTATATTCACATCCATACATATATCCACATCCACATCTACATCCACATTCACATCCACACATCCACATCTACATCCATACATCTAATTTCACATCCACATCTACATGCACATTCATGCATCCACATCCATACATCCACATCTACATGCACATTCACATCCATACATCCACATCTATATGCGTACATTCTCATCTACATGCATACATCCACATCTCTATGCATACATCCGCATCCACATCCACATTCACATTCTCCTCATACATCTACATCTACATGCATACATCCACCTCCACATTCACATCCACATCTATACATCTACATCTACATGCATACATCCACCTCCACATCTACATCCACATCTACATCTACATGCATACATCCACCTCCACATCCACATCCACATCTATACATCTACATCTACATGCATACATCCACATCCACATCTATACATCTACATCTACATGCATACATCTACATCTCCATTCACATCCACATCTATACATCTACATCTACATGCATCCATCCACATCTCTATTTACATCCTCATCTATACATCTACTTCTACATGCATACACCCACATCTCCATGCATACATCCACCTCCACATTCATACTCACATCCATACATCTACATCTACATGCAACATCCACATCTCCATGCATAATAAAATTCTTTTAAATAATCTAGGATGATAGTTCCTTGAATATGGTAGGAAGTCCTCTTTTTATGCTTTGAAAGAATTTATTTTATGCATAATTTCTGTAAAAATTTTGCCATAGCTCCGCTACTATGACTGATAAATCTCAATTTTTTTTCTAAGGGATAAAGCTTATCATTAAGGATATAATTAGAATGGTCTCTAAATGGGTCATCTATCCATAATGGATTGAATCATCAATGTGCATAAACTAAAAGCATAGAAAAAAGCCATTAATTTGGCCTCAAGTATAGCTTAATCTTGGATTAAGGAAAAGCTTTATGAAAAGCTTCATTTGGATTGAGAATGGGTCATGAGTATGACCATTTCTTGAGTGAGAGAGAGAATTTACATAAAAAACATTAGAATTTAAACATAAATGGAAATTAACTTCAATAGCATTTATTAAAGTATGTAACTCTTCACTACTATTCACCAATTAACTTCAATAGCATTTAAAAAAAACCATACCAATTAAACTTCTCAAGCTTGAGAGGAGTTGAGAAGAGGGAATCATTGAGAAATTATAGTAAGATCAAAATTCAATATACTTACCTTATAATTTGCTTGGACCTTTATTCACGGTAGAGGCCCCCAACCAATCAATTGGTTTAGTATGTTGATGGAGCCACCAATGGGGATTGAAGAAAGAGAGAAGTGTCAAAAACTAGTGAATTATTAAAGAATTCACAGTTCTTGGCTTAGGTGGAGTAACAAGCATAAGACACTATATATTTTGGCTTAGATGGAGTAGAGTAACAAAGCATAAGACACTATATATTTTAGCTTAGGTGGAGTAGAGTAACAAAGCATAAGACACTATATATTTTGGCTTAGGTGGAGTAGAGTAACAAGGCATAAGACTCTATATCCTTTTTCAACAAGGGGAGGCTTCTATTTATAGGAAAATTTGAGCTCCTAACCAAACAAACTGATTCTAGAATTTTCCAAGTCAGTTGGTCACTTTTTGACCATTTTTAGGTCAGTTAAGCGAACTTTTTGGAACTAGACTTGAATGAGGAGAGAGGAGAGATAAAATATCTCAATTTTTATGAGTTTAAAATTTATTCAAGCATGTGAAATATGCACCTCCTTTAAAGAATTCCCCTTCCTTACATATGTGTCATAAGGAATCATTTTAATATTGCTCATAGTTTTTTACTAATAAGCCTTGTACATTTTCAACTCTTCATCTTATGTGAGCATTTAAGGGACTCCCCTTCCTTACATATGTGTCATAATAAAATCATTATTCCCAAAATATCTCATATTTTTAATATTGCTCATAGTTTTTTATTAATAAACCTTGTACATTTTCAACTCTTCATCTTATGTGAAATATGCACCTCCTTTAAAGAACTCTCCTTCCTTACATATGTGTCATAATGGAATCATTTTAATATTGCTCATAGTTTTTTACTAATAAACCTTGTACATTTTCAACTCTTCATCTTATGTGAGCATTTAAGGGACTCCCCTTCCTTACATATGTGTCATAATAAAATCATTATTCCCAAAATATCTCATATTTTTAATATAGTTTTTTACTAATAAACCTTGTACATTTTCAACTCTTCACCTCATGTGAGCATTTACTCATTTTTGGGTATTTTCTTTTTACAATTTGGATTTATCTCCTCCCTACACATGGATTGATGCTATTGGTCCATAGGAACCTTAATTGGACCATAGTCTAAAGATTTATGAAAATCTAGACCCTTAGGCTAAGGCTCTTTATACCTATTTCCAATTAATTCCAATTGCACATTGGAAAATTCTTTTTTAAATTTCTGTTTCAGGGGAACTCATCTGAATTATAAGAGATATTTTTCTATCCAGAAATATTCAAAATCTAAATATTCTCTCTCTAGAATATTTTCTCTCTCTAGGTTAAAACAGTCACAAACAAGATCTCTTATATTTCAGAAAAGGAATTGATTACAGGGGAATATACTAGACATCAAAAGGGGTTGGGGGAGGAATCTTACATTCTACCCCACTTAAAAAATGCGAGATGTCCTCATCTCGCAACTTGGGATGTCCTCATCTCGCAAGATGCACGAATATGAGACTTAGAGAAAAATTTTAATCACGATTAACCACCAAGAAAAGTCTTAGAGAGAGCAAGATTCAAATAAGAACAAGATTTAAACTTTATTCAGTCACGGGACTTATACAGTAAAGATAGAAGAACTCTTTACACTTCCATAAGCCCGTCCATCATATGGTCACAAAAGCAGTCCTCACAAGCTGCACAAGTATAGGGTAACTCATCTATGGGAATGATTCTGCTGGTTATTGCCGCACCTATCTCAGTGGTATGAGGTGATCTAACAAAAGGACCTCTGAGAGGCAAGCCAAAAACGGGGTAAAGGCATATCTTCTCATGAGGAAGAAAACACGCCAGTAAGAAGACCCGCTCAGAAAACCCAAGATGCCTTGATCTCATGACGCAGTAGTATCGGGGACCCAAACCCAAAGCTTCAATAACCATGGCTAAGCGGACATTGTTACGAAAGTGCTGCTGACCCCAGGGTGTTACCCTAGTTATGTTTTGATAGGTCCGCCATTTGGTCTGCGCTACAGAAGTTCCTAGGTGAGGAAAAAGTGAGCGCTCATACTGTTCTATAAAGTCTTTCTTCACAGACTCTCTTGCGTCTTGAAGGTGAGAAATCATCAGGGATAAAACTAATTCCTGTTGCCAAGCCATGAAGGAGATTAAGAAAGAAAGGAGATTAATGGGAGTAAGATTACTGTGAGCGACAAGTAAAAGTTACGACTTATATAAAGGAAGGAGCTAGCGTAACCTAGAAGCCAACGGTAGCTTGCCACTGAAGTTTTACCATCTTTCCATGATTTGTGTTTGACACATTTTTCTATAGAAGGCATTAAGAATTTTGAGATGAGGAGATAAAAGAAACTTGTAGGCTAAGTCACCTACTTTCATTGAATTCAGATATAAGGATCACAATATCTGGGGGATAACTTCTTATACTCCCCAAGAGATAAAGAACTTCTTTTGGGCCGTACTCGAATGAAAACCAAAACCTTGGTATCCAAAACACCGATTCTCACTTCTAAACTCATTGTTCTAAATCCTTAAAACAGGCGTGACTCCTGAGAAGTATTCTAGGAAAAGGGTCTTCCTTTTTTAAACAGAAATTTTCTTTTATTTTAGAGAGGGAATAATTATAAGATCAGAAAGGAAGATTCTTACTCCAGTATACCTCGAAGGTTGGGGAGGAATCTTACATTCTACCCCACTTAAAAGGTGCGAGATGTCCTCATCTCGCAAGGTAGAGGACAACTCTTTTTCTTTAGATCCAATTTTATTCGGGGGTTCCTTATATTCTGGTCAACCCAACAGAATACTGGGTTAAATATCCCTTATATAGAACTCATAATTGAATAACAATTCATCCAGATCGTGTCATTCATATCTTTAACATGATAATGGTCCATTAGACCGAAAAGTTTCCTTCGAAACATTCCTCCACGAAAATTTCAGTTAAGCAAGTTCTCAATTTGACATCCCTTAACTTGATCTACCAGTCAAGTATTAACAGTAGCAATCTAACAGTACAACCCACTAATCTCATAGTGATTTGCTGAATTCATTATCATCATTCTAGTTATGAATATCATCACAGGGACTCGTCCCATTCCCCCTTATTGAGGTTTCATTATATTTCAACTAATTTTTAGAAATCAACATTTTCCAATCAGCATTTTCAATCAGAATCCAAATCAATTCATCAATTCTCAAACAGAATTAAAATCATATCAATCACATTCGAAATCATCATCTAGATAGCATTAACGCTTATAATTTCAAGTCTTAGATTTACTCGTATATACTGTCAGTAAAGAGCTGCAGTATACTCTCGGTATATACGGGTAGTCACGGCCCTTGGAATTATAAGGTAAATACTATCATGTCTAGGCCTCAAGCAAGTCAGGGATTCTATATAATTGCGGTACTTCCATCTGAAGATCGAATTACCAAATTACGAGTTTCAGTTTGAATATCAAATTGTATGAATTATCTCACACAATTATAACTTTTTTGTGTTTCTTGATAAATTTTTGATATATTTGTCTTCTCAGTTGATCTTTATTAACCAAATGCTCTGATACCAACTGTAAGATCCCCTGTTCCCACCGAGCAACAGATTCGGGATACTAGCAGTGGAAGTAGCACTTCTCGCGTGGGACAGGGGTCCCACATTCGGGGCCTCACCCACGGATATCCGGATAAGAGACTAATCCGTCGGTTGTTCCAAAACCAAACCTGGAAAAACTTTCTTTACCGGAAAGCACGGGCGATTCCACCAGGATAACTTTTTACTCTAACGTAGTCAAGATCATTTCTGATCGAGCTGATCCAATTACTTCTATAAGATACTTGGTCAGATCAAGGAAGAAACTTGCACTTGGATCATTGGGATCAACGCTTTTTTCCCCATTCAAGAGGCACAGCCGTTGATTCCTATCCATAGAACAGTTACTGTCCGGGATTTATTTTATCTATCGTAAAAACAAAAGTTTGAGTCTCGATTTACGGATCCATCAATCCAGCCTAACCCCATCCAGTCCCATGGGTTAGCCAACCGCCCAACCACTGTAGTGATGGGATCCAATTTTTAATTTGGTTAGGTTTTGTCCCGGGTACCAAGGAAAAGAGTTCCAAGGCCCCGTAGCCGGATGTTCATGCAAAATAAAACTAGTCACACCACTCACACACCCAATATGAAATTGCCTTTTCACAGATTCAACCAGTTTAAAACAATCCTTTAATAAAACCATAGTATCACTGATCACCATCTTCCAATTTATCCAGTTGATTCTTAATTTTTCCATCATTCCTTCATCAGAGTATCTATGGCATCATTGGCAACTAGGATGCTCACCACCTGTCCACTCAGGGACCGTTTCTTAGTTCCTAGCCCTTAATACTCGGCAATATAATCACTTATCAAGATGGACTCTCGTTGAAGATCAGCAAGATCAACCAACGGATCCATATAAGAAGCCATGGACTCATCCATTGAAGACCAGCAAGGTCAATCAACCAGATCCATGCTCGATTTCAGAAAACAACTCCAACTCTGTTCCAATATCTTCCTCGACGCACGCGTGGGTATCCTAGGCGACCCAGAGCCCGAGCACCGTATGGTCAGCACCCTCTAGGATCCTTCGCAGGTGACCTAGCGCTTCACTCATAGGCCGCTTCCTTGGCCCCTCATCCACCGTACCGGAAGCTCACCATTTTAATCGCACCGAGGCTGGTCAAGACCTCGGCCGACCTTGCTACGCGAGACGTCCTTCATTGACTCTCCGTCAGCAGTTGCAACATTATCAGTTAGGTCTCACGACCTTAATCATAAGATAGTCACAATGCTCCCCCAGCAATCTTGACATAAAACAGTCATTTACAAACAGCATTTACAAACAGTTTACAATACAGTTTCTATTTTTACTTTCATTTTTCCACATTATCCCTCATCAATCCACATTACTTATTCCATATTCCATTTATATGTATACTCATCCCATCACATCATTTTTCATCTCAACACTTCATATTCCTTCACATCACATATCGTATATTCACATCCATACATATATCCACATCCACATCTACATCCACATTCACATCCACACATCCACATCTACATCCATACATCTAATTTCACATCCACATCTACATGCACATTCATGCATCCACATCCATACATCCACATCTACATGCACATTCACATCCATACATCCACATCTATATGCGTACATTCTCATCTACATGCATACATCCACATCTCTATGCATACATCCACATCCACATCCACATTCACATTCTCCTCATACATCTACATCTACATGCATACATCCACCTCCACATTCACATCCACATCTATACATCTACATCTACATGCATACATCCACCTCCACATCTACATCCACATCTACATCTACATGCATACATCCACCTCCACATCCACATCCACATCTATACATCTACATCTACATGCATACATCCACATCCACATCTATACATCTACATCTACATGCATACATCTACATCTCCATTCACATCCACATCTATACATCTACATCTACATGCATCCATCCACATCTCTATTTACATCCTCATCTATACATCTACTTCTACATGCATACACCCACATCTCCATGCATACATCCACCTCCACATTCATACTCACATCCATACATCTACATCTACATGCAACATCCACATCTCCATGCATAATAAAATTCTTTTAAATAATCTAGGATGATAGTTCCTAGAATATGGTAGGAAGTCCTCTTTTTATGCTTTGAAAGAATTTATTTTATGCGTAATTTCTGTAAAAATTTTGCCATAGCTCCGCTACTATGACTGATAAATCTCAATTTTTTTTCTAAGGGATAAAGCTTATCATTAAGGATATAATTAGAATGGTCTCTAAATGGGTCATCAATCCATAATGGATTGAATCATCAATGTGCATAAACTAAAAGCATAGAAAAAAGCCATTAATTTGGCCTCAAGTATAGCTTAATCTTGGATTAAGGAAAAGCTTTATGAAAAGCTTCATTTGGATTGAGAATGGGTCATGAGTATGACCATTTCTTGAGTGAGAGAGAGAATTTACATAAAAAACATTAGAATTTAAACATAAATGGAAATTAACTTCAATAGCATTTATTAAAGTATGTAACTCTTCACTACTATTCACCAATTAACTTCAATAGCATTTAAAAAAAACCATACCAATTAAACTTCTCAAGCTTGAGAGGGGTTGAGAAGAGGGAATCATTGAGAAATTATAGAAAGATCAAAATTCAATATACTTACCTTATAATTTGCTTGGACCTTTATTCACGGTAGAGGCCCCCAACCAATCAATTGGTTTAGTATGTTGATGGAGCCACCAATGGGGATTGAAGAAAGAGAGAAGTGTCAAAAACTAGTGAATTATTAAAGAATTCACAGTTCTTGGCTTAGGTGGAGTAACAAGCATAAGACACTATATATTTTGGCTTAGATGGAGTAGAGTAACAAAGCATAAGACACTATATATTTTAGCTTAGGTGGAGTAGAGTAACAAAGCATAAGACACTATATATTTTGGCTTAGGTGGAGTAGAGTAACAAGGCATAAGACTCTATATCCTTTTTCAACAAGGGGAGGCTTCTATTTATAGGAAAATTTGAGCTCCTAACCAAACAAACTGATTCTAGAATTTTCCAAGTCAGTTGGTCACTTTTTGACCATTTTTAGGTCAGTTAAGCTAACTTTTTGGAACTAGACTTGAATGAGGAGAGAGGAGAGATAAAATATCTCAATTTTTATGAGTTTAAAATTTATTCAAGCATGTGAAATATGCACCTCCTTTAAAGAATTCCCCTTCCTTACATATGTGTCATAAGGAATCATTTTAATATTGCTCATAGTTTTTTACTAATAAGCCTTGTACATTTTCAACTCTTCATCTTATGTGAGCATTTAAGGGACTCCCCTTCCTTACATATGTGTCATAATAAAATCATTATTCCCAAAATATCTCATATTTTTAATATTGCTCATAGTTTTTTATTAATAAACCTTGTACATTTTCAACTCTTCATCTTATGTGAAATATGCACCTCCTTTAAAGAACTCTCCTTCCTTACATATGTGTCATAATGGAATCATTTTAATATTGCTCATAGTTTTTTACTAATAAACCTTGTACATTTTCAGCTCTTCATCTTATGTGAGCATTTAAGGGACTCCCCTTCCTTACATATGTGTCATAATAAAATCATTATTCCCAAAATATCTCATATTTTTAATATAGTTTTTTACTAATAAACCTTGTACATTTTCAACTCTTCACCTCATGTGAGCATTTACTCATTTTTGGGTATTTTCTTTTTACAATTTGGATTTATCTCCTCCCTACACATGGATTGATGCTATTGGTCCATAGGAACCTTAATTGGACCATAGTCTAAAGATTTATGAAAATCTAGACCCTTAGGCTAAGGTTTTATACCTATTTCCAATTAATTCCAATTGCACATTGGAAAATTCTTTTTTAAATTTCTGTTTCAGGGGAACTCATTTGAATTATAAGAGATATTTTTCTATCCAAAAATATTCAAAATCTAAATATTCTCTCTCTAGAATATTTTCTCTCTCTAGGTTAAAACAGTCACAAACAAGATCTCTTATATTTCAGAAAAGGAATTGATTACAGGGGAATATACTAGACATCAAAAGGGGTTGGGGGAGGAATCTTACAGAGACAATTGTCTTTTGGATTAACACATCCCTTGAAAGGGCTATCATCAACAATAAGCAATGTATTCTTCTTATTACAAATATCTTGGCACTGATTCCAAACCTTGAGTAAAGGTTTAAACATAGCCTCAATAGTAGGCTTATCTGGCCTATACACTTTTCAAAGATTATGGATATAACATTCTTCTTGTTCCCACACCATAAAGAAATGATATTTCTTATGTGCATATTGTTCGAGAGTGTTTACATAGGCACAAACATTCTTGTGTAGCATGGTGGACAAAATACCAACATGAAAGTAATAGCAAATCTCATCCAAAAATTCAAAACACCCACCAGGGAAAATAACAACTGTGGTGCGACCAATATCAATTCGAATACAATTTGTTTGTGGATGCCTCTTCTCTTCCTTGTTGAGTAAAACTCCATTAAGATCAAGTATAAGTGCATGTTTCTTTATGGTGATTGCACGAGGAATATTTTCTGCATACAATTTTGCATACAATACAGAAGAATGATAACACTTTAATGTGTTTACATACTTAACAATGTTAAAACAAGTGATCCCAATGAGAGCTAATTACAACAAAACATCCACAAGTTTACTTTCATTTCATGCTCCCATACTCATCTATGACAATGGCTCCTAGACTTGATTGCATTTCCCTATTGATTGGTGAAGATTGAAATACTAATCTATCTCCATCTCTCTCAAAAGAATATAAACTTCCTAGACGCCTACTCTTTTGTGTATCGAAACGTAGCTCCTCAACACGTTGCTGTATTTCTTGCGCACTTAACTTGTGATTGTTAGAAGCAGATGTACCTGCAAAAACAACTCTCGTCTCGCTGAGAAACATACTTTTTAACACACAAAATTGCTGAATAAATCATCTTAAATATTGAAAAAGATCTACCTTTAGTTTTCTTGGCACCCTCTATCTCACAGAGTCCTTGATTTCAACTATTCTCTCTTTATTTGTAGCATATGTAGCCTCGTCAATTTCTTCAACACCCTCTGCCACACAGAGTCCTTGATTTCAACTATTTTTTCTTTATTCGTAGAATATGTAGCCTCATCAATTTGTTCAACAATCTCTTCTTGTCTCTCCTTGGTTGCAAAAGTCTCTTGAAGCTTTTCATTAACTTTATCTTTATTCTCACTAACCTCAACATTAACTTGCAAATTAGGAATGTCCTTAGTCTCTTTAGTCCTATCACTTGAAGGCCTTGAAGATGTTTGCAAAGCTGAATCATCGATGTGATCTACCTCCACCAATGTTGTCTTCATTATTTCTAGCATTTGAATCATGAGCGTTGATCTCTCTCTAGTAGGGCTTTCATGATGATATTCTAGTTGAGCAATGTTATCTTCGTCTTTCCCTTCTTTGTATATATCTGTAAGATTAAAATAAAATGCTATTACTTTTAGGATTTACATAATACACCAAGGCTAATACAATACTAGTCATTTTTATATCTACACATATACTTTGTATCCAAACTTAGATTACTCAACATTGAGTGATGTACCATAATGAATTAGGAACCATATTACCTGCCAAGACTTTCACATAAGGGTCAAACTTGAGTTTGAGCTTCACTTACAGGGGCAAAGTAAAGATCGCTCAACTTGAGATTGTGCCTTGTGTTGGAAGACATCCCCAAGGTTGGACATAAGTGGAGGTATGGCTCAAACTTAAGTTTGAGCCTCACCGCTACACTAGGATATGGAGTAAGTGTAATTTCTTAATATAGTAAATGTGCGTCATCATTTGTATTGGGCTCAAACTTAATTTTGAGCCTCATTGCTACACTAGGATATGGAGTAATTTCTTAATAGTAAGTGTGCATCATCATTTGTACCAGACGTTGGCATGAAATAAAGGATAATTAGAATAGAAATATTTACTTTAATAGAAAAATGTTAAAAGTGAATCCAAAAAAGCCAATGTATAAGTCAAAAGACTAATAATTATTTCAAAAAATCCACACTTTGAACAAGACCTATGTTAATATTAGTTGTTGATAAGCTCCTTTCAATGATCACCATTCGTTGTACATTCATAAGCACTATCAATGCACTTTTCTACCTTTCTTTGGTTGAGAGCTTGATGGGCTATGAGCATGGAATGCCTTGTTGACATCTATATCCCCAATCTTCTCAACGGCCATAACAACCCCAACATTTGAAGCTTCCATGGCTTTTACAGTATCCAATATATCTTCAAAATTGTCTTCGGCATCCTCATTTAATAGAGCATCATTCCCTTGGTCCTCTTCATTCCTTTGCCCTGCATCTTCAAAGTCTATAGCATCCCCAACTTCTTTATCATCATCTGTGTCATTTTTGTTGTCAATATCATCACCTTCGTCTTCCTCCTCTGTACTTGGTGGGTCGTCAATGTGAAGATTTTGAAGGTTTGCTTTTTTGTACCGCCACTTGCACCACACCACTCTTGCAAGGGGACGGGTGACCGTCTAAAAAAACAGAGCACTTTGATTCTAATGCCATCGCTTCCAAATCATCTTTGCATAAAGCAATACATCATCTCTTCTTTAGCAAGCTCTCCTCTAGCATAACTCCACCACAATATATCTCTACAACATAGCTGTGTTCAGAACAAAACCCTGTGTGATGAGACCGTCAATAAAGCCTTTGTGGATGAATTCTCTATTTTGGCCACTAGAGCCTA
This sequence comes from Cibotium barometz, assembly GCF_041138505.1. NCBI lineage: Eukaryota > Viridiplantae > Streptophyta > Polypodiopsida > Cyatheales > Cibotiaceae > Cibotium > Cibotium barometz. The sequence goes on from NC_141074.1 coordinate 15,844,593, forward strand.
AGATGAATACATTTTCTGTGGGAACCTTATCAATGGCCTCAAACTTGTCAACCTTGCTGATGAGAAGAATAACAGTTGCAATCTCAACTGTTCCAGATGTCCAGGCATCATCTTTTTGTGTGTGGACAACACCAAATTCATAGTGCACCTTTGTTGACTGGCTAGAAATCCCTTCGATAAGCATTCCAATGGTGATAAAATCAACAAAACACACAATAATATATTCATATTATGAGTTTAGTGTGTTCAAAGCAAGTGCCAACTTGGAGAAAAATTCTGACGAGAGCTGCTCCTTTGTACCATGTAGGTCCATGATTGCCAATTGAAATGGTACATGCTCTTCACTATAGAAGGCTATAATCTTTGTCATATCAAAACCCACCCCCTAATTGTCCAAGGAATAGACTCTTGTTGAGATACAATACCCATAGATGCTCTATATAGGTGATTCAGTAAAGTTACTACACTTTTTGGAAGTGAAGGATTTTTTTTTTGAATGATTGAGAGCATCCCTAACAAAGGACTGGCTGTAGCTCCTCAATTGATTATACTCATACTCCCCTAGCTTATATGTCTCACACACCTGTTCCCAAGTCATCTTTTCCCTTGTCAGATCAAATTAGAAGGCGGTTATTGCATCTTTGAGCACTCGATCTGTTTTTAGCTTCCAAGCCATCTCCTCCATATCCATTCTTTGATGGGTTTGCTTTCCCTTCTTAAGCAATATTCTCTTGTCAAGAAGTGTTGTTTGAATGTCCAAAACTTCACTCTTTTGAAGGTAAAAAATGCACCTAAACAACGTTGGGCCTAGCATGACTGTTCCTAGTGCTGCCTACTGGATTTGCTCACTCTTCAAAGTTGAAAGTTTGGGATGTTGATCAAGACCTTTAGTTTAAGTTTCGACCTTTGTATTTGGTAGCAAGACTTTTGCATATAGCCTCATGATCTTAACCCAATTTGGCCATACATCATCATCACATAAAAGCAAGTGTAAATCATTTTTAACAAAATTCTTATGTATTATGTGCTCCGTGGTCTCCACAAAGGCCTGCAAAGTTGCAAAGTAAGAAGTTAGCCCCCTTACTATAGATATAACAAAATATTAGGAGGAATCATGCATCTATGGGTTTTCAATCATTTGGAGCTTATGCTCAAACTTGAGTTTGAGCCTCACTTGCAGTGCTAAACTAGTATATAATGGTGATGCTCGATCTTAGGTTTGAGCATCACCTATGTATGCAAATCTAGCACTTGCAAGTGAGGCTCCAACTTAAGTTCGAGCCACAATTAGATATGCAAGTGCTACACCATCACAGAGAGGTGAGGCTTGAAGTTCAATTTCAAACCAAACTATTAAGTTTATGTAGTTTGAGAAGAAGCCTTGCATGCATCTTTCTTATGCTACTGCTACACTTGAAACTATAGATCCGTAAAAGATATTATGAAAAGTAAAGAAGAAGTAATGTATGTCTATGATTTACCAAGATATAGCAAAGAATCAAAAGAGTACCTTCCAAGACTCATCCATCTTGATTGACACCACGCAAAGGTTTACTAGAACGACCGTTTGCATGCCATTGTGCTCGTGCTTGTAGAAGTTGATCGAGGAATGGCTCCTTTTGCATTGACTTTGCAACATATAAATTTGCATCCTTGGAAATGTCACGAGAAATCTTGGGCGAGAAATTTACAATTATCTTTGATCTCCTGAACCTAAATTGCTGATGTAGTTAAAGGGTCACTTTAGCCATATTTAGAGCCTGCAAGCTTTTTGCAGCACTAATGGAGTGTTGACCTAAGATAATCCAATATTCAACTTTATAAATATCTTCTTTTGTCAGTTTATCAAGGGGTTGTTTCGTAGCACGATTACACGGCATCAAAATTGCAAGTATCTCCTCTTGCTTTGGGTCCTCAATAAAATCTTGGGTCAAAATACGAACCCAATCCTTATTTAACCTTCTATACGAAGGAGCAGGATAACATTTCATCACATCAATGCTGAATATTAGAATTTATGGCCCCTCTACATGGCTTTAGTAGTGGACCTTAGTAGATTATTTCTCTAAGGTTTAGTAGCTTGGCTTTAGATCTGGCCCTTAGTAGATTATTTCTCTAAGGGTTAGTAGCTCCTTTTTGGATGGTCCTATTTTCAACTTTTTTATATGCCTTAGTGGAGAATCTCTACTTATTTCTCTCTATTCTAGGCTTTGGGTGCTCACTTCTAGACAAGTGATAAGCATCTTGATTAGGATTAGATCCTAATCTCCTCCTTAATCCTTTTATACTTCAGCCTATTTAAAGGCTCCTCATCTAATGAAGAAGACACTTTAGTTTTTGCCTTATTCACATTGTCATTATGCTCATATGATTTGTCTTTAGCTAATCTAGCCATGCTTAAGCATAGTCTTGCTTTCTAGTTCTTAATCCTTGCTCTAATCATGTGCTCAATCCATTATTGAGCTCCCATGTTTTCTAACATGGTATCAGAGCTGTGTAAGTCACTCTCAAGCTGTGTGTAGTCCCTAATCTCATTTGCTAATTATCCCTCATTAATTAAGTCACTTTTACCTTTTCTCATCATACCTCATCTGCACCCACAGTTGAACATTGCCTTGTTGTGCACAAACCACCAACAATGATCAAGCCCTCTTAGGGGCTTCAGGCTAACCCCTAGGTGACCCTCTACGAGGAGGCTTGAAGCAAAACAATGCTCACAAGAGGCGAAATCGCCATCGCCATCCTGAAGGAAAAAATCTGGTTTTTTGTAAAAATTGAGCCAATCACCATGAATTGATCTAATTCCTCTTAGCCCCAAGGGTTTTTGGGCATGGCAAACACGTGTGTAGCATCAGATCTGGCTGAAAATGTTTGCTTGTAGCACCTCTAGCACTGTGGCAACTACAGAAGGCACTTTGGTCAAAACAGAGATTAAGTAATGATTTCTTTGCTTAATCAAGTGTTTAGGGTGATGATTATCATGTGGAAACATTGCTATTGAAGCATGTTGAAGCTTTTTAGTGAAAGGCATTCATTCTTTCACTCCAAGGTGGCCCAATTTTTTGGTTTTTCAAAATAGTGAACTTAATCACTGATGAGTGATTAGTGGGACATTAATCACTATTTTTTGTAAGCTCAACATGCCTTCTTCATGTGAGTCCAAAAATGCAAAGCATGTCAAATATATTAAAGCTGTGAAGAAAGCCAAAGTCAAATCCATCAACAAAACTCATGCCAAAAACAAACCCACTTCTCGGATTCCATCAACCTATCTTGAAGTATTACACTTATATGGGGAAGGCAACTTTGATTTCTCATGCATGTAATTTGTTTGAGTGAGTCGTTTTTCGGTATGTCAGAACACAAGGATAAAGGGCTTACTAGGCTTGATGGCACTAATTTCTTTACTTGGTCAGTCAGGCAAAATTCCTTCTCATAAAAGAAGAGACTTTGGAATATTGTCAATGGTAAGAACAAATGTCCAAACGGCAGAGACAAAGAAGATGAGAAAGCAAAATGGATAACTAAAGATGAAAAGGCACTTGCCCTTCTAGTGCTTAGTATGGATGATAATTTCATTCATCATATTAGTGCATGCAACACCTCCAAAGTAGCATGGGATACATTGGAGGAGTTATTTGGAGCCAAAGGGAAAGGTACCTTAATGAACCTCATGATAGCATTTTTTGGGATAATGATGCAAGCTAATGAAAGTTTCTCAACTCACCTCAACAAGGCTAAAAGCCTTCTCTCTCAGCTTGTTGGTGAAGGAGAAGTTTTGAAAGATAAAATAGTCATTGCTGTTATGCTTAAAAGTTTACCTTCCACTTACAGCACCTTGATCACCACTTTAAAAAATGTACCAAATCTAACCTTGAAAAAGGTAGAATATTCTATCCTGGAAGAAGAAAGAAAGATGGGCAAAGAAGGTCTCTTTCAAGTTGACAATGCAATGGTAGTAGGCAAATCAGAAGTATCCTACTCCCATTGTGGAAAGCCATGACACAAAGTTGACACATGCAGGTCGCGAAGATGATATGCATTTTTTGTGGTCTTAAAGGTCATTCAGAGAATTTTTACTTTAAAAAGAAGGATAAAGCACACTTGGTTGAGGAAAAAGAAGTTTTAACAAAGGAAGAAGAAGCAAGTTTTTACTTCTATTGATTCTGATTGGGCTTTTTGAAGTCTTTTTCGATGTATGTTACCTCTGAGCATCACATGATGTAGCTCATGTAACTTTCTTCATAGTAGTAGTGGGACTTTTGTATGTTACCTTTGAGCACCACATGATGTAGCTCATGTAACTTTCTTAGTAGTAATAGTGGGACTTTTGTATGGTTACCTCTGAGCACCACATGATGTAGCTCATGTAACGTTTTAGACATTTGCCTCCTGGGAGGGTAAATCTTTTTGGTTAGTCCCATAGTTAGTGTTTGGAACATGGAAGGGTATTTTAGTATTCCTTCACACTTCTTGGACGCTCTTGCCTTATTTTCAGGCCATGTTGAGGTCCAGGGAGGGTATTGGAATTTATGGCCCCTCTACATGTCTTTAGTAGAGTGGACCTTAGTAGAGTATTTCCCTAAGATTTAGTAGCTTGGCTTTAGATTTGGCCCTTAGTAGATTATTTCTCTAAGGGTTAGTAGCTCCTTTTTGGATGGTCCTATTTTCAACTTTTTTATATGCCTTAGTGGAGAATCTCTACTTCTTGCTCTCTATTCTAGGCTTTGGGTGCTCACTTCTAGACAAGTGATAAGCATCTTGATTAGGATTAGATCCTAATCTCCTCCTTAATCCTTTTATACTTCAGCCTATTTAAAGGCTCCTCATCTAATGAAGAAGACACTTTAGTTTTTGCCTTATTCACATTGTCATTATGCTCATATGATTTGTCTTTAGCTAATCTAGCCATGCTTAAGCATAGTCTTGCTTCCTAGTTCTTAATCCTTGCTCTAATCATGTGCTCAATCCATCCTTGAGCTCCCATGTTTTCTAACACTGAAGACCTCATTTAGACCAAAGGGATAATATCCCTTCTTTATTTCTAATGAGATCATTGCTTTGTTGCCCTTGTTTGGAGTCTCAACCTCTATTAGCTCATCATCATCGGTCGCATCTATCTCCTTTGAACCACTTGCTGGTTTTCCCCTTTGCCTCTTTGAAGAGATTTCTTGAACCTTTGTAGAGTGCTTTGCCTTTCTCTTCTTTGCAAGTGCTTGCTCCTCTTCTTGCACCTGAGAGCCTGCCATGTCTTCAGCTGCTATTGTGCTTACATTAAGGACTTTTGTTTTGTCACCCTCCTTTTTATGTTTTGAAGAAGTTGCACCAGCATTCTAGATGCTTCAAGTGCACTCTCGTCTCGCTGAGAAACATACTTTTTAACACACAAAACTGCTGAATAAATCATCTTAAATATTGAAAAAGTTCTACCTTTAGTTTTCTTGGCACCCTCTGTCTCGCAGAGTCCTTGATTTCAACTATTCTCTCTTTATTCGTAGCATATGTAGCCTCGTCAATTTCTTCAACACCCTCTGCCACACAGAGTCCTTGATTTCAACTATTTTTTCTTTATTCGTAGAATATGTAGCCTCATCAATTTGTTCGACAATCTCTTCTTGTCTCTCTTTGGTTGCAAAAGTCTCTTGAAGCTCTTCATTAACTTTATCTTTATTCTCACTAACCTCAACATTAACTTGCAAATCAGGAATGTCCTTAGTCCCTTTAGTCCTATCACTTAAAGGCCTTGAAGATGTTTGCAAAGCTGAATCATCGATGTGATCTACCTCCACCAATGTTGTCTTCATTATTTCTAGCATTTGAATCATGAGAGTTGATCTCTCTCTAGTAGGGCTTTCATGATGATATTCTAGTTGAGCAATGTTATCTTCGTCTTTCCCTTCTTTGTATATATCTCTAAGATTAAAATAAAATGCTATTACTTTTAGGATTTACATAATACACCAAGGCTAATACAATACTAGTCATTTTTATATCTACACATATACTTTGTATCCAAACTTAGATTACTCAACATTGAGTGATGTCCCATAATGAATTAGGAACCATATTACCTGCCAAGACTTTCACATAAGGGTCAAACTTGAGTTTGAGCCTCACTTACAGGGGCAAAGTAAAGATCGCTCAACTTGAGATTGTGCCTTGTGTTGGAAGACATCCCCAAGGTTGGACATAAGTGGAGGTATGGCTCAAACTTAAGTTTGAGCCTCACCGCGGATATGGAGTAAGTGTAATTTCTTAATATAGTAAGTGTGCGTCATCATTTGTATTAGGCTCAAACTTAATTTTGAGCCTCATTGCTACACTAGGATATGGAGTAATTTCTTAATAGTAAGTGTGCATCATCATTTGTACCAGACGTTGGCATGAAATAAAGGATAATTAGAATAGAAATATTTACTTTAATAGAAAAATGTTAAAAGTGAATCCAAAAAAACCAATGTATAAGTCAAAAGACTAATAATTATTTCAAAAAATCCACACTTTGAATAAGACCTATGTTAATATTAGTTGTTGATAAGCTCCTTTCAATGCTCACCATTCGTTGTACATTCATAAGCACTATCAATGCACTTTTCTACCTTTCTTTGGTTGAGAGCTTGATGGGCTATGAGCATGGAAAGCCTTGTTGACATCTACATCCCCAATCTTCTCAACGGCCATAGCAACCCCAACATTTGAAGCTTCCATGGCTTTTACAGTATCCAATATATCATCACCATTCCCACCTTCATCATCATTTTCATGCCTTTCAATATCTTCAAAATTGTCTTCGGCATCCTCATTGAATAGAGCATCATTCCCTTGGTCCTCTTCATTCCTTTGCCCTGCATCTTCAAAGTCTATAGCATCCCCAACTTCTTTATCATCATCTGTGTCATTTTTGTTGTCAATATCATCACCTTCGTCTTCCTCCTCTGTACTTGGTGGGTAGTCAATGTGAAGATTTTGAAGGTTCTCTTTTTTTGCATCATCTAATGTTTGCTTTTTTGTACCGCCACTTGCACCACACCACTCTTGCAAGGACGGGTGACCGTCTAAAAGAGCAGAGCACTTTGATTCTGATGCCATCGCTTCCAAATCCTCTTTGCATAAAGCAATGCATCATCTCTTCTTTAGCAAGCTCTCCTCTAGCATAACTCCACCACAATATATCTCTACAACATAGCTCTGTTCAGAACAAAACCCTGTGTGATGAGACCGTCAATAAAGCCTTTGTCGATGAATTCTCTATTTTGGCCACTAGAGCCTGAGATGAATACATTTTCTGTGAGAACCTTATCAATGGCCTCAAACTTGTCAATAACAGTTACAATCTCAACTGTTCCTGATATCCAGGCATCATCTTTTTATGTGTGGACAACACCAAATTCATAGTGCACCTTTGTTGACTGGCTAGAAATCCCTTCGATAAGCATTCCAATGGTGATAAAATCAACAAAACACACAATAATATATTCATATTGTGAGTTTAGTGTGTTCAAAGCAAGTGCCAACTTGGAGAAAAATTCTGAGGAGAGCTGCTCCTTTGTACCATGTAGGTCCATGATTGCCAATTGAAATGGTACATGCTCTTCACTATAGAAGGCTATAATCTTTGTCATATCAAAACCCACCCCCCTAATTGTCCAAGGAATAGACTCTTGTTGAGATACAATACCCATAGATGCTCTATATAGGTGATTCAGTAAAGTTACTACACTTTTTGGAAGTGAAGGATTTTTTTTTGAATGATTGAGAGCGTCCCTAACAAAGGACTCGCTGTAGCTCCTCAATTGATTATACTCATACTCCCCTAGCTTATATGTCTCACACACTGTTGAAAGAACGGTAGAGGAGGAGGAGACACACACACAGGAGCAAACCCTAATGTATATTGCAAACCCTAACCATAGAGGGGAGCCATGTCCACTCTCACACAAAGCATAATGCACTAATCCATTAATCCACACTACACACAATGAGTTGTGTCCACACTCTCCTAACCCTAGCTAATGTCCACACACTATGACCAGCTGGACACGCGGTCATTTATGTCTCACACATGTTCCTACCTAATCTGCCAGCACATAGCATAGCTGGCTCACTGACATCGAGCTTGAATATCTCAACAGCCCCTCTCAAGCTCATGATGTACTGCCGATGAAGATGTAGATGAGCTTGGGATATCAAGACTCTCAACACTCCCCCTCAAGCTCATCCCATGTACTCCCAACATAGTCCGAAAGTACTCAAACTTCTCCCTGCTAAGTGGCTTCGTGAAGATATCAGCCACCTGTTCATCAGTCTTCACATAGTGAAGATCAACTGTACCATCCAGCACCTTTTCTCTGACAAAGTGATAATGGACCTCTATGTGTTTGGTCCTCGCATGAAACACTGGATTCTTTGCCAACTGTATACTGCTCATGTTGTCACAATGTATGACAACTTTGCCATCAAGAGGCTCACATAAATCTGCCAAGAGACTCTTTAACCATATAGCCTCACAAGTAGCAATGGCTGCACCTCTGTACTCAGCCTCTGTACTGGACAAAGCAACTGTAGGTTGCTTTTTGCTACTCCAACTCACCACAGCACTGCCAAGTGTAAAAGCATATCCACTGGTAGACCTCCTGTCATATGCGCTACCTGCCCAATCAGCATCTGTGTAGCCATGTATGTCCAAGCTTTTACCACTCTCATAGAATAAACCATAATGTGCTGTGGTTTTCACATATCTCATGATGCGTCTCACTGCATCCAAATGTGGTTTCCTGGGGCTCTGCATAAACTGACTGACTAGCCCCACCGCATAACTCAAATCCGGGCGTGTGATAGTCATATATATGAGACTACCAACCATCTTCCTGTACATGGAAGGATCATCCAATTCCTCGCCATAATCAGCCCACAACTTCACATTTTGCTCCAATGGTGTACTCATAGGCTTACACCCTGTCATGCCATACTTTGCCAACATATCCAATGCATATTGGCGCTGTACTAACCAAGTACCTGCATGATCTTTCACCACTTCAATGCCAAGGAAGTATCTCAACTCACCAAGATCTTTCATGTCAAATTGCCCACTCAAAGCTTTCTTGACATGCATCACATCTGCACCATGATCACCTGTGATAATCAAGTCATCCACATAGATGACTAGTAAAACAATCCCATGCTGTGTCTTCTTCACATACAGTGAAGAATCTGCTGTAGAAATCTGGAAACCAAGTGAGATAAGATATCTACTCATCTTATCACTCCAAGCACGTGGTGCTTGCTTCAGACCATATAATGCCTTTTTCAACCTGCATACGTGAGTAGGATATCTAGGGTGTACATACCCTTCTGGCTGTGCCATGTATACTTCCTCTTGTAGATCTCCATTCAGAAATGCATTCTTGACATCCATCTGATGCATTTCCCAGCCATTAGCTGCAGCCATAGCAATGACTGCTCTCACTGTGCCCATCTTAGCCACTGGGCTAAACGTCTCATCATAATCCAATCCATGGGTCTGTGCATAACCCTTTGCTACCAATCTTGCCTTATGTCTTTCAATAGAACCATCAGATTTGCACTTCACTTTGTAAACCCATTTACATCCAATAACATTCTTATCCTTTGGTAGTGCAACCAAGTCCCATGTATCATTATGGACCAATGCATCCATCTCCACATCCATTGCTTTTTCCCATACATGCTCTCCAACAGCCTCTGTGTAGCATGTAGGTTCCACATGCTTTACCATAGATGTCATATATGCATAGTGCATAGCAAAATCTCTGTATGTCAACCTGTCAACAGGATATCTGACCCTCTGGGATCTCCGCAATGCATGCGGGTCACTCTGTACACCTGTGACTCTAGCATGTGGTGGCACATATCTGTCCTGTCTAGCACCAGGTGTGCGTAATACAGGTATGCCAAGCTCCTCATCCAAACTTTCAGAATTGGATGACTCATATCCTGTGATTCCAATTCCTTCGACTTTCTTTTTGCCTTTATCCATAGCACTACTGCCAGTGCTTACACTCTCATGCCTCAAACGTCCTGACCATGGACGTACACTGCTACTCTCAGCTTCTGCTGTGCTGGCCCAGACATAGTAGTTGAACTAGAACTTGCTTGTGATGGCAAGTTCACAGGCACATCTGCTTCCAGTGACTCAATAACACCTTCATCTTTTGCTTTATACCAACTAGCAAGCTCATCAAACACCACATCACATGAGATGACCACTTGTCTAGTTTGTGGATTATAACACTTGTAGGCTTTTCAATCCTGTGCATATCCCACAAATATACATTTCTCTGCTTTAGGATCCAACTTCCTTCTTCTTTCATCAGGCACATGCACATAGGCTATGCATCCAAAAACTTTAAGATGTCCAATGTCTGGCCTGTAACCTGTGAGCCGCATCTCTGGCGTGCTTCCATGAATGGCTGCTGTAGGTGTTTTGTTCAATATATAAACTGCAGTAGCACATGCTTCTGCCCAATAGTAATCTGGCATGCTCTTTTCATTAAGCATTGCCCTTGCCACTTCACATATAACTCTATTCTTTCTCTCAGGCACACCATTCTGCTGAGGTGTATACCTGCATGTCAATTGTCTCCTTATCCCATGCTTCCTCAAGAAATGTTCAAAAGCTTTTGAGGTGTATTCACCACCTCCATCTGTCCTCAGACATTTAATCCAACAGCCATACTGCTTTTCTACAAAAGCTTTGAAATCCATGAATTTTTCCAATACTTCACTCTTCTCTTTCAGAAAATATATCCATGTCATCCTGCTAAAGTCATCAATGAATGTAACATAGTATAAGCTGCCTTTGATAGATGGGTTTTGTGCAGGACCCCATACATCACTGTGTACTATCTCAAGTGGCCTGTTACTCATATTTCCTTCTCTAGGAAATCTCAATCTTGCCTGCTTCCCAAACTGACAGGCTTCACAAACATGCATATGTCCATCATATTTGAACCTAGGCAATCCATTGACAATGCCTCTTGTTTGCATGTTCTTTAATCTCTGTATATTTACATGGCCAATCCTCTTGTGCCACATATCAATATCCTGTACCACATTCCTGCTCTTTGAGAACATGGCTGATTTTAGCTCAGGAATTCCAGCATCCAGCTTAAACAATCTTCCTTCTTTCTTGCCTTTAGCAATCACTCTACATCCATGTTTGAAATCTTCAACGAAGCATCCATGCTCATTGAAGCGAACCTGTAATCCCTGTTCTACCATTTGACCAACTGAGGCCAAGCTTTTAGTGATCGAAGGCACATACAGCACATCTGACATAGACTTTGTCTGACCATTATGCATGACCAATGGTACACTTCCAACATGTGTAATGACATGCTGGGTATCATCACCTGTTTCCACATAGCCTTTGACATCCATTGGCTTCATGTGCTCAAACCATTCACCATGGCATGTCATATGATTTGATGCTCCTGAGTCCATATACCATGTATCATCATTCTCAGCATTTGTTGTCATAGAACCCACAACATGCTTCATGGCAAACAAATGATTTGCAGTTCCATCATTGCTACTTGATGCATAGTTGCCACCATGTTGTGCATAGTTTCCACCATAATGACCACCACGTTGTGCTCTTCCCCCTCTCAAATCATTCTGTTTGCGAAAGCAATCTCTCGCCATATGACCATATTTGCCACAATAATGGCATTCCACATCTTGCATAGAATTTTGTTGGCCTTGCCAACGTCCTCGACCACGGGGGGTACCTCTGCCTCGCTGAGGTGCATAACCACGACCACCTCGAGCACCATAAGAAGGCTGAAAATTCTGTTGTGGAGGTCTATCCTGCCATCCACAACCATTACCACCACGTCCACGTGATGCGAATCTCCCCCTGCCTCTAAAGCCTCTCTGCGAGTAGAAAGCCTGATTTCTGCCATCATCATGGCTAGTAGATGCATCCAGAAATGAATCACTGAGCTTGATTTCCTCAACCAACAAGAGGGAAACCAACTCATCAAAGTCGGGTAAACCTGTACTCCTCACTGAGATAGATGTATCAAATGATTTGTATTCCTTGCCAAGACCACGCAAGGTAATATCCACCAAATCGTCATCAGGCATGGGGGCATTTATTGTGGCCAATGCATCTGCAAACTTCTTGATTTCTTGCACATAATCATGTATGCTCCTTTTATTCCTTTTCACATTGTGTATCTGCTGTCGCAATTGAGACTTGCGAGCACTCGTATCTGTATCAAACATCTTGACCAAAGTATCCCATGCATCTTTGGGATTCTCAACATCCTGAATGTGTATGAGCATAGCATCAGATATACATATAGACAAATAATGCAGCACTTTGAATGCTCTCTCTGACCACTGCTTATGAGCAATAAGCTGCTGCTGTGTAGGTTGCCGAGGTAGCTCAGGCTCTGGCTCAGCACCTGTAATGAGATTCCAAAATCCTTTTCCTTTCAAGAAACTCTTTATCCTGTACTTCCATGCCTGGAAGTTCTTCCTATCCAGCTTTTCACCAACAATCTGAACTGGATTGTCCGACATGTTTCTCAATGCGTACACCTTCCGCACACTTCAAATCTGTAAATGAGCCTTCCTCAGCTCAACCACACTCCAACAAATGTTGCAGATACTCCAAGATAGCCAACAAACTCCAAATTTGATGTAGAAAATCAACTTGTAATCATCTGAGATGAACTGACTCACGCAGTGCGGAATACCCTGTATTGACACGTCTTCCAAGGCTCCAAATCGCAATGTAATGGTGCAATCACGTCTAGGAAACTTGCATTGACACCTAATGAACCTCAATGTTGAGTATCAACTCCATTTGACATGTGTAATTATCAATTTTTGAAAACCCCTTTCTCTGTTTTTGGAAAAAACAGAAAAACTAGAAAAACCAGTAATGATTTGGCTCTAATTCCTTCAATATTTCACCAAATTGAGCAACCAGGCATTCATTGGCTTAGCAATAGTGTCCATCAACTCCATGTAAGAGGAATTTGTCCAATTGTAAAACACCAAAGATTAATTGCTCGATTAAAATGCTCTGTTTCTCTGCAACCAGTGGACAGCCTGTTTTAATCAGCTCATTCCCAGCTCAATTAAGCATCATTGGTCAAACAAATCACATAGCCCTCTTATCCAAGATGTAAAGCATCCAATTGCTAAGAAATTTGTGGAAGATGTCAAGTAACCAATGAGAAATCAAACTCCTCGTGGGCAAAATGATCAAAAAGTGCTCTGTTTCTCTGTTGCAGTCTGCGCCGCCTGCTGTAGGGCCCTTTGGGAAGCTTTAAGATGCTAATTGATTAGTGCTACAAGTGCCCAAGACACCTAGGTATGTGTGCAACCCACCAATGGTTGGATTTGAGCCAAAATCACACTCCAAATGCTTCAATTTTGGGCTTCCTTCTCTCTGTTTTGTAAGAGCTCAAAAAACCAGAATTTTCACTCAATCAAATGCATGTAAATTGCTCCAAAATTTGTTCAAGGCTTGCACATGGGTTGCTAATACATCCCTCTTTGACAAATGCATATGTCTTTTGCCAGAATCACTTGTATTTTCACCATACATCAATGTTCCCCAAGCTTTAATGGCAAGCTTCAAAAACCAGAATTTTGCCTTGCTTTGATTTACTCGAAAATGCTTTGCTTTTGCCTGTATCACCTGCAATCCGCTCAAGGATGTTTAGAAGACCTTACCCGGTAGGCCTAGCTTTCAGATCTGATAGTATTTGGTGTGCTCCAAGCTTCACAGCTCCAATGGCAGCTTCACAGCTTCTTTTCACAGCTTCTTCTTCTCCCTCTTCACTCACTCACTCATAAACCCTAATAAACAGCACAAGGCTCTGATACCATGTTGAAAGAACGGTAGAGGAGGAGGAGACACACACACAGGAGCAAACCCTAATGTATATTGCAAACCCTAACCATAGAGGGGAGCCATGTCCACTCTCACACAAAGCATAATGCACTGATCCATTAATCCACACTACACACAATGAGTTGTGTCCACACTCTCCTAACCCTAGCTAATGTCCACACACTATGACCAGCTGGACACGCGGTCATTTATGTCTCACACATGTTCCTACCTAATCTGCCAGCACATAGCATAGCTGGCTCACTAACATCGAGCTTGAATATCTCAACACACACCTGTTCCCAAGTCATCTTTTCCCTTGTCAGATCAAAATAGAAGGTGGTTATTGCATCTTTGAGCACTCAATCTGTTTTTAGCTTCCAAGCCATCTCCTCCATATCCATTCTTTGATGGGTTTGCTTTCCCTTCTTAAGCAATATTCTCTTGTCAAGAAGTGTTGTTTGAATGTCCAAAACTTCACTCTTTTGAAGGCCTAAAATGCACCTAAACAACGTTGGGCCTAGCATGATTGTTCCTAGTGCCTGTTAAATTTGTCCACTCTTCAAAGTTGGAAGTTTGGGATGTTGATCAAGACCTTTAGTTTGAGTTTTGCCCTTTGTATTTGGTAGTAAGCCTTTTGCATATAGCCTCATGATCTTAATCCGATTTGGCCATACATCATCATCACATAGAAGCAAGTGTAAATCATTTTTAACAAAATTCTTATGTAGTGTGTGCTCCGTGGACTCCACAAAGGCCTGCAAAGTTGCAAAGTAAGAAGTTAGCCCCCTTACTATAGATATAACAAAATATTAGGAGGAATCATGCATCTATGGGTTTTCAATCATTTGGAGCTTATGCTCAAACTTGAGTTTGAGCCTCACTTGCAGTGCTAAACTAGTATATAATGGTGATGCTCGATCTTAGGTTTGAGCGTCACCTCTGTATGCAAATCTAGCACTTGCAAGTGAGGCTCCAACTTAAGTTCGAGCCACAATTAGATATGCAAGTGCTACACCATCACAGAGAGGTGAGGCTTGAAGTTCAATTTCAAACCAAACTATTAAGTTTATGTAGTTTGAGAAGAAGCCTCACATGCATCTTTCTTATGCTACTGCTACACTTGAAACTATAGATCCGTAAAAGATATTATGAAAAGTAAAGAAGAAGTAATGTATGTCTATGATTTACCAAGATATAGCAAAGAATCAAAAGAGTACCTTCCAAGACTCATCCATCTTGATTGACACCACACAAAGGTTTACTAGAACGACCGTTTGCATGCCATTGTGCTCGTGCTTCTAGAAGTTGATCGAGGAATGGCTCCTTTTGCATTGACTTTACAACATATAAATTTGCATCCTTGGAAATGTCACGAGAAATCTTGGGCGAGAAATTTACAATTATCTTTGATCTCCTGAACCTAAATTGCTGATGTAGTTGAAGGGTCACTTTAGCCATATTTAGAGCCTGCAAGCTTTTTGCAGCACTAATGGAATGTTGACCTGAGATAATCCAATATTCAACTTTATAAATATCTTCTTTTGCCAGTTTATCAAGGGGTTGTTTCGTAGCACGATTACACGGCATCAAAATTTCAAGTTTCTCCTCTTGCTTTGGGTCCTCAATAAAATCTTGGGTCAAAATACGAACCCAATCCTTATTTAACCTTCTATACGAAGGAGCAGGATAACATTTCATCACATCAATGCTGAATATAGCCTCTCTACATGGCTTTAGTAGTGGACCTTAGTAGATTATTTCTCTAAGGTTTAGTAGCTTGGCTTTAGATTTGGACCTTAGTAGATTATTTCTCTAAGGGTTAGTAGCTCCTTTTTGGATGGTCCTATTTTTAGCTTTTTTATATACCTTAGTGGAGAATCTCTACTTCTTTCTCTCTATTCTAGGCTTTGGGTGCTCACTTCTAGGCAAGTGATAAGCATCTTGATTATGATTAGATCCTAATCTCCTCCTTAATCCTTTTTTACTTCAGCCTATTTAAAGGCTCCTCATCTAATGAAGAAGACACTTTAGTTTTTGCCTTATTCACATTGTCATTATGCTCATATGATTTGTCTTGAGCTAATCTAGCCATGCTTATGCATAGTCTTGCTTTCTAGTTCTTAATCCTTGCTCTAATCATGTGCTCAATCCATTATTGAGCTCCCATGTTTTCTAACATGGTATCAGAGCTGTGTAAGTCACCCTCAAGCTGTGTGTAGTCCCTAATTTCATTTGCTAATCATCCCTCATTAATTAAGTCACTTTTACCTCTTCTCACCATAGCTCATCTGCACCCACAGTTGAACATTGCCTTGTTGTGCACAAACCACTTCAACAATGATCAAGCCCTCTTAGGGGATTCAAGCTAACCCCTAGGTGACCCTCTACAAGGAGGCTTGAAGCAAAACAATGCTCACAAGAGGCGGAATCGCCATCGCCATCCTGAAGGAAAAAATTTGGTTTTTTGCAAAAATTGACCCAATCACCACGAATTGATCTAATTCCTCTTAGCCTCGAGGGTTTTTGGGCATGGCAAACACGTGTGTAGCATCAGATCTGGCTGAAAATGTTTGCTTGTAGCTCCTCTAGCACTGTGGCAACTACAGAAGGCACTTTGGTCAAAACAAAGATTAAGTAATGATTTCTTTGCTTAATCAAGTGTTTAGGGTGATGATTATCATGTGGACACATTGCTATTAAAGCATGTTGAAGCTTTTTAGTGAAAGGCATCCATTCTTTCACTCCAAGGTGGCCCAGTTTTTTGGTTTTTCAAAATAGTGAACTTAATCACTCATGAGTGATTAGTGAGACATTAATCACTATTTTTTTGTAAGCTCAACTGCCTTCTTCATGTGAGTCCAAAAATGCAAAGTATGTCAAATATATTAAAGCCGTGAAGAAAGCCAAAGTCAAATCTATCAACAAAGTTCATGCCAAAAACAAACCCACTTTTCAGATTCCATCATCCTATCTTGAAGTATTACACTTATATGGGGAAGGCAACTTTGATTTCTCATGCATGTAATTTGTCTGAGTGAGTCATTTTTCAGTATGTCAGAACACAAGGATAAAGGGCTTACTAGGCTTGATGGCACTAATTTCTTTACTTGGTCAGTCAGGCAAAATTCCTTCTCATAAAGAAAGGACTTTGGAATATTGTCAATGGTAAGAACAAATGTCCAAACGGCAGAGACAAAGAAGATGAGAAAGCAGAATGGATAACTAAAGATGAAAAGGCACTTGCCCTTCTAGTGCTTAGTATGGATGATAATTTATTTATCATATTAGTGCATGCAACACCTCCAAAGTAGCATGGGATACATTGGAGGAGTTATTTGGAGCCAAAGGGAAAGGTACCTTAATGAACCTCATGATAGCATTTTTTGGGATAATGATGCAAGCTAATGAAAGTTTCTCAACTCACCTCAATAAGGCTAAAAGCCTTCTCTCTCAGCTTGCCGGTGAAGGAGAAGTTTTGAAAGATAAAATAGTCATTGCTGTTATGCTTAAAAGTTTACCTTCCACTTACAGCACCTTGATCACCACTTTAAAAAATGTACCAGATCTAACCTTGAAAAAGGTAGAATATTCTATCCTGGAAGAAGAAAGAAAGATGGGCAAAGAAGGTCTCTTTCAAGTTGACAATGCAATGGTAGTAGGCAAATCAAAAGTATCCTGCTCCCATTGTGGAAAGCCATGACACAAAGTTGACACATGCAGGTTGTGAAGATGATATGCAGTTTTTGTGGTCTTAAAGGTCATTCAGAGAATTTTTACTTTAAAAAGAAGGATAAAGCACACTTGGTTGAGGAAAAAGAAGTCTTGACAAAGGAAGAAGAAGCAAGTTTTGCTTCTATTGATTCTGATTGGGCTTTTTGAAGTCTTTTTTGATGTATGTTACCTCTGAGCACCACATGATGTAGCTCATGTAACTTTCTTCATAGTAGTAGTGGGACTTTTGTATGTTACCTCTGAGCACCACATGATGTAGCTCATGTAACTTTCTTAGTAGTAGTAGTGGGACTTTTGTATGGTTACCTCTGAGCACCACATGATGTAGCTCATGTAACGTTTTAGACATTTGCCTCCTGGGAGGGTAAATCTTTTTGGTTAGTCCCATAGTTAGTGTTTGGAACATGGGAGGGTATTTTAGTATTCCTTCACACTTCTTGGATGCTCTTTCCTTATTTTCAGGCCATGTTGAGGTCCAGGGAGGGTATTGGAATTTATGGCCCCTCTACATGGCTTTAGTAGTGGACCTTAGTAGATTATTTCTCTAAGGTTTAGTAGCTTGGCTTTAGATCTGGCCCTTAGTAGATTATTTCTCTAAGGGTTAGTAGCTGCTTTTTGGATGGTCCTATTTTCAACATTTTTATATGCCTTAGTGGAGAATCTCTACTTATTGCTCTCTATTCTAGGCTTTGGGTGCTCACTTCTAGACAAGTGATAAGCATCTTGATTAGGATTAGATCCTAATCTCCTCCTTAATCCTTTTATACTTCAGCCTATTTAAAGGCTCCTCATCTAATGAAGAAGACACTTTAGTTTTTGCCTTATTCACATTGTCATTATGCTCATATGATTTGTCTTTAGCTAATCTAGCCATGCTTAAGCATAGTCTTGCTTCCTAGTTCTTAATCCTTGCTCTAATCATGTGCTCAATCCATCCTTGAGCTCCCATGTTTTCTAACACTGAAGACCTCATTTAGACCAAAGGGATAATATCCCTTCTTTATTTCTAATGAGATCATTGCTTTGTTGCCCTTGTTTGGAGTCTCAACCTCTATTAGCTCGTCATCGATCGCATCTATCTCCTTTGAACCACTTGCTGGTTTTGTCCTTTGCCTCTTTGAAGAGATTTCTTGAACCTTTGTAGAGTGCTTTGCCTTTCTCTTCTTTGCAAGTGCTTGCTCCTCTTCTTGCACCTAAGAGCCTGCCATGTCTGCTATTGTGCTTACATTAAGGACTTTTGTTTTGTCACCCTCCTTTTTATGTTTTGATGAAGTTGCACTAGCATTTCTAGATGCTTCAAGTGCACTCTCGTCTCGCTGAGAAACATACTTTTTAACACACAAAATTGCTGAATAAATCATCTTAAATATTGAAAAAGATCTACCTTTAGTTTTCTTGGCACCCTCTGTCTCGCAGAGTCCTTAATTTCAACTATTCTCTCTTTATTCGTAGCATATGTAGCCTCGTCAATTTCTTCAACAGCCTTTGCCACACAGAGTCCTTGATTTCAACTATTTTTCCTTTATTCGTAGAATATGTAGTCTCATCAATTTGTTCGACAATCTCTTCTTGTCTCTCCTTGGTTGCAAAAGTCTCTTGAAGCTCTTCATCAACTTTATCTTTATTCTCACTAACCTCAACATTAACTTTCAAATCAGGAATGTCCTTAGTCTCTTTAGTCCTATCACGTGAAGGCCTTGAAGATGTTTGCAAAGCTGAATCATCGATGTGATCTACCTCCACCAATGTTGTCTTCATTATTTCTAGCATTTGAATCATGAGAGTTGATCTCTCTCTAGTAGGGCTTTCATGATGATATTCTAGTTGAGCAATGTTATCTTTGTCTTTCCCTTCTTTGTATATATCTGTAAGATTAAAATAAAATGCTATTACTTTTAGGATTCATATAATACACCAAGGCTAATACAATACTAGTCATTTTTATATCTACACATATACTTTGTATCCAAACTTAGATTACTCAACATTGAGTGATGTACCATAATGAATTAGGAACCATATTACCTTGCCAAGACTTTCACATAAGGGTCAAACTTGAGTTTGAGCCTCACTTACAGGGGCAAACTAAAGATCGCTCAACTTGAGATTGTGCCTTGTGTTGGAAGACATCCCCAAGGTTGGACATAAGTGGAGGTATGGCTCAAACTTAAGTTTGAGCCTCACCGCCGCTACACTAGGATATGGAGTAAGTGTAATTTCTTAATATAGTAAGTGTGCATCATCATTTGTATTAGGCTCAAACTTAATTTTGAGCCTCATTGCTACACTAGGATATGGAGTAATTTCTTAATAGTAAGTGTGCATCATCATTTGTACCAGACGTTGGCATGAAATAAAGGATAATTAGAATAGAAATATTTACTTTAATAGAAAAATGTTAAAAGTGAATCCAAAAAAGCCAATGTATAAGTCAAAAGACTAATAATTATTTCAAAAAATCCACACTTTGAACAAGACCTATGTTAATATTAGTTGTTGATAAGCTCCTTTCAATGATCACCATTCGTTGTACATTCATAAGCACTATCAATGCACTTTTCTACCTTTCTTTGGTTGAGAGCTTGATGGGCTATGAGCATGGAAAGCCTTGTTGACATCTATATCCCCAATCTTCTCAACGGCCATAGCAACCCCAACATTTGAAGC
Source organism: Cibotium barometz (assembly GCF_041138505.1). Lineage (NCBI taxonomy): Eukaryota > Viridiplantae > Streptophyta > Polypodiopsida > Cyatheales > Cibotiaceae > Cibotium > Cibotium barometz. Next base: position 15,864,886 of record NC_141074.1, read on the forward strand.
TTCCATGGCTTTTACAGTATCCAATATATCATCACCATTCCCACCTTCATCATCATTTTCATGCCTTTCAATATCTTCAAAATTGTCTTCGGCATCCTCATTGAATAGAGCATCATTCCCTTGGTCCTCTTCATTCCTTTGCCCTGCATCTTCAAAGTCTATAGCATCCCCAACTTCTTTATCATCATCTGTGTCATTTTTGTTATCAATATCATCACCTTCATCTTCCTCCTCTGTACTTGGTGGGTCGTCAATGTGAAGATTTTGAAGGTTCTCTTTTTTTGCATCATCTAGTGTTTGCTTTTTTGTGCTGCCACTTGCACCACACCACTCTTGCAAGGACGAGTGACCGTCTAAAAGAGCAGAGCACTTTGATTCTAATGCCATCGCTTCCAAATCATCTTTGCATAAAGCAATACATCATCTCTTCTTTAGCAAGCTCTCCTCTAGCAAAACTCCACCACAATATATCTACAACATAGCTGTGTTCAGAACAAAACCCTGTGTGATGAGACCGTCAATAAAGCCTTTGTCGATGAATTCTCTATTTTGGCCACTAGAGCCTGAGATGAATACATTTTTTGTGAGAACCTTATCAATGGCCTCAAACTTGTCAACCTTGCTGATGAGAAGAATAACAGTTGCAATCTCAACTGTTCCAGATGTCCAGGCATCATCTTTTTGTGTGTGGACAACACCAAATTCATAGTGCACCTTTGTTGATTGGCTAGAAATCCCTTCGATAAGCATTCCAACGGTGATAAAATCAACAAAACACACAAGAATATATTCATATTGTGAGTTTAGTGTGTTCAAAGCAAGTGCCAACTTGGAGAAAAATTCTGAGGAGAGCTGCTCCTTTGTACCATGTAGGTCCATGATTGCCAATTGAAATGGTACATGCTCTTCACTATAGAAGGCTATAATCTTTGTCATATCAAAACCCACCCCCCTAATTGTCCAAGGAATAGACTCTTGTTGAGATACAATACACATAGATGCTCTATATAGGTGATTCAGTAAAGTTACTACACTTTTTGGAAGTGAAGGATTTTTTTTTGAATGATTGAGAGCGTCCCTAACAAAGGACTGGCTGTAGCTCCTCAATTGATTATACTCATACTCCCCTAGCTTATATGTCTCACACACCTGTTCCCAAGTCATCTTTTCCCTTGTCAGATCAAAATAGAAGGCGGTTATTGCATCTTTGAGCACTCGATCTGTTTTTAGCTTCCAAGCCATCTCCTCCATATCCATTCTTTGATGGGTTTTCTTTCCCTTCTTAAGCAATATTCTCTTGTCAAGAAGTGTTGTTTGAATGTCCAAAACTTCACTCTTTTGAAGGCCTAAAATGCACCTAAACAACGTTGGGCCTAGCATGACTGTTCCTAGTGCCTGTTCAATTTGCCCACTCTTCAAAGTTGGAAGTTTGGGATGTTGATCAAGACCTTTAGTTTGAGTTTTGCCCTTTGTATTTGGTAGCAAGCCTTTTGCATATAGCCTCATGATCTTAACCCGATTTGGCCATACATCATCATCACATAGAAGCAAGTGTAAATCATTTTTAACAAAATTCTTATGTAGTGTGTACTCCGTGGACTCCACAAAGGCCTGCAAAGTTGCAAAGTAAGAAGTTAGCCCCCTTACTATAGATATAACAAAATATTAGGAGGAATCATGCACCTATGGGTTTTCAATCATTTGGAGCTTATGCTCAAACTTGAGTTTGAGCCTCACTTGCAGTGCTAAACTAGTATATAATGGTGATGCTCGATCTTAGGTTTGAGCGTCACCTCTGTATGCAAATCTAGCACTTGCAAGTGAGGCTCCAACTTAAGTTCGAGCCACAATTAGATATGCAAGTGCTACACCATCACAGAGAGGTGAGGCTTGAAGTTCAATTTCAAACCAAACTATTAAGTTTATGTAGTTTGAGAAGAAGCCTCACATGCATCTTTCTTATGCTACTGCTACACTTGAAACTATAGATCCGTAAAAGATATTATGAAAAGTAAAGAAGAAGTAATGTATGTCTATGATTTACCAAGATATAGCAAAGAATCAAAAGAGTACCTTCCAAGACTCATCCATCTTGATTGACACCAGGCAAAGGTTTACTAGAACGACCGTTTGCATGCCATTGTGCTCGTGCTTGTAGAAGTTGATCAAGGAATGGCTCCCATGTTTTCTAACATGGTATCAGAGCTGTGTAAGTCACTCTCAAGCTGTGTGTAGTCCCTAATCTCATTTGCTAATCATCCCTCATTAATTAAGTCACTTTTACCTTTTCTCATTATACCTCATCTGCACCCACAGTTGAACATTGCCTTGTTGTGCACAAACCACCAACAATGATCAAGCCCTCTTAGGGGCTTCAAGCTAACCCCTAGGTGACCCTCTACGAGGAGGCTTGAAGCAAAACAATACTCACAAGAGGCGAAATCGCCATCGCCATCCTGAAGGAAAAAATCTGGTTTTTTGTAAAAAATTGAGCCAATCACCACGAATTGATCTAATTCCTCTTAGCCCCAAGGGTTTTTGGGCATGGCAAACACGTGTGTAGCATCAGATCTGGCTGAAAATGTTTGCTTGTAGCACCTCTAGCACTGTGGCAACTACAGAGGGCACTTTGGTCAAAACAGAGATTAAGTAATGATTTCTTTGCTTAATCAAGTGTTTAGGGTGATGATTATCATGTGGACACATTGCTATTGAAGCATGTTGAAGCTTTTTAGTAAAAGGCATTCATTCTTTCACTCCAAGGTGGCCCAATTTTTTGGTTTTTCAAAATAGTGAACTTAATCACTGATGAGTGATTAGTCGGACATTAATCACTATTTTTTTGTAAGCTCAACATGCCTTCTTCATGTGAGTCCAAAAATGCAAAGTATGTCAAATATATTAAAGCCGTGAAGAAAGCCAAAGTCAAATCCATCAACAAAGTTCATGCCAAAAACAAACCCACTTCTCGGATTCCATCATCCTATCTTGAAGTATTACACTTATATGGGGAAGGCAACTTTGATTTCTCATGCATGTAATTTGTTTGAGTGAGTCGTTTTTCGGTATGTCAGAACACAAGGATAAAGGGCTTACTAGGTTTGATGGCACTAATTTCTTTACTTGGTCAGTCAGGCAAAATTCCTTCTCATAAAGAAAGGACTTTGGAATATTGTCAATGGTAAGAACAAATGTCCAAACGGCAGAGACAAAGAAGATGAGAAAGCAAAATGGATAACTAAAGATGAAAAGGCACTTGCCCTTCTAGTGCTTAGTATGGATGATAATTTCATTCATCATATTAGTGCATGCAACACCTCCAAAGTAGCATGGGATACATTGGAGGAGTTATTCGGAGCCAAATGGAAAGGTACCTTAATGAACCTCATGATAGAATTTTTTGGGATAATGATGCAAGCTAATGAAAGTTTCTCAACTCACCTCAATAAGGCTAAAAGCCTTCTCTCTCAGCTTTCCGGTGAAGGAGAAGTTTTGAAAGATAAAATAGTCATTGCTGTTATGCTTAAAAGTTTACCTTCCACTTACAGCACCTTGATCACCACTTTAAAAAATGTACCAGATCTAACCTTGAAAAAGGTAGAATATTCTATCCTAGAAGAAGAAAGAAAGATGGGCAAAGAAGGTCTCTTTCAAGTTGACAATGCAATGGTAGTAGGCAAATCAAAAGTATCCTGCTCCCATTGTGGAAAGCCACGACACAAAGTTGACACATGCAGGTTGTGAAGATGATATGCAGTTTTTGTGGTCTTAAAGGTCATTCAGAGAATTTTTACTTTAAAAAGAAGGATAAAGCACACTTGGTTGAGGAAAAAGAAGTTTTGACAAAGGAAGAAGAAGCAAGTTTTGCTTCTATTGATTCTGATTGGGCTTTTTGAAGTCCTTTTTTATGTATGTTACCTCTGAGCACCACATGATGTAGCTCATGTAACTTTCTTCATAGTAGTAGTGGGACTTTTGTATGTTACCTCTGAGCACCACATGATGTAGCTCATGTAACTTTCTTAGTAGTAGTAGTGGGACTTTTGTATGGTTACCTCTGAGCACCACATGATGTAGCTCATGTAACGTTTTAGACATTTGCCTCTTGGGAGGGTAAATCTTTTTGGTTAGTCCCATAGTTAGTGTTTGGAACATGGGAGGGTATTTTAGTATTCCTTCACACTTCTTGGACGCTCTTGCCTTATTTTTAGGCCATGTTGAGGTCCAGGGAGGGTATTGGAATTTATGGCCCCTCTACATGGCTTTAGTAGTGGACCTTAGTAGATTATTTCTCTAAGGTTTAGTAGCTTGGCTTTAGATCTGGCCCTTAGTAGATTATTTCTCTAAGGGTTAGTAGCTCCTTTTTGGATGGTCCTATTTTCAGTTTTTTTATATGCCTTAGTGGAGAATCTCTACTTCTTGCTCTCTATTCTAGGCGTTGGGTGCTGACTTCTAGACAAGTGATAAGCATCTTGATTAGGATTAGATCCTAATCTCCTCCTTAATCCTTTTATACTTCAGCCTATTTAAAGGCTCCTCATCTAATGAAGAAGACACGTTAGTTTTTGCCTTTTTCACATTGTCATTATGCTCATATGATTTGTCTTTAGCTAATCTAGCCATGCTTAAGCATAGTCTTGCTTTCTAGTTCTTAATCCTTGCTCTAATCATGTGCTCAATCCATCCTTGAGCTCCCATGTTTTCTAACACTGAAGATCTCATTTAGACCAAAGGGATAATATCCCTTCTTTATTTCTAATGAGATCATTGCTTTGTTACCCTTGTTTGGAGTCTCAACCTCTATTAGCTCGTCATCGATCGCATCTATCTCCTTTGAACCACTTGCTGGTTTTGTCCTTTGCCTCTTTGAAGAGATTTCTTGAACCTTTGTAGAGTGCTTTGCCTTTCTCTTCTTTGCAAGTGCTTGCTCCTCTTCTTGCACCTGAGAGCCTACCATGTCTTCAGCTGCTATTGTGCTTACATTAAGGACTTTGTTTTGTCACCCTCCTTTTTATGTTTTGAAGAAGTTGCACCAGTATTTCTAGATGCTTCAAGTGCACTCTTCACTATTAGCTCGTCATCGGTCGCATCTATCTCCTTTGAACCACTTGCTGGTTTTGTCCTTTGCCTCTTTGAAGAGATTTCTTGAACCTTTGTAGAGTGCTTTGCCTTTCTCTTCTTTGCAAGTGCTTGCTCCTCTTCTTGCACCTAAGAGCCTACCATGTCTTCATCTCCTATTGTGCTTACATTAAAAGTCAATATTAGATAAAGTGGGAAAAATCCCATTCCCATGAAAAAAGTGGGGGTATGGTAAACTCATCCAAAAGTTTGTCAAAACATATTCATGTGACATATCATTGGAAAGAGCTTGAAAAGTAGAATCTAGATCTACTTTGTTCAACAAATTTGGAGTTTGCATGTTCAAGTTATGGCCAAAACAAATTTTTTAAATACATTCCCATTTTGAGGGATTTTTCCCATTTTATCTAATATTGACTTTTAAGGACTTTTGTTTTTTTGTTTTGTCACCCTCCTTTTTATGTTTTGAAGAAGTTGCACCAGCGTTTCTAGATGCTTCAAGTGCACTCTTCACTATGGCCCTGCCTTTTTTCTCTACAATTTTCCTAACTTGAGTGGTTGTTGTCTCCGTTTCAGGTATGGACTTTTTTCGTGAATCCAAAGCCTTCTTTGCATGCCTCACCGCTTTCACCAAGTCCTCCACATTATTCACCCCTAAGTCTTCTTGATTGGAAAAGTCAATGATCTTCAATCCTAGCTTTACAATAGAATTGTCTTTTCCTAGTTTACTGCCAGTCATGTCTGCTGGGTGAAAAGTGTCCAATGATAAGCAAAACTTATTTTCTTTTGTAGTTTCTCCTTCTGGCAATACATTGCATGTGAAGCATGGGTTTTCTCTTGCATCCACATCATCCTTAGCGCCTACCACAATCCCCATATCTCCATATGATGTATCACCTTGAGACAGAAACAAATGGAGGACTCCTTTGAAGTTTGCACTAGCATCGTAGCTATCCACCCCACAAACCATTTTACTCCTTCTTTGTTACTCAATTCGAAGGTTTTATCCACCTTAATTCTAGGAGTGACACTTTTAGCTTGAGTTGTTGTTTCGAGAGCATCCAAAGTAAAGATTGGTGCACCATGTGGTTGCGAGGTAGCGGGCGCTCTGCTAGCTTCCATTCCTGTGAAGCACAAAAAAAGTTTCAAAACCTTAGAAAAAATGGATTTAAATGCTACATATCAAATCAAAACCTATCAAACTTAAGAAACTTAATGCATGCTACAATTATTGATGCTTCACTTAGTTTTCTTGAATACGGGGGCCTCACTTGCATTTACTTAATCCATACTTGCATTTACTTAATCCATATAGAAGCTTGACTTAAGCTGGAGCCTAGATCCAAGTTGTGCACTCATATGCTAGGGGTACGCTAGCATAGAGAGGCAAGGCTCAAACTCAAGTTTGAGCCTTAAGGCGAAGTTCCATGTATGGGAGACTTGAACTTAAGCTGGAGTCTAGATCCAAGTTGTGCACTCATATGCTAGGGGTACACTAGTATATTGGAGCCTTAAGGCCAAGTTCCATAGAGGGGAAACCCGAACTTAAGCTAGAGCCTAGATCCAAGTTGTGCACTCATATGATAGGGGTACACTAGCATATAGAGACAAGGCTCAAGCTCAAGTTCGAGCATTAAGGCCAAGTTTTATGTAGGAGAGGCTCGAACTTAATCTAGAGCCTAGATCCAAGTTGTGCACTCATATACTAGGGATACGCTAGCATAGATAGGCAAGGCTCGACCTCAAGTTGGAGCCTTAAGGCCAAGTTCCATGTAAAGTTAAGCATGGATAATGAGCCTTAACACATAAGTTCCATGTAGTAGGGGAGGTTCGATCTTAAGGTGGGGTCTATATCCAAGTTGTGCACTCAGATGCTAGGGGTGCACTAGCATGGAGAGCAAAGGCTCAAACTCAAGTTCGAGCCTTGAGGCCAGAGTACACTAGCATGGAGAACAAAGGCTCAATCTGAAGTTCGAGCCTTAAGGCCAGTGTACACTAGCATTGAGAGCAAAGGCTCCAATTCAAGTTCGAGCCTTAAGGCTGGTGTACACTAGCATGGAGAACAAAGGCTCGAACTGAAGTTCGAGCCTTAAGGCTGGGGTACACTAGCATGGAGAACGAAGGCTCGATCTGAAGTTCGAGCCTTAAGGCCAGGGTGCACTAGCATGGAGAGCAAAGGCTCAAACTCAAGTTCGAGCCTTAAGGTCGGGGTACACTAGCATGGAGAACAAAGGCTTGATCTGAAGTTCGAGCCTTAAGGCCGGGGTGCACTAGCATGGAGAGCAAAGGCTCAAACTCAAGTTTGAGCCTTAAGGCCCAGGGTACACTAGCATGGAGAACGAAGGCTCAATCTGAAGTTCAAGCCTTAAGGCCGGGGTACACTAGCATGGAGAGAAAAGGCTCAAACTCAAGCTTGAGCCTTAAGACGACCGGGGCACACTAGCATGGAGAGAAAAGGCTCAATTTGAAGTTCAAGCCTTAAGGCCAGGGTGCACTAGCATGGAGAGCAAAGGAGCAAAGGCTCAAACTCAAGTTCGAGCCTTAAGGCCGGGGTGCACTAGCATGGAGATCAAAGGCTAAAACTCAAGTTCGAGCCTTAAGGCCGGGGTACACTAACATGGAGAAGAAAGACTCAATCTAGGTCGAGCATTAACACATAAGTTCTATGTAGGGGAGGCTCGAACTTAAGGTGGAGTCTATATCCAAGTTGTGCACTCAGATATGTGACACATATACCATGTTTATATAGGGAACCCTTGTCATTTAGATTATATAAGGTGCACAAAGATCAGTTTTACAGGTTCTCAACATATGTGAAGATACAAAAAAGAGAGCAGCAAGAAGTGCAAACAATCTACGACGAGCAATGATTGACAAATGGCACACTTAGCCTGCAATCAAGTAAGCGTTTATATTGATTACTGTAATTAATTAAAGAAGGACTTACTTATTGCGTAAAGTATTCAATTAGATGAGGGAACACACGCAACGCAGATGGGCGCACAAAAGTCTCCGATGTCGCATAGACGTGACGGATGCTTGAAGTCTCCGATGGCGTGTGGGTGTGATGGTTTTGCAAGAAACAGAGGTTAGAACCAACGCAGACGTGTCGATTGCACGAGGAAAAGAAACTGTTTGAAACGCAGGGTTGAGTGAGTACTTTAGAGATAGGAAACAAAGATGATTATTGCATATGATGGTGTGCGCGATGGCGATTACGATGATGAGCACTGTACGCTCACCACACAGAATCGCTTTGGGTGCAGAATCGCATGCAGGATGGCGATTACAATGACGAGCACTGTACGCTCACCACACAGAATCGCATTTAGGGTTTGCAGGTCATTTGGTTTGGTTCAAACGCGAGGTCGGACACTTTGCACTTTGTTTCTAATCAAGGTGAGACATTCTTTTTTTACATGGATGGGATGTCGGACACTTTGCCGGTTGGGGGAAGGGGGAAATTTGAATTTCAAAGTTGGGGGGGAAGGGGGAAATTTGAATTTCAAACACGGTCCCAGGGGGATTTGAATTTCAAACACGGTCGGGGGGAGACGGGGCGGTGCGCGGTCGGGAGGGAGACGGGGGCGGCCACACAGAGCAGCCAGGCAGACGGGAGGGAGCCAGACGACGTGGCATGGTCGAGAGTGGCCGCCGCCCGCCGCAACAGCCAGCCAGGAGGGAGCCGCGGGCCGGGGCGGCACAATGGCAGCCACAGCAGGGAGAGCGACGCGGCGGTAGCTAGAGATGGGAGGGCGATGCGGCGACAGCCAACAGGAAGCCGGGGTGGCGCAGCACGGTTGAGAGCAGCCCCGCAGTAGCCAGGAGGGAGCCGGGGGCATGGCAGTAGCCAGCAGGAAATCGGCGGCATGGCAACAGCTAGCAGAAGCAGGGAGGGCGACGCGGCGGGGCACGATCGTCTCGGGAGCGACCGCAGTAGCCAGGGCATGGGAGGGAGCCGGGGCGGTGCGCGGTCAGAGACAGGAGTGCCGCACGGTGTGTAAGATTCCTCCCCAGCCTTTCAAAATGTCCAACATATTCCCCTGTAATCAATTCCCTCTTCAGAAATATAAAAGATATTGTCTCTGCCTATTTTGACATAGAGAGAGAAAATATTCTAGAGAGAGAATATTTAGATTTTTAATATTTTTAGATAGAAAAATTTCTTTTTAGATAGAAAAATTTCTCATATTATTGAAATGAATTCCCCTGAAACAGAAATTCAAAAAGAACTTTCCAATGTGCAATTAGAATTTATTGGAAATGGGTATAAAGGACCTTAGCCTAAGGGTCTAGATTTTTAAAAATTTTAGATTATGGTCCAATTAAGGTTCCTATGGGCCAATTGGATCAATCCATGTGTAGGGAGGAGATAAATCCAATTTTTGTAAAAGAAGATACCCAAAAATGAGTAAATGCTCACATAAGATGAAGAGTTGACTATGTACAAGGTTTATTAGTAAAAAACTATGAGCAATATTAAAAATATGAGATATTTTGGATATAATGATTCCATTTTGACACATATGTAAGGAAGGGGAGTTCTTTAAAAGAGGTGCATATTTCACATAAGATGAAGAGTTAAAAATGTACAAGGTTTATTAGTAAAAAACTATGAGCAATATTAAAAATATGAGATATTATGGGTATAATGATTCCATTTTGACACATATGTAAGGAAGGGGAGTTCTCTAAAGGAGGTGCATATTTCACATAAGATGAAGAGTTAAAAATGTACAAGGTTTATTAGTAAAAAAACTATGAGTAATATAAAAATATGAGATATTTTAAGTGTAATGATTCCATTTTTGACACATCAGTAAGGAAAAGGAGGGCCTTCAATGAGGCACCTAATTCACATGCTTGAATGAGTTTTAAACTCATAAAAATTGAGATATTTCATCTCTCCTCTCTCCTCTCTCCTCATTCAGGTCTAGTTCCAAAAAGTTAGCTTAACTAACCTAAAAATGGTCCAAAATTGACCAAACTGATTTAGAAAATTCTAGAATCAGTTTGTTTGGTTAGGAGCTCAATTTTTCCTATAAATAGAAGCCTCCCCCTTGTTGAAAAAAATATAGTGTTTATGCATCGTTACTCTACTCCACGTAAGCCAAGAACTGTGAATTCATTAATAATTCATTAGTTTTTGGAGCTTCCCTCTTTCTTCAACCCCATTGGTGGCTCCATCAACATACTTAACCAATTGATTGGTTGGGGGCCTCTACTGTGAACAAAGAATCAAGCAAATTGTAAGGTAATTAGTGAATATTGATCATTTTCTATAATTTCTCAATGTTTCTCTCTTCTCAACCCCTCTCAAGCTTGAGAAGCTTAATTGGAATGGTTTTTGAATGCTATTGAAGTTAATTGATGAATGGTAGTGAAGAGTTACATAATTTGATGAATGTTATTGAAGTTAATTGATTAATAGTTAAGAATTATATAAATTTCCATTTATGCTTAATTCAAATGGTTTTTATGTAAATTCTCTCTCTCACTCAAGAAATGGTCATACTCATGACCCATTGTCAATCCAAATGAAGATTTTCATAAAGCTTTTCCTTAATCCAAGATTAAGCTATGCTTGAGGCCAAATTAATAGCTCTTTTCTATGCTTTTAGTTTATGTATATTGATGATTCAATCCATTATGGATTAATGATCCAATTAGAGATCATTCTAATTATTTCCTTAATGATAAGCTTTATCCCTTAGAAAAATTGAGATTTTTCAGTCATAGCAGCGGAGCTATGGTAAAATTTTTATAAAAATTACGCATAAAATAATTTCATTCAAAGTATAAAAAGAGGACTTCCTACCATATTCTAGAATTTCATTATAATCATGGAGAAATTGAATTTTTATATTATGCATAATGGATAAATTTTTATATCAAAAGTGTTACTTTTATCATTTTTATTTTCATGCATAGAAGTATGCATAATGGATAGATTTTTATATCAAAAGTGTTACTTTTATCATTTTTATTTTCATGCATAGAAGTATGCATAATGGATAGATTTTTATATCAAAAGTGTTACTTTTATCATTTTTATTTTCATGCATAGAAGTATGCATAATGGATAGAATTTTATATCAAAAATGTTACTTTTATTATTTTTATTTTCATGCATAGAAGTATGCATAATGGATAAATTTTTATATCAAAAGTGTTACTTTTATCATTTTTATCTTCATGCATAGAAGTATGCATAATGGATAAATTTTTATATCAAAAGTGTTACTTTTAGTATATTGAATTTCATGCATAGGGGTATGAGAAAAAAAATGATTATTTTATTATAAAACTGTAAAGAAAAAAAATAATTATTTTATTATAAATATGTTATTTTTATCATATTGAATTTCGTGCATAGAGGTGAAAAAATAAATAAATATTAATTTATTATAAAAATATTTTTTTAATGATTATTTTATTGTAAAAGTGTTACTTTTATCACATTTGAATTTCTTGCATAGAGGTATGCATAAAAGATGATTATTATATTTTAAAAATGTTACTTTTATCATAATTGGATTTCATGCATAGAGTTATGCATAAAAGATATTTTTATACTAAAAGTGTGATTTTTATCATAAAAAGATTTTATGCATAAATTAGATGCATAAGAGAAATTCTTTTATTCTAAAAGTGTAATTCCTACTAAATTGAATTTATGCATAAGAAGATGCATAAAAGATTTATTTTATTTCAAAAGTGTCATTCTCATCTAAATTGAATTTATGCATAAAAAGATGCATAAAAGATTGATTTTAATTCAAAAGTGTCATGCTCATCTAAAATGAATTTATGCATAGGAAGATGCATAAAAGATTGAATTTTAATTCAAAGTGTCATTCTCATTTAAAATGAATTTATGCATAGGAAGATGCATAAAAGATTGATTTTTATTTCGAAAGTATTAGTCTCCTTAAATGGAATTTATGCATAATTAGATACGTAAAGAAATTTTATATCAAATATAAGAATTCCCTTATATTCTATAAATAGATATGGGAAGGGTTAGGATGTGATAAGATGAGTTAAGATGTGATAAGAGACCTATGGGATGAGTTAGGATGTGATAAGATGAGTTAAGATGTGATAAGATGTGTATGGGATGAGGTAAGAAGTGTATGTGATGAGATAAGATGTATATGGGATGAGTTAGGATGAGATAAGATGAGTTAACATGTGATAAGAGGTGTATGAGATGTGATAAGAGGTGTATGAGATGTGATAAGATGCATATGAGATGAGTTAGGATGTGATAAGATAAGTTAAGATGTGATAAGATGTGTATGGGATGAGATAAGAAGTGTATGAGATGAGATAAGATGTGTATGTGATGAGATAAGAAGTGTATGAGATGAGATAAGATGTATATGGGTTGTGATAGGGCGAGAATGGATGTGATGTAAAAGAATAGATGTGAAGGCGTATGAGGCTATATGAATGGAAATGTGGAAATGGATGAATGTATGTGGATGTAAGAGAATAGATGTGAAGGCGTATGAGGCTATATGAATGGAAATGTGGAAATGGATGAATGTATGTGGAAATGGATGAATGTATGTGGATGTAAGAATGTGAAAACGGATGTATACATGTAGATGTAGATGTATGGATGTGAATGTGATTATGGATGTGGATGTATGCATGGAGATGTGGATGTATGGTTATGTATGTGGATGTGGATGTATGAATGAGGATGTGAAAATGGATGTATGCATGGATGTGTATGTAGAATAATGAACATGAATGTGTATGGAAAATAATGTGTCGTCGATATGAGTAAATGGATGAAAATGAATACACATTGAATGGAATGTGGATTAAGTAAAGTGGATTGTGGAGGGATAATGTAGAAAGACGAGAGTTCAATATAGAAATTGTATTTTATGACTGTTTGTAAATGACTGTTTTATGTCAAGAATGCTGGGGAAGCATTTTGACCGTCTTGTGGATTAAGGTCATGGAGACCTAACTGATAAAGTTGCAACTGCTGACGGAGAGTCAAAGGACGTCTCGCATAGCAAGGTCAGCCGAGGTCTTGACCAGGCTCGGTTCGATTTAAATGGTGAGCTTCCGGTACGGTGGATTAGGGACCAAGGAAGCAGCCTATGAGTGAAGCGCTAGGTCACCTGCGAAGGATCCTAGAGGGTGCTGACCATACGGTGCTCGGGCTCTGGGTCGCCGAAGATACCCACACGTGCATCGTGGAAGATATTGGAACAAGGAGTAAGAGTTGTTTTCTGAAACCGGGCATGGATCTGATTGATTGACCTTGCTGGTCCTCAACGGATGAGTCCATGGCTCTTTTATATGGATCTGTGGGTTGATCTTGGTGATCTTCCACGGAGATTCCATTCTATTATATGAATATATTATCGGTTACTATGAGCTAGGAACTATGGAAAAGGCCCCTGAGCAAACAGGTGGTGAGCATTCTGGTTGCCAATGATGCCATAAGTATACCGATGAATGAATGATTGAAAATAAGGATTCAACCAGAGACTGAGGATTGTCATCAGTGACATAATGGTTTCATTAAAGGATTGTTTTAAAGTTAGCTGATGCTAAGAAAAAGGCAATTTCATATTGGGTGTGTAAGTGGTGTGACTAGTTTTATGTTTGCATGAACTTCCAGCTAGGGCGCCTTGGAACTCTTTTCCTTGGTACCCGGGACAAAACCTAACCAAATTCTTAATTGGATCCCATCACTACAGTGGTTGGGCGGTTGGCTCATGGGACTGGATGGGGTTAGGCTGGACTGATGAATCCGTAAATCGAGATTTAAATTCTATTATTACGATAGATGAAGTAAATCCCGGATAGTAATTGTTCTATGGATAAGAATCAACGGCTGTGCCTCTTGATGGGAAAAAAAGCGTTGATCCCAATGATCCAAGTGCAAGTTTCTTCCTTGATCTGACCAAGTACCGTTAGAGGTGCAGTCGGATCAGTTTGATCAGTAATGATCTTGACTACGTTAGAGTAAGGAGTTATCCTGGTGGTATCGCCCGTGCTTTCCGGGTAAAGGAAGTTTTTTCGATTTCGGTTTTGGATAAACCGACGGATTAGTCTCTTGTCTGGATATCCGTGGGGGTGAGGCCCCGAGTGTGAGACCCCTACCCCGTGCACGATGTGCTACTTCCGCTGCTAGTACCCGAATCCGTTGCGTGGTGGGAACAGGGATATCACAGTTGGTATCAGAGCGAAATTGAAAGCTAATAAAGATAATTAAATTCTTATCTGAAACTGGTAATAAGAATTCAGAAATAGCATTTTCATAATGTATTTTTATTCCGTAAGCTTCTTTAATGAAGAAATTTTAATCAAAGAAATTGTTTTTATAGATGGAAGTTCCCCATTTATCTGGTATTCCCAACCTCACCCAGTCTCAAGATATGATTGCATTTGCCTTCGAGCATCTCATCTCTTCTGCTTCAACTCGAACAAGCCGAGCAAGACTCGCACGCCATTTCGAGGAATTATATTTTCCTAACCTAGTGGAGAGACAACAGCATAAGTGGTTTGCAGGGCTATATATCCACGCCTCTTGCAACCGGCATGCAATGCTGAGGCAGAACCTCTCATTGGCCATGATTTTGATAAAGCTGAAAATGACACATGGTGTCATTCTATATCATTCAATGCCTCAAAATTTCAGACTTGCTTGCCAAGTTTATAGACTCTTTAGTCGATTTATCCCTAAGGAGAAGATAATAGCTCCCTTCGCAATTAGAGAAATTATGTAACAGGGCATGATTATGGCCCAGTACCGTCGTCTTATGCATCTCTCGAGGAGATTTCAAATTTTGGAGCCGAGCCACTCTATGTACTTATTGCAACTTGTATATAAATATACAAATGTTTTTTTTATTTAAGTGATTGTTTACGGACGATCGGATAAAGAAAAATCTGTTTATCAGACTTATGTCATAGATCTCCAATAAGATCAACTGAGGAGCCAATTATGTCAAAAGTTATCAAGACGCACAAAAAGGTTGTAATTGTGTGATATAATTCATACAAATTGTTAATTCAAATTGAAATTTGTAAATTAGTAATTGGGTCTTCAATTGGAAGTACCGCAATTGTAGGGAACCTTGACTTGCTTGAGACCTAGACATGATGGTATTTACCTTATAGTTTCGAGTATCATGTCTATCCGTATATACCGAGGGTATAACTGCAGCTCTTTACCGGCAGTATATACGAGTAAATCCAAGACTTGAAATTATAAGCATTAATGCTATCTAGATGATGATTTTGAATGTAGTTGATATGGTTGATATGATTTTGAATGTGGTTGACATGATTTTTTAATTCTGTTTGAGAACTGATGAGTTGATTTGGATGCTGATTGAAAAATGATGATCCCTGAAAATGGATTGAAATGTAATAAACTGAGCGAAACCTCAATGTGGATGATTGGGACAAGTCCCTGTGATGATATTCATAACTAGAATGATGGTAATGAATTCAGCAAATCACTATGAGATGAGTGGATTGTGCTGTCAAATTGCTACTATTAACACTTGACACGGTAGATCAAGTTAAGGGATGATAAATTGAGAACTTACTTAACTGAAATTCCAGTGGAGGAATGTTCAGAAGGAAATTTTTCGGTCTAATGGACCATTATCGTATGAATGATATGATGTAAATGAATTATTATTTAATGATGAGTTCTATATAAGGAATATTTATCCCAATATTCTGTTGGGTTGACCAGAATATAAGGAACCCAGAATAAATTGGATCTTAAGAAAAAGAGTTGTCCTCTACTTTGCGAGCCCCAACCTTCGAGGTATACAGGAGTAAAAATCTCTTTTTCTGATCTTATAATTATTCCCTCTCTAAATAAAAGAAAGATTCTATTTAAAAAGGGAAGACACTTTACCCAGAATACCTTTTCAGGAGCCCACCTGTTTTAAAGATTCAGAACGATGAGTTCAGAAGTGAGAACCAGTGTTTTGGATGCCAAGATTTTGACCACCAGTTAAAAGACTACCCGACTCCTACCATGAAAAGGGCACAGGGAAGTCTAGAACCCAAATTCAGAGACCAATTCCTTCATACCAATCTAATCAAGGTCCGTCTCTCGGACAAGATTGCTTAACTCCATTAACTAGGTCTGACCCATTGATTAGGGTCGAGATGACCAGTCAAATGCTTGGCGACTTAGAGCAACAGATGCAGGCAATTCATAAAGATATAAACGCTGCCCAAGATCGACAAAGACAATATACAGATAAGAAGAGGACAGTCAGAGAATTCAAAGAAGCAGTTATAGTCTTCATTGAATATGGACCAAAAGAAATTCTTTATCTCTAGGGTAGTATAAGTAATTATCCCCCAGATATTGTGGACCAAAGAAAGTAAGTGACTTAGCCTACGAACTTCTTTTATCTCCTCATCTCAAAGTTCTTAATGCCTTCTATAGAAATATGTGCCGAACCCAAATCATGGAAAGACGGTAAAACTTCAGTGGCAAGATACCGTTGGCTTCTAGGTTACGCTAACTCCTTCCTTTATATAAGTCGTAACTTTTACTTATCGCTCACAGTAATCTTACTTCCATCGATCTCCCTTCTTTTAATCTCCTTCATGGCTTGGCAATAGGAATTAGTTTTATCCATGATGATTTCTCACCTTCAAGATGCAAGCGAGTCTGTGAAGAAGGATTTTATAGAACAGTATAAGCGCTCACTTTTTCCTCACTTGGGAACGTCTGTAGCTCAGACCAAATGGCGGACCTATCAAGACATAACTAGGGTAACACCTTGGGGTCAGCAGCACTTTTGTAACAATGTCCGCTTGGCCATGGTTATTGAAGCCTTGGGTTTGGGTCCCCGATACTACTGCGTCATGAGATCAAGACATCTTGGGTTTTCTGAGCGGGTCTTCTTACTGGCGTGTTTTCTTCCTCATCAGAAGATATGCCTTTACCCCGTTTTTGGCTTGCCTCTCAGAGGTCCTTTTGTTAGATCACCTCATACCACTGAGATAGGTGCGGCAATAACCAACAGAATTATTCCTATAGATGAGTTACCTTATACGTGCGCAGCTTGTGAGTGCTGCTTTTGTGATCATATGATGGATGGGCTTATGGAAGTGTAAAGAGTTCTTCTATCTTTACTGTATATGTTTCAAGAATAAATAAAGCTTAAATCTTGTTCTTGTCTTGACCCTTACTCTCTTTGAGACTTTTTTAAATTAGTGATTAATCTTAATTAAATTTTTCTCTAAGTCTCATGTTCGTGAATTTTGTAAAATTATCCCAAGTTTGCGAGATGAGGACATCTCGCGTTTTTCAAGTGGGAGAGAATGTAAGATTCCTCCCTAGCCTTTCAAAATGTCCAGCATATTCTCCTGTAATCTATTCCCTCTTCAAAAATATAAAAGATATTGTCTCTGCCTATTTTGACATAGAGAGAGAAAATATTCTAGAGAGAGAATATTCAGATTTTTAATATTTTTAGATAGAAAAATTTCTCATATTATTAAAATGAATTCCCCTGAAACAAAAATTCAAAAAGAACTTTCCAATGTGCAATTAGAATTTATTAGAAATGGGTATAAAGGACCTTAGCTTAAGGGTCTAGATTTTTAAAAAATTTAGATTAATGTCCAATTAAGGTTCCTATGGGCCAATTGGATCAATCCATGTGTAGGGAGAAGATAAATCCAATTTTTGTAAAAGAAGATACCGAAAAATGAGTAAATGCTCACATAAGATAAAGAGTTGACTATGTACAAGGTTTATTAGTAAAAAACTATGAGCAATATTAAAAATATGAGATATTTTGGGTATAATGATTCCATTTTGACACATATGTAAGGAAGGGGAGTTCTTTAAAGGAGGTGTATATTTCACATAAGATGAAGAGTTGAAAATGTACAAGGTTTATTAGTAAAAAACTATGAGCAATATTAAAAATATGAGATATTATGGGTATAATGATTCCATTTTGACACATATGTAAGGAAGGGGAGTTCTCTAAAGGAGGTGCATATTTCACATAAGATGAAGAGTTAAAAATGTACAAGGTTTATTAGTTAAAAAACTATGAGTAATATAAAAATATGAGATATTTTAAGTGTAATGATTCTATTTTTGACTTATCAGTAAGGAAAAGGAGGGCCTTCAATGAGGCACCTAATTCACATGCTTGAATGAGTTTTAAACTCATAAAAATTAAGATATTTCATCTCTCCTCTCTCCTCATTCAAGTCTAGTTCCAAAAAGTTAGCTTAACTGACCTAAAAAAGGTCAAAAATTGACCAAACTGATTTAGAAAATTCTAGAATCAGTATGTTTGGTTAGGAGCTCAATTTTTCCTATAAATAGAAGCCTCCCCCTTGTTGAAAAAAATATAGTGTTTATGCATCGTTACTCTACTCCACCTAAGCCAAGAACTATGAATTCATTAATAATTCATTAGTTTTTGGAGCTTCCCTCTTTCTTCAATCCCCATTGGTGGCTCCATCAACATACTTAACCAATTGATTGGTTGGGGGCCTCTACTGTGAACAAAGAATCAAGCAAATTGTAAGGTAATTAGTGAATATTGATCATTTTCTAGAATTTCTCAATGTTTCTCTCTTCTCAACCCCTCTCAAGCTTGAGAAGCTTAATTGGAATGGTTTTTGAATGCTATTGAAGTTAATTGATGAATGGTAGTGAAGAGTTACATAATTTGATGAATGTTATTGAAGTTAATTGATTAATAGTTAAGAATTATATAAATTTCCATTTATGCTTAATTCAAATGGTTTTTATGTAAATTCTCTCTCTCACTCAAGAAATGGTCATAATTTGATGAATGTTATTGAAGTTAATTGATTAATAGTTAAGAATTATATAAATTTCCATTTATGCTTAATTCAAATGGTTTTTATGTAAATTCTCTCTCTCACTCAAGAAATGGTCATACTCATGATCCATTGTCAATCCAAATGAAGCTTTTCATAAAGCTTTTCCTTAATCCAAGATTAAGCTATGCTTGAGGCCAAATTAATAGCTCTTTTCTATGCTTTTAGTTTATGTATACTGATGATTCAATCCATTATGGATTAATGATCCAATTAGAGATCATTCTAATTATTTCCTTAATGATAAGCTTTATCCCTTAGAAAAATTGAGATTTTTCAGTCATAGCAGCGGAGCTATGGTAAAATTTTTATAAAAATTACGCATAAAATAATTTCATTCAAAGTATAAAAAGAGAACTTCCTACCATATTCTAGAATTTCATTATAATCATGGAGAAATTAAATTTTTATATTATGCATAATGGATAAATTTTTATATCAAAAGTGTTACTTTTATCATTTTTATTTTCATGCATAGAAGTATGCATAATGGATAAATTTTTATATCAGAAGTGTTACTTTTATCATTTTTATTTTCATGCATAGAAGTATGCATAATGGATAAATTTTTATATTAAATTGTTACTTTTATCATTTTTATTTTCATGCATAGAAGTATGTATAATGGATAAATTTTTATATCAAAAGTGTTACTTTTATCATTTTTATCTTCATGCATAGAAGTATGCATAATGGATAAATTTTTATATCAAAAGTGTTACTTTTAGTATATTGAATTTCATGCATAGGGGTATGAAAAAAAAAATTGATTATTTTATTATAAAATTGTAAAGAAAAAAAATAATTATTTTATTATAAAAATGTTATTTTTATCATATTGAATTTTGTGCATAGAGGTGAAAAACATAAATATTATTTTATTATAAAAATGTTTTTTTAATGATTATTTTATTATAAAAGTGTTACTTTTATCACATTTGAATTTCTTGCATAGAGGTATGCATAAAAGATGATTATTATATTGTAAAAATGATACTTTTATCATAATTGGATTTCATGCATAGAGTTATGCATAAAAGATATTTTTATACTAAAAGTGTGATTTTCATCATAAAAAGATTTTCTGCATAAATTAGATGCATAAGAGAAATTCTTTTATTCTAAAAGTGTAATTCCTACTAAATTGAATTTATGCATAAAAGATTTATTTTAATTCAAAAGTGTCATTCTCATCTAAATTGAATTTATGCATAAAAAGATGCATAAAAGATTGATTTTAATTCAAAAGTGTCATGCTCATCTAAAATGAATTTATGCATAGGAAGACGCATAAAAGATTGAATTTTAATTCAAAGTGTCATTCTCATTTAAAATGAATTTATGCATAGGAAGATGCATAAAAGATTGATTTTTATTTCGAAAGTATTAGTCTCCTTAAATGGAATTTATGCATAATTAGATGCGTAAAGAAATTTTATATCAAATATAAGAATTCCCTTGTATTCTATAAATAGATATGGGAAGGGTTAGGATGTGATAAGATGAGTTAAGATGTGATAAGAGACCTATGGGATGAGTTAGGATGTGATAAGATGAGTTAAGATGTGATAAGATGTGTATGGGATGAGGTAAGAAGTGTATGTGATGAGATAAGATGTATATGAGATGAGTTAGGATGAGATAAGATGAGTTAGGATGTGATAAGAGGTGTATGAGATGTGATAAGAGGTGTATGAGATGTGATAAGAGGTGTATGAGATGTGATAAGATGCATATGAGATGAGTTAGGATGTGATAAGATAAGTTAAGATGTGATAAGATGTGTATGGGATGAGATAAGAAGTGTATGAGATGAGATAAGATGTATATGGGTTGTGATAGGGCGAGACTGGATGTGATGTAAAAGAATAGATGTGAAGGCGTATGAGGCTATATGAATGGAAATGTGGAAATGGATGAATGTATGTGGATGTAAGAATGTGAAAACGGATGTATACATGTAGATGTAGATGTATGGATGTGAATGTGATTATGGATGTGGATGTATGCATGGAGATGTGGATGTATGGTTATGTATGTGGATGTGGATGTATGAATGAGGATGTGAAAATGGATGTATGCATGGATGTGTATGTAGAATAATGAATGTGAATGTGTATGGAAAATAATGTGTCGTCAATATGAGTAAATGGATGAAAATGAATACACATTGAATGGAATGTGGATTAAGTAAAGTGGATTGTGGAGGGATAATGTAGAAAGACGAGAGTTCAATATAGAAATTGTATTTAATGACTGTTTGTAAATGACTGTTTTATGTCAAGAATGCTGGGGAGGCATTTTGACCGTCTTGTGGATTAAGGTCATGGAGACCTAACTGATAAAGTTGCAACTGCTGACGGAGAGTCAATGGAGGACGTCTCGCGTAGCAAGGTCGGCGGAGGTCTTGACCAGCCTCGGTTCGATTTAAATGGTGAGCTTCCGGTACGGTGGATTAGGGACCAAGGAAGCGGCCTATGAGTGACGCGCTAGGTCACCTGTTGCGAAGGATCCTAGAGGGTGCTGACCATACGGTGCTCGAACTCTGGGTCGCCGAAGATACCCACACGCGCGTCGTGGAAGATATTGGAACAAGGAGTAAGAGTTGTTTTCTAAAACTGGGCATGGATCTGGTTGATTGACCATGTTGGTCCTCAACGGATGAGTCCATGGCTCTTTTATATGGATCTGTGGGTTGATCTTGCTGATCTTCCACGGAGATTCCATTCTATTATATGAATATATGGTCGGTTACTATGAGCTAGGAACTATGGAAAAGGCCCGTGAGCAAACAAGTGGTGAGCGTTCTGGTTGCCAATGATGCCATAAGTATATCGATGAATGAATGACTGGAAATAAGGATTCAACCAGAGACTGAGGATTGTCATCAGTGACATAATGGTTTCATTAAAGGATTGTTTTAAAGTTAGCTGATGCTAAGAAAAAGGCAATTTCATATTGGGTGTGTAAGTGGTGTGACTAGTTTTATGTTTGCATGATGCTAAGAAAAAGGCAATTTCATATTGGGTGTGTAAGTGGTGTGACTAGTTTTATGTTTGCATGAACTTCCGGCTAGGGGGCCTTAGAACTCTTTTCCTTGGTACCCGGGACAAAACCTAACCAAATTCTTAATTGGATCCCATCACTACAGTGGTTGGGCGGTTGGCTAACCCATGGGACTGGATGGGGTTAGGCTGGACTGATGGATCCGTAAATCGAGATTTAAATTCTATTATTACGATAGATGAAGTAAATTGTTCTATGGATAAGAAGCAACTGTTGTGCCTCTTGATGGGGAAAAAAGCGTTGATCCCAATGATCCAAGTGCAAGTTTCTTCCTTGATCTGACCAAGTACCGTTAGAGGTGCAGTCGGATCAGTTTGATCAGTAATGATCTTGACTACGTTAGAGTAAGGAGTTATCCTGGTGGTATCGCCCGTGCTTTTCGGGTAAAGGAAGTTTTTCCAGTTTCGGTTTTGGATAAACCGACGGATTAGTCTCGTCCGGATATCCATGGGCGAGGCCGCGAATGTGAGACCCCTGCCCCGCGCACGATGTGCTACTTCCGCTGCTAGTACCCCGAATCCGTTGCGTGGTGGGAACATGGATATCACACGGCGAGACTCGGGAGCGCGAGGAGGCAGACGAGAGGGAGACGGGGCGGGTGGCAGAAAGAAGGTTTCAGTTTCTTCTCCCAAGCCCAAGCCCAAGCCAGGCCCACCAGGCCGAGGTCCTAGGTCTTTTGATTATAGTAGTTAGTTTCACTTTTGTTTATAAACCCTTCTTTACCCACACCCCACTTGTTTATATTTCCTTCTTTACCCACACCCCACTTGTTCTCTGGGATTATCCTAGCTTCTCTCTCTATTCCTACTTGCTTGTGTAATAGACAAGGCTCAAACTAAAGTTTGAGCCTTGAGCTTGAGCTTGAGCTTGATATTTCTTCTTTTTTTCTCTCTTTCCCCATACACCCAAACATACTTATAAACTATGCGATTAAAAATTCAACTAAAGTCTATATAATGCACAATGGCTCAAACTTGAGTTTGAGCCTCACGAAGGAGAAGAGTCTCAAATCCAATGTCCATTTGCTCATTTCCATGTCACATTCTCTTCACTAGCATATTGTTTCTCTCTATTTCTTTCTCTTTGCCTTTGCTACTGTTGTAACCACTCACCTTTTCCTTTTGTAGCTATGAAACATTGATGGCTGATTGACACCATACCTTGACTCAATATCCCAATGAAATGGTGTGGCCAGATGCAGAGGGTAACAAAGCCTACCTCTTGGGAAACTAGCATATACATGAGGTGAGGATTATCACTTCAATTGGGACCTCTTAGTAGTAAACTAGCATATGAAGGTGAGGCTCAAACTTTGGTTGGAGCCTCCAAGCAAAATAGCATCTGTGGGTGAGGTTCAAACTTTACTTTGAGCTTCCTAGAAGCGAACTAGCATCCGCGGCTGAGGCTCAAACTTTTGTTGGAGGAGCCTACCCTTCTAGCTAACATATGCAAACTAATATATTATGCAAGTGAGGATGATAACATTAACTGGAGCCTCCTAGCAAACTAACATATGATGGTGAGGCTCATGGAGCCTCCTACTAACAAGCTAGCATATGCAGGCAAGGCTCAAGCTTTAGATGGAGCCTAGCCTCCTAGCAAACTAGCATTGATAGGTGACATTCAAACTTTGGTTGGAGCTTGAACTCATGTTGAGATTGAATCACATTTATAGTTTTGTGTACTACCGTAAAAACATCGCTTCAATCTTTCTTATTGAGATCTTGATTTTCTCAGGGATTGCAGGGTCTAAAACAAGGTGCTTCAGTGTTTCTCATTGATGGTTCTACAAGGAAGGCACGCGAGGTTATTCATCAATGAAGCTTGAACTCATGTTGAGATTGAATCACATTTATAGTTTTGTGTACTACCGTAAAAACATCGCTTCAATCTTTCTTATTGAGATCTTGATTTTCTCAGGGATTGCAGGGTCTAAAATAAGGTGCTTCAGTGTTTCTCATTGATGGTTCTGCAAGGAAGGCACGCGAGGTTATTCATTCCATTGATGCATCTCAAACATGTGGTTTTCAATTTGGTGAGACATGTGCAGCAATACATGTTCAATAAAGCTTTGATGACACATTTCTCGTTCCATTTGCCACAATGGATGCAAGAACAATGTCTCAAGCAGTTGGAAGCATCATCAAATGGCCATTGGTCAACCTTGTTATGGACAAAGACATTACTAATATCAAAGAGGATAATTTTGCAGAACTTCTTGTTGATCAAGAAGATCACTTTATAGATAGGGAGAGCTGGAAAGAGAAAAGTGTCATCCTCTGGGATGACAACAGATCTACAAAACTTGGCAATGGAGTAGTATTGCTGGTCCACCCATACGAGGCTATAAATTGTAGAGAACTAGGGGAGAGTAGCTTGGGTGTCATTATAGAAGGATCTTTGCATCCAAGTTCAACTTGTGTTTCAGGTCTGAATTTGGTTAGTTGGCCGATCAGGCAACTCACATTTGAGAATGGTGAACCATTAGTGAAGGACACAGAATCTTCTTCTATTGATGAGGCTATTCAAGATCACTTCATGCAAAAGAATATTGACAGCCTAAATAATTCAAGTGATGAAAAAGAGGATGATGATGTAGAGAGCAATGATGGCAATAGTTCTGATGATGACAGACACCATGATGCCATGATCATTGACTATGATATCATTGAAGGGACAAATAAGAAAAGGAGCTATGTCCATAGGGTAAGGGTAATGAAAAATTACGATAAAACCCATGGAGCTAGCAAAAAATGTGATGTTGCAAACATTCACAACGTCGCAACTACCATTGATTGTTGCGAGAAGCGATGTCAATTTGGAGATAGATCCAAAATCATGTAAGCTAGGGTACACTTTTGGGGACAGAGCTATAGTACACGATACACATTTGTACTGGATTGCATGGGCATGGCCTATAGACAAGGTCAAGATGACGAGTGCTTTGAGTTCACATTTAATGGGAAGAAGGTTTGTAGTAAAGCATGGTATGTAATGCATGGCATTGGTAAGTCAACGTTCTATAGGCTCAAAAAGAAGTTCTTGAATGGTGCATGTAATGTCAGTCATGGCAAGAGTGGGATAATACGGAAGGGCATGACACATGTTGAGATGGCAAAATCAATCATATAGGGCTTCATAGATAATAATGCCGATCAAATGCCACATAGGTCAAGGACAACTATGCATGGAGCCCGCGAGACCCAACGTGTTCTACCAGCAATGTACAAATAGATGGACATATTGCGTGAAGTGAATGACACACTTGTCTCATTCGAAGCCACGCCACTGTCACAGCCATCATTCTCAAGATTGTGGAACACAGAGTTCAAGACAGTTAGTTTATCAAAAACCAGCACCTTCTCAAAATGCGACATTTGTACAACAATCAAGGTCAAGTTGGAATCAACAAAAAATCAAGAGGAGCATGCCAGATACATGGCACAAAGAAGGGCACACATGTTGCAGCAAATGAGTTGTAGAAATCTATACTATGCTTGGAGGAGCTCTTTCGAAATGAACCCAAACAGGTATTTGTGTATTATACATGATAAGATGGACTAGAGCAAGACTGCCATACCACAAATTCAACTAGTTCTTAAATCTCTCAATGGGGTTAAGAGGCTTCCAGTATCCTTAACACAGGAATGCTCACTCATGGACATAAATAAACAGCTTATCGTCACTTTGCCTTGGGGTTATGGCCAAGTGATCCCAACTTCACAATTTCATCTCTCTCAAAATGTTTAAGAAACTTAGAAAGAGGAGAGCAGCATATGTATGGTGACTTGAGCTTACAAAACTCAGATGTATAACCACGAACAGATCTTTTTTATTGTGTTTTGTCTACTATGGCCCTATACCAGCATATGGAAGTGCTGAAGGATAGAAACACATATTGCAAGCAGAGCATTGAGGATGCAGATGCAAAGACACATGTAGAAACAAATGTGGATACAGAGGGAAATTGTTCTTCACATATGCAACAGTCAGTCTTTCATACTAACACACATGTGCAGGATAGGGGCAATGGCAATGCCTCAAGCTTAATGCCATCAAATTCACAAACATTTTTCAAGAGATTGCCAAGGACGTTGTTGTTGCAACTTGACAATTTTGATTCTGAAAATAAGAATCGTAATGTATTTACCTTCAAGAGAAAGGAGACCAAAGTGATTATGCTAAGTGGATCAATCCGGTCCTTGCCTATTGGGAGAATCTTATGCTAAACATGCAAACCCCTAGTGTAAGGGAGGACATTGGATTTCATGACTTTTGGCCAAGGAGTATATGTGAAAAAGCTGAGCCTCTTAACCTTCAAGTGGAGGATAATGTAGATGAAGGGTTTGATGTAAATGAGGACCATTATTGTGGTCCAATGCACAACAGACCTGCTGCAGAATTCAACCTGACTCTTGATGTGTCTAAAGGAGATTTAGTGCTTGTACAACCTTGTGATGCAGATTACTCAATATGGTTGGGAGTGACAACAAGTGATGTTGATCAAAACAACAACTCGATAAACTACCTGCAAGTTTAGATACAATATTGAGCACCAATTTCAAAGAAGAAGAATGCAAGTGATGTTGAGGTTTATAAGGATTGCTGGAACAAGTATTGGCGAGAGAACAGAAATGATCCTCAGCACACTGGGAAGACACTAGCTGCATCATTTGGGCATGGAAGCCCAAGGGTGGATGACTTCCAGAGAGAAAATCAAGATTCCAAAGGCTATAATACTCAAGGCCAAACAGAATCAATTGAATCAACATGAAAGTGAGGCACCATCACACATCAGTGCAGTTGAGCAAGAATGATTTGTTAGCACATGGGCAACTAGCTTCGTAATCTTTTAGCAATGTTGTATGAAGCTACCAAACTCATAGTTCACTCATTATTAAGATTGTAAGGCTTTCTTAAGCTTTTAGATTTATGGTTCACCCATTGTTCAAGAATTTAGATTCAATACAGATGGTGATCTTTTTAATTCTATCACCTAGTCTTTCTTACAACTTAAAGTTACATTGAACATCCTTTCTTTGTTAAAGTTTCTGTGTTTGATGGTCAACTGGAGGCTATGTGATATAAACAAACTTAATTCTTGGTGTGCATGTGTGTGTGTGTGTGTGTGTGCAAGCAAATTTACATCCCACCAACATCATATATACTTGTTACAAATGTACAATAGTACATAAATCATATCCCATTATTCAAATGCTTGTTGAGAACATCCAATAATAAATCTTGCATATCGCATAATAAACATTGTATTGGATCTAACAAAGAATTGTCCCAAAATTGTGCATATTTCCCAAAATTCCTAAATTTGAGTTTTAAGCTTTATGTGTAAGGCTTTATTTATAAGCTCTATGAATTCTTTAAGCTTAATTCATTAAGCATGCATTAAAATCTATGCATAGAGCTTAAAGCATGGATAGAGCTCTATGCATAAGGCTTTATGTTTAAGATTAAAGCATGCATAAAGCTTTAAGCATGCAAAAGCTTTAAGCATGCATTAAGCTCTATGAATAATCTTTAGGCATGCATTAAGCTCTATGCATAAGGCTTTATGCATAAACTTAAAGCATGCATAAGCTTTATGCACTAAGCTAAACCTAAACCCAACACCCAAGGGTGTAGTAAACATAGAGGTTTCATTAACAACAATTACAAGAAAAAGAGGGCTTACCTCTTTACTCTCAAGACAAAGGAGAGGATTAGTATAAGACCTACAAAACATAAAAATAAAAAAAAAGTGATTACTAACACATTTAATGCACTCTACCTACCTAAGCTCTATGCATACTTTAAGCTAAATGTATTAAGATCTATACATAAAGCCTTAAGCTTTTATGTATAAGGCATGCATTAAGCTCTATGCATAAACCTTTATGTGTAAGCTTAGGCATGCATAAAGCTTCCACTCTCTAACTTTGTTGTGTCCATTAAGCTACATACATAGCTACTTTCTATCTACCTTCATGATCACCTCAACTCCATGGCATGAATATCAACACTCACCAAGCTATAGCTAAATATTGCTTTGTGTAACTATGAAATAAGAGACTTTGGACTATACAACCCTTTGTTTAAAAAGGCAACAACCCAAGAGTTTCTCTTAAACCAAAATTCTCAAGATGGGTACCAAGAAATCCATAGGCATGACCGCTTCAGTACCCTAAGTTAAACTGAAGGAGGGTGTTGCATTCATGGTGGCTATCTTGTAGGAGGTGCAATATGCCCAAAGGGCGACAAGCAACTTCTCTTCCCAATCATTGTAGCTATCCTCTACTCTTTTGGTTAGGATGGCACAGAGGACTTTGTTTGTGCTCTTGCCCTGACCATTCGCTTGGGGATAGTAATGTGTCCTAACAATGTTCCGGATTTTACTGCAAAAGCACACTTGGCCAAATTTAACTTCAGGCTTGTATCTCTGCATCTCTATAAACATAGCCTCAAATGATATATGTGCTTTGCCTTATCTCCGGACACCCTAAAATCATCCACAAAAGCTTTCATGAAGTTTGTCAAG
This sequence comes from Cibotium barometz, assembly GCF_041138505.1. Lineage (NCBI taxonomy): Eukaryota > Viridiplantae > Streptophyta > Polypodiopsida > Cyatheales > Cibotiaceae > Cibotium > Cibotium barometz. Next base: position 15,893,447 of record NC_141074.1, read on the forward strand.
TAGTCATAGAAAATTTCTTGCACCATTATCTCGAAGGTAACATGTGCATTTTTAAAGCCAAACATCATAACGGTTGCCACAAAGACACCCCATTTAGTGATGAATAAGGCCTTCTCCCTGTCTTCTGGAGCCATCTTCACCTGGTTGTACCCACTAAAACCATACAAAAAAGAGTACATCTCCTTCCTAGCTACCTCATCTAACAAGGAGTCTATGAATAGAACTAGAAAGGGATCTAAGTTAGTTGCGGCATTCAACTTACTGTAGTCCACACAGATTCTAATTTTCATATTCTTTTTGTGGTGGGGACTACTATGATTGGGGATATCCAGGCACCTTTTTCCATTGGCACAATGAAACCCACTGGGTTCATTCTATACCTCTCTTGATAGGTATGACTCCCTCTTTTAAGTTGATGCTATGATGGAAGAATTAGACTCGATGCCCTCCTCCATGTCTTCATATGACCGTGAAAAGACATCGACACCAACTCCTGTTTGAGTTCTTCCTTTAGTTGGAGGCTGATCTTCACATGCTTTTCTTCCTTTCCATCCCCTCGATTTACCTCTCATAGTTTGTCTAAGCTTACTTTTGTAGCATTGTTTTCTTGGTTTTCCTTTTGCTTTTGTACCCAATCTTGGATTTCTTGGATCTCTTCTTCTTCCTCTAGATTTCGGGCCCATTTAATTTCTTTCGAGGCTTTCTCCTGCAAGGTTTTGCTTAGTTCTGAGCCTTCTCTCTTTTCGGAGTCTGCTTCTTTTCTCTTTATTTGATTTTGTACTACTTCTACATTTTCACCCTTTTCTGCCTTATTACTTCATCCACATTTAACATGTATAAGGGCACCAGATCTGGGTGTTCACAGAGTATTCTATTCTCTTCATCACCATCAAAGCCTTCTAACATGTTGAATGTTTTATCATGTACTAGCCTCTAAAGGCTCCACTAATCTCCTTGCATCAGAAAGATCAACATGCACTCATGGTGATTTTGTTCCTGTCCCAGTCTTGCTCTTCGGTCCCATGGGATTATTCATATTCATAATATTGTAATTGGCATTGAACCTCTTAGGAGGGAAGATATAGAATGCGAGCACCAGTTGTGCGAGTGAGAGTGAGGAGGTTGGGGTTGGTCACGCGGTTCAAGCTTCACCATGGTGTGTGGTTTCCAAATTCCAAAAATACTTCACAATCAAATATTCATGGCAATTTCTTTTATATTGTTAAATTGTGAGCATTGGTTATTTGTGATTGGGTAGATTTTCACCATACTTACATGAGGACCCCCTTTGAGACTAGAATAATAGGTGCATAGTAGGTGCACATATTTCTTACATATTGTTAACTATAGGTGCATTGGAACGATACTAATAGTGAGCCTAGTACACTAGGCAGTTTGACTACTTTTGTAGGAGCTTGGAGGTAGAGTCATGTGAGAAGCTTGATGTATTCCTGGAATTCACTTCTCTCGATCTTGTAATGTCCAAGTGAGAGTCCAATTGTTTATAGAGCCTTGCATAAGCATCTCTGCCCATCCATGTGTACAACATTCTTATAGATGCAAGCACTAGGCTACATTCCAAAACAGAGGTAGATGTGCCTACTTTTGAGATGTGGAGTCTTCGCACATATGTTTGAAATAGTTGAATGTTGAGGGAACACCCATAAATATGTGCACATGTTGTTTTTGTGCACATGCATGAGTGAATATGTGTAGTCATAGATGATATTTTACATGTGATGCACAAACGTTTTGGTGGATGGGCGAAAGTAACGTGAAACATCATGAAAAAGGAAAAAGTAGAGGAGCAACCTGATATGTGGTAGGGACAAAGTGTGGGAGGAAGAGGCGATCAAAGGTAGAGTCTAGAAACTAGTCACTTGTGTGGCAAGATGCAAGTACATTGTTGACTACATCGTTTGAAAGGCTTGATGAAACACACCTCCTTATGATTGTCAAAAAATTGAGGTGTAAACAGTGGTTGAAAACCAACTCAAAGACAAACAAATGAGTGAGGGCAACATGGTCCTTCTCTAGAGCATAAAAACCCACAAAAAGAAACTCAAATTTAGAGGCTTAGGACCTTTCCTAGTCACTAAGATAGCCCCGCAACAAGAAGACGCAATGCACATAGAAACACTCAACAGCATCAAGATGGTCGGATACTTCAATGGTAGCAAACTGAAACGCTACTATGGCGTACTCACCGAAACCAAGGGCCATGCATGCTAACAAACAACACAAGAAACAGCATGAAGAGATGAAAGAAATGGCCCAACAAGAAACCAAGGAGCGGCAAGCAAAACTTTGAGGTAAAAACATCTCGATCAACATGGCCCAAGTAGTGGACCTCAAAGAAGATTGGGAAGTGGACCTCATAGAATGAGGACTTAAAAAACATATCTATAATGTGTATACTCTATGCATGCATAGAGCTTAAGCATGCATAAATAAAGCCTAAGCTCTATGCATGCTTTAAACTGATGCATTAAACATGCATTAAGCTCTATGAATAAAGCTTTAAGCTCTATGCATAAGGCTTTATGCATAAGCTATATGCATGCTTTAAGCTCTATTCATAAAGCTTTATGCATAAGCTTTAAGCATTCATTAAGCTTTATGCGTAAGGCTCTATGCATTTTTTAATCTTAATTCATTAAGCATGCATTAAGATCTTTGCATAGAGCTTAAAGCATGCATAGAGCTCTATGCATAAGGCTTTATGCTTAAGCTTAAAGCATGCATTAAGCTTTATGCATAAAGCTTAAAGCATGCATTAAGCTTTATGCTTAAGCTTAAAGCATGCAGAAGATTTAATCATGCATTAAGCTCTATGCATAAAGCTCTATGAATAAGCTTTAAGCATGCATTAAGCTCTATGCATAAGGCTTTATGCATAAACTTAAAGAATGCATAAGCTTTATGCAAAAGATTATGCATGAAGCTTAGGCATAAGCTTTATGCACTAAGCTAAACCTAAACCCAGCACCCAAGGGTGTAATAAACATAGAGGTTTCATTAACAATTACAAGAAAAAGAGGGCTTACCTCTTTATTCTCATCAAGACAAAGGAGAGGATTAGTGTAAGACCTACAAAACATAAAAATAAAAAAAAAGTGATTACTAACACATTTAATGCACTCTACCTCTATGCATGGTTTAAGCTAAATGCATTAAGCTCTATACATAAAGCCTTAAGCTTTATGTATAAGGCATGCATTAAGCTCTATGCATAAAGCTTTATGTGTAAGCTTAGGTATGCATAAAGCTTCCACTCTCCAACTTTGTTGTGTCCATTAAGCTACATGCATAGCTACTTTCTATCTACCTTCATGATCACCTCAACTCCGTGGCATGAATATCAACACTCACCAAGTTTGTTATAGCTAAATATTGCTTTGTCATCTTGCCACATAGGTGACTAGTTTCTGGACTCTACCTTTGATCACCTCTTCCTCCCACGCTTCGTCCCTACCACATATCAGGTTGCTCCTCTCCTTTTCCCTTTTTCATGGTGTTTCACGTTACTTTCTCCCATCCACCAAAACGCTTGTGCATTACATGCAAAATATCATCTATGACTACACATATTCACTCATGCATGTGCACAAAAACAACATGTGCACATATTTTTGGGTGTTCCTGCAACATTCAACCATTTCAAATATATGTGCAAAGACTCCACATCTCAAAACTAGGCACGTCTACCTCTGTTTTTAAATGTAGGCAGTGCTTGCATCTATAAAAATGTTGTACACATGGATGGGCAGAGATGCTTATGCAAGGCTCTACAAACAATTGGACTCTCACTTGGACATTACAAGATCGGGAGAAGTGAATTCCAAGAATACATCAAGCTTCTCGCATGAATCTACCTCCAATCTCCTACAAAAGTAGTCAAATTGCCTAGCGTACTAGGCTCACTATTAGTATCATTCCGATGCACCTATAATTAACAATATGTAAACATATGTGCACCTATTATTCTAGTCTTGAAGGGGGTCCTCATGTAAGTATGGTGAAAATCTACCCAATCACAAATAACCAATGCTCTTATGTGCACCTATTATTCTAGTCTCGAAGGGGGTCCTCATGTAAGTATGGTGAAAATCTACCCAATCACAAATAACCAATGCTCTTATACATGGATAATCATAAATAATATCGAGTCTACCAACAAATAAGGTTTTCTAGAAGAGTGTTCCTCTTTCTATTCTACTCACACACACACAGACAAAGAGAGAGAGAGAGAGAGAGAGAGAGAGAGAGAGAGAGAGAGAGAGAGAAATTATTCAATTTTCCATGATGCTATGATCATTCAACACCCCGAGATTAGTAATATACAAGCTATAATGCACCCTCATTCTCCCAAGACCACCAATACATAGAAATAAAGGCTGCACAATTTAACAATATAAAAGAAATTACCATGGATATTTGATCTGTGAAGTATTTCTGGAATTTGAAAACCACACACTATGGTGAAGCTTGAACCTCGTGACCAACCCCGAGCTCCTCACTCTCACTTGCACCGGTGCTCGCATTCTATATCTCCCCTCTTAAGAGGTTCAATGCCAATTACAATATTATGAATATGAATAATCCCATGTGACCAAAGCCTTGAGCTCACACTACAACTAACTAGAGTCCTCTAATTGCAACTAGAGTACTCTAATCTATAAAATGTAGTATCACTACTACAATTCACCTCTGACAATAGTAACATATTCAATAACTTCTAACTTTGTGCTCCCATCTCACAATATAGATATCCACGTACTCAAATTGTCGAAAGTCATCTCATGCATAAGTTAATGCGGGCGAAATGTTTATACACAACCAAAATGAGACACATTTGAAAATCCATGCTTTTTTTATATTTCTATTATGCATGGCCTCTAAATGTATAAAAATACTCTAAATATGACTCTTATCAACTAAATTTGTAATTTTATTATAGACCATAACTTTGATTCTCTTAACACAAATGTGTTCATCTTTTGTTTCATGTTTATATATATTATTTTGATATATTTATTTACATTAAACCTTAGAAACTATAAATCTTGCTTTCTTAACATAAATGAGATAAACAATAATTACAAATGTGTCTATCGTTTTTCTCATGTTTATACAACCAATTTTAGCCACATTAAGAGAAAAAGAGGCCTCACAAGAACCAAGGCACTTCTTTTCAATGAGGTTTCTATCATTTAAAAAACATATCTCCTTTGTTTGGGCACCAAATCTGTGTATAAAATATAGATTTTAACTTGGTTTATTGAGTATTTTATGTATTTTTATATTTTCTATATTATTTAAAAGGGATTACAATTGTTAAAAACATACTATTTTGTCCACCACCACATCTACCTTTAAAATGCTCAATTTGCATGGATCTAGTAATCATTGGATGGGGCAAGATTACTAGAATATGGATCTAAGATAAAATAACAAATCTAATGGTTGGATAATTCAATGATATAGAAGAAATTGCCATTAATCTTTGATTTATGAAGATTTAAAAACCACACTCTATGGCAAAGCTCGAACAAGCTTTTCTCACTCTCACTTGCACTCGCACTCACATTTGACATTCCCCCTCCTCAAAGATTTGACCCCAATTACAATATTATTAATATGAATAATCCCATATAATCAAAATCTTGATCTCATACTACAACTAACTAGAGTCCTCTTGCCCCCGAAACTACAACAGTCATCTCTATAATCTTCCTATGACAACCAAAAAATTTCTCAATAACGTCTTAACTTTGTTCTCTTATCTCATAATATAGAGGTCTAAGTACTCAAATTTTCCAAAAGACATCTCATGATGAGACAAGCAAATGAAGGTAAAATTAGTAATTTGTGTTTGGTAAGTTACATACATAGCCGCTTTCTTTCTTCATTTTCCTTTATGGATCACCTCCACAGCACGATTCACACTCACAAAGTAGTTGCACACCTTAGACTGATATTACTTTCTTCAGCTGTGAAATAAGACACTAGTCAACAATGTACATGCTCTCGGGAATGATACTAGTCGATAATGTACTTGCTTCAGCAGACTGGTTTTTGGACATGGCTTTTGATCGCCTTTGTAAGATTCCTCCCCAGCCCCTCAAGATGTCCAATTTCTTCCAGTATAATCAATCCCCTTTTTCAGAATAATAAAAGATCTTGTTTCTACCTGTTTTGGCCTAGAGAGAGGTAATTCAGTTTTTAGATATCTTTGGATGGAAAAATATCCTTTCTTATTAAAATAAATTTTCCTGAAATAGAAGTTAAAAGAGAAACTCCTAAGGTGCATTGGAAATAAATTATAATCTGCTCAAAAGAACTTAGCCTAAGGGTCTAGATTTTTTAAAAATTTTGGATTAAGGTTCTTAGGGACCAATAATATTAATCCAAATATAGGGAGGAGATAAATTAGGTTTGAGGCTCACTTTTTCCTATAAATAGAAGCCTCCTCCTTTGTAAAAGCGTAATGGTGTTTATGCACTGTTACTCTACTCTTACCCAGAGCCATTTATATTGAATTTTCTTGATAATTCAATTTTTTTGGGCTTAATCCTCTCCAAAGAAATTGATGGCCACTCTTGCTTCAAACAAGAGCAGAACCCTCAATCCCTCAAGCCAAAGGAAAGCTTACAACTCCATGTAAGCTACATTTTTCTTACTTTTTAATTTTAAATCTATGGTTTTTTTTATTTTCTTGTTTTATAGTTGATTGAAATAAATTCTAATGCTGTGCCTTGATGAAAAGGCCACCCCCTTCTCTTCTTTATAATTCAACCTTTCTTTATCCTAGAATGATTAACAAAAAGATTAATTAAACTTTTCTTATTGTTTACTCTCTTAAAAATTAAAAATTATGTAGATTAGAGTCCTATACATCTAGATTGGATTAATTTAAGTTGAAATTAGAATGATAAAAATGAGAAATGGTCAGCCATATGGAGGTTATGGCAAAATTTTCTAGAATTTTGTGGAAAAGAAAGTTTATTTTTATGTTACTCCAAAAGAGTAATTCCCACCGTTTGTGCATTCTAAAAGAAATATTCTAATTTACTCCATGTACATATTCACTTATGAATATGCATGGATATCACTGATATTAATTATTAAAATTAATATCTATGAATAGAAAAGATGCATAATGGAAATTATTTTATTATAAAAGTGTTATTTTCATTGAATTTAATTTCTATGCATGGAAAGATGCATAATGGATTTTTTTAAATAAACGTGTTATTTTCATTGAATTTAATTTCTATGCATAGAAAGATGCATAATGGAGATTTTTTTATTATGAAAGTGTTATTTTCATTGAATTTAATCTCTATGCATAGAAAGATGCATAATGGAAATTTCTTTATTATCAAAGTGTTATTTTCATTGAATTTAATCTCTATGCATAGAAAGATGCATAATGGAAATTTTTTTAAAAGTGTTATTTTCATTGAATTCAATTTCTATGCATAAAAAGATGCATAATGAATTTTTTTAAATAAAAGTGTTATTTTCATTAAAATTGATTTTTATGCATAGAAAGATGCATAAAGGAATTTTTTTAATTTAAAAGTGTTATTCCCATTGAAGTTGATTTTTATGCATAAATAGATGCATAAAGAATTTTTATATCAAAATTAGATCTCTCTTTAATTCTATGTTTAATTTCTACGAGTAATTGATAAATGAATAAGTAAATACTCTAAGAGAGAAATTTCTATCGTTTTATACTCTCACGGATTGTAAAAAGAAAATTCAAAAAATCTATCGAGATCAAAATATTCAAATAAATGATTAATTTATTCCTCATTGGAATTGGTAACTAATTTAGAAAACAATTTAGTGAATACTCAAAGAAAGAAATTCAGTAAAATAGTAACTAAAATATCACCCCTTTTCGAGAAATATAGTTCAGGAAAAATCTTATCAGACTCGAACCTTGAATCAAACTATGACCAAGACCAAACTCTTTCGTCAGTTTTGAGGAAAGAAGATGTGACCAGTTCAGGAAAATACTCTCAAATCTCTCGCCAAATCTAAAACTAAGTTTGAGACCCTTCGAACTGATCTATGGATCAAGGTTACAAAATTTGAAGAATTTTGTAATGAAATTCAGAAATTTGATCAAGAAGTTTTGGGAATACTAATTTAAGATACTCATTGTATTCAAAAGAAAATCAAACTGAAAACTTGCATAGAAACCATGTTTTCTTAAAGGACTGTCTTACGCCAGAATGCTCTGGAGGGAGCATTTGGTATATGTTTTTCTAAGGGAAGTTCGGTTGCAACAGGGAGTGTTCAAAAGACAGCTCACGCGGCAAAGCCTGCCCGGGTCTTGCCCAGGTCTTGACCAGCCTCAGTACGGTTAAAATGGTGCACTTCCGATATGATGGACGAGGGCCAACGAAGCGGTCCCTAAGTGAAGTGCCAGGACACCTAAGGAGGATCCTGGACGGTTTTGACCAGGCGATGCACGAGCTCGCGGTGCCTAGGACACCCATGCGTATGTCATGGAAGATATGTATGATGGACAAATGATTATTGTAATCTATTACTCGATCTCATTTGCTGACCAACTCGTTTCAACGGAGAGTCTAGAGTGATTCTATTTTTTGAGAAACAAGGGACTGGATGGAATTTTTGAGTTATGACATCTATAACCAATAACTTTTTGTCAATGGATTGTTTTATAAGTTAATGTTTTAAAGAGGAGTGTGTGCATATCTGTATTCGAAAGCAAAAGTTAAGCAAGGCATTCAATTATGGGTGGGTGAGTAATTGTTTAGTTCTACCGATTCCAGTGGTTAACCCCCTAGGCCGGATGGGGTGGTGGCTAACCCCTAGGATGGAATGAGTGGAGTTTTAATATTAAAATTGAAATAATAGGAATACGCTTAGAACTCAAGTAGTTAAATAAAAACCTTAAGACTTTCTCAAATGAATAGATCAACCGATGTGCCTGATTTCAGTTAGGAAAAAAGCATTGATTTCTTTAAGTTAAGTCTGTAATAGTTTTCCTTCTATCTGGATTAATCACGTGAAGGATAGTTGTCTCTTGACCCCGTTAGAAAATTTGTTAAGAAAATCAAAAAGGTGGAATCGTCCCCGTTTTCCAGGCAAGGGAAATTTTTTCGGTTTCGATTTCGGAATGACCACCAGATTAATCTCGTGTTCGCACACTTGTGGGCGAGGCCTCGAGTGGGAAACCCTGCCCCACGCAAGAGGAAGCTACTTCCACTGCTAGCAACCGAGAATCTGGTGTGCGGAGGGGACAAAGGGGTCTCACAGCTGGTATCAGAGCGCTGTTATGAAACAGCAACAGAAATTGTCTAAAATTTTAAAGTAAATCTGGGAAATAATGTTTTCACTTGCTAAGATTATGTTTTCACTTGCTAAGATTATGTTTGAAATGAATTCATAAATTGAAAACTCATAAATTGAACTGGATTTTTAGATGGATACCCCAAATCTATCTAGCATTCCTGGACTTTCCCAGAGTCAAGATATGATCGCCTTTTCCTTCGAAAATCTCATCTTCGCTACAACCCGAGAAAGCAGAGTGAGACTCGCTCGTCACTTTGAGGATCTATACTTTTGTGGATCGAGTAGAGCGACATCAACATATGTGGTTCTTTGGAAGGTGAAGTATTAACAATAATACCAATCAGCATCAGAGACTCAGACAAAATATCTCGCTAGCCATGATCTTGATGCTAGGAGTTATTCATTATGTCCAACTCTATAATCATTCACCCCGAAATTTAAGAATTTCTTGCTGAATTTTTAAACTTCTTAGCCACTTTATTCCTAGAAGTAGAATTACAGCACCTTTATCAGTGATGAATTGTGTATATAATAGCATGTCTCCATTGCAGTATCACCTTTTTATGTGTACACGATTGAGGCAGTGACTTTTGGAGCCGAGACGCTCTATGTATATATCAAAAACTACTAATAATAAATGATGTTTTGCAAAAGATTACAAATTTGTTTTCATGGTTGTGAATATTGGTTAATAAAATTATCAAAGCGAATCTTGTTTTTAAGAATTATGATGGAATATTTATTTGTTTAAGAAATAAATCTCAAAAATTAAATAGTCATAAATCTGATGAGACGAAGCTAAGTTGACAAAAATCTCGTTTTGTCGAGTCATGAGGCGCGCGGCCCGTGCTAGGCAGCCGGATCCTCTTACCACGATGATGAAGAGTTAGATCCGGATGTTCGTAAAGCCCTGCACCGATCCCAACCTGGTCCATTCAAGGGTGAAGGGGAACAGTTAGGAGAAACATTGGAAAATGGATCGAGGCAATGGAAGAATATTTTGATGTAACCGGTTATAATGAGAGAAGCAAGATGGCTCTCGCCAGATTTAAAATTGTGGAAATGGCTAGGGTCACATGGAGGAACCATTGCGAGACAAACTATCTCGACCGAAATACCCATACCTGGCCAGATCTTAAAGCTTACTCAGGAAGAGGTTCTGTCCTCCGGGCTTCAAACTCTCTCTCTCTCTCACATGAGATATCTTTCACATAGAATCTTCACACCCACAATGTTGTGTCCCTAAGCATTAAATCCCCTCTCTTATTCTCACTTATGCCACTCACTAAGATATGCTTTTAGGTTTGCACAAATCAATGCGTCCAAAAAAAAAGTTTATGCAAGGATGATGTTGACTCTTGCTACTCAAGCATGCCACTTAGTTCAAGCATTAAGAGGGTTGCTTAATCTAGGTTTTATAACCTATGAAACACTAGGAAATACTCATCAATGTGCCACTCAATCATGAGAATGAAACAAATTCCTATGCACCACACATAAGAAGATTCACAAAGATGATAATAATGCTCACTACAATGGATGTAGTTTAACTCACTAAGAGTGTAATTAGAGCTAGATTAATGATGGATTTAGACTTGCACAAAGCAATGACCACTATTCAAGCATTGCTTCACTCTTTGCTACTCAATCATGTAAGTTAATGAAACAACAAATGTTGTAATGGAGAAACTAATGCCAAGAACAATTTGTACTTTGCAACTGATGCAATCAACAAGAGATTCTCACCACTTTCCCACACAATGGCAAGACACCAGCAATGTAGAAGACCCACATCACAAAGATGTGCCTATCAAAACATGAAAGAGCACATTCCCATAGAAAGGGGCTTTGATACCATGTTAAGAAATAGGGATGAGAGTGGAATGCAAGAATGGTTAATCACAAAGATAATGATGCATAACCAAACTCATCAACACACATAAAAAATTCTCAAGGCACTTAGCATGTGATGGTTTAACAAATGAAAAGACCATGAATTAAATGATAACATGAATACCACAAAGATTACCTTAATGTAATGAGGAGATAAGCCCACAAAGGACCCACCAAGTTATATTACTACCAACATATGGTAGCTTGCACACAAAGCACTTTACAAGAGCTTCTCTCTACACATCCAAGGAGTGTAGGACCTTGTATATATAGAGAAAAAGGGAAAAACATGGGAGCATCCTAGATTAGCACCACCATCCCATAATTATCTCACCAGTCTCACCATAAAGTGGCTCCTACATCAAGGGAACCACCTACCATGCCTACACCTGTAAACCATGGTAATAAGAGACCAAATGACCTTAGGATGTCTATCCCTAAGGTGCACACAATATCTATCAACTAAGGACTAATGATAATGGATGCTAGATCACACAAATCTCAACAATAAAGAGGAACTCCTCAGAAGAGGTGGTGAAGTTCCTATTCAAGGACATCATTGCTAGGCATGGGTTGGCCGTGGAAATAGTCAGTGATGACTAGGGCACACATTTCATGGGAAAAAATAATGACATGGTTGATGAAGAGATACCTGATCAATCACAAGAAGTCCTCACCTTACTACCCATAGTGCAATGGCCAGGTATAATTGACCAACATGGTTCTGACCAAAATTCTAAAGAAAATTGTAAATGCTAACAAAAATGATTAGGACTAGAAACTACATGCCCTATGCGCATTCCACACATCTTACAAACAACATTCAAGATAGTTTATCAGTTGGAAGCAGTTATGCCTATGGAATTTGTGGTACCCAGCTTGACAGTGGCCATTCAAGAGAATTTGCCAATAGAAGAATCCCGGGAGCATAGAATACAGGAACTCGTAGCCTTGGAGGAAGGAAGGCAAATCAACTCTCTAAAATCGGAGATAGTATAGTGGGGAAGAAAGGCTTGGATTGATAGTCATCTCAAGCATAGAATTTTTTAGAAAGGAGATCTCATATTGGTCTACAATTCCAAGCTGGGATCTCACACCAAAAAATTCAAAATCCAGTGGTGGATAGGACCATTCATAGTGAAAGACCCGGTCAGCCAAAATGCCTTTACCTTAGAAAACTAGGATGGCACACCTTTTCCAAAGACAGTAAATAGCTTCAGGGTGAGAAAATACAAGGGCCAACCAGGGTAACTACATCAGAAGAAGCAGAAGTGGAAGGCAAGGAGCCAGTCTAAAGCATATGATGTGACATGATCTCACTAGTGGAGGTAGATAGTTGCGAGTCATGAAAAATGTTCACAAAATCGTGCTGTACCTTTTTTCAAATTTATGGAGACAAAAAACATACTTTCATGTCAAACCTTTTAACAAAACCACTACTTTTGTGAAAAAAAATGCATAAAAATTTACTTACATGTTACTCTAAATAAAAAAACGTCCAATTTGAAAAAAGAATTACAAAGGAGAAGAAACTCTTCCAATCAACTAGGAGAGTCATTGGACCTTTTGCTTAAAAATGTCAATTGTTTTTTGGCGGTGCAAGTGTCCATAATTTTTTAATGCAATACACAAGAATTTCTAATCATACAAATTAAGCATGTCCACACGTTGACAAATTACACTTTTCTTTCCTTTTTTGCTTTGCTTAAGCATATTTAGATCATAATTTCTCTTGAGCATGGATAAGTTTTGTACCAATACACGTTTCTAGACTACGTGTCTTATGTAGTGTGTTATCTACAAAATAATAGATGGTAAAATTGACTTTACTTTTAGACCCAATATAATTTGATGAAACTCTCTTACATGGGACTAGTGCATTATCTAAGAAAATAAATTTTCTTTGTACACAAAGTTGATCCAATGGTTGAGTTTAAGTATATTTTGATATTAAGATAGGTAGGTCTATGAAGTCCATCGCCATAGAAGAGGTTTATTGAAAGCAAAGATGTCTCTAGATTTAGATAGAAATCCAATGATCAAAATAGTCAAAATTCAGATAGTAGTACTATAATTTATCACCTTTATTTTGATCTAATAGTTCAATTTTTAGTTAGTCTTTGCAAAAATGCAGTTTTTAGTTTATAACAGCTAGATTTTGAGCCATGAAAATGACAATAGTTGTCGTTTTGAAAAATTGATGATAATTTGGATTCTAATATCCACTTTGTTGATTCTAGAATCCAAAATTCTGTGACGACGGAGACTGACGTTTCTATCATGATCATGAAATTTTTATTTGAAAGAAGAGGAATTTTGGTCCATAATAATTTTACTTTTATTAGACGAAAAATTTAGTCAGTCGGTGGAAAACATTTTCGTCGATGGAAAAAACTTCCGTTCGCGATGAAAAAAATTCCATCAACAAAACGAAAAAAAATTCATCGAGAACTCTTTCAAGGGAATCCAAATTCTCATTGAGATGAAATTTTTTTCTGTCAAAAATTCCATCAATGAAAAAGTTGTCCGTCGACTCAAAAAAAATTTCCGTCGACAAAATTTGGATTCTACAATCTAAGTGGATTCTAGAATCCAAATTTTGTCGATGGAAAAAATTTCCATCGACAAAACTCAAATTCTAGAATCCAAATTTTATCGACGAAATTTTTTTCCATCGATGAGAATTTGGGTTGTAGAATCCAAATTTCTATTGAGACGAATTGAAATTTCCATCAACGGATTGAAATTTTTGGCGGACGATGAAATTTTGGATTCCAGAATCCAAGTGGATTCTGGAATCCAAATTCTTATCGACGGAATTTTTTTTCCCGTCGATGGCTTTTTTTCTATAGATAGAAATTTTTACCATCGACGATGAACTAAATTTTTCATCCAATAAAAGTAAAACTTTTGTTCATTATGAACCAAAATTTCTCTTTTTCGGATGGAACTTTCACTGTCATGATAGAAACATCAGCCTTTTGGATTCCACAATCCACTTTGTCAATAAGTGGATTTTAGAATCCGAATTTCCATTAATTTTTCAAAACGATAATTGTTATCATTTTCGTGGTTCAAAATCTAACTGTTTTACAAAAACTATAACTCTAAATCAAACTATTAAATCAAAATAAAGTAAACTAATAAATTGTAGTACTCACTACCATCTAAAATTTAACCGTTTAGATCATTGGTTTTTTATCTGAATCTAGAGAAATCATTTCTTTCAATAAGCCTCCTCTTCTATGATGGCCATGGACTCCATATACCTTCTTATCTTAACATCAAATATATGCTCTAATTCAATGCTTGGGATGAATTTAGTTAAATTCTTGTAGAAGAAAAAACACATTTTTATAATTCTAATTAAAGAATATATTATACATTACATAGACATGCATGAATTATTAATAGTTTTAAATAATATTAGATCTTATCATTGACCTTGTTTTTTCCATTTTGTTATTTGACATAAAAAGTGAAAAAAAAACATCTTTAAATTAGCAATATGTACATTTTTTAAAAGAAGTTTGAAACTATGCTTATTTTGCAAAAGTTATAAAAACATTTCTCTTTAATGTCTCCAAAAGATTGTAAAATTGATCAATATTTAGGACGAGTGAAAAATCAAGATAGCATGTTGCAAACGACTACTCACGGCTCATGAACATTTTTCATGACTCGCTGTTAGATGGGAAAATTTAAAAAAACCAAAGGGTGGCCAAACCGCAAAAGCTTAGATCTTAGTAAAACCAACCAAAACCAAGACAATAAAAAGCAAATGACCAAGTGTGTGCCAACCCAATCCATGTTAATAACTCAAAAGGTGACAATGTGAGCATAAGCAAGTGCATGGAGGACAGGTGTGACAACATCATTAAAACCCCACTCGCAAATGGTAAGATAGGAAGATAGCAATAAAGGGTCACATTGCATCGAAAACCGAGAAATCGAAAAATGACAACACCCCAAAAAAGGAAGCAAAAAGGATAAAAAGTTACAAAAAAGAACACAAGGAGACTAAACACGCCACATTCACAATCTTCCCTCTTGCTTACAACTCTCTCACCCATCTGCAGCACTTTCAGAGAAGACAACGCCATGCCAAAAATCAACAAGTCTCAGAGGTCAGACAAAATGTCCGAGAAAAACCTCTACATGCCCATGATCATCCCTAATATGTGGAAGAAAAAACATGAGAAGTGGGCAAAGAAGTGTGGGTTTCAAAAATTGTTGGAGCACTAGTGGTGGTGGGAGGAGCTGCAGGACCCCGAGGATGGGGGGAAGCTGATAAATCAATTTCTGGAGAGACCAACACAATGCACGTAGAGGGGAAGGAGCCTATAAAAGTTTCAAAGCTTGCAGTGCATCATGATGCACTGGGATTGTCAATGGATGGTGCAATGGACACAAACTTGAAGCCGAGGGTGGAAGAAGAAATTCCAAAGACTGGAAACATTCAGCAGGTGAAGGACGTGGCAGATGAAACAACCCAATGGGAATAGTTCATCTTTTTCTTGCAGAACGTCATGTTCATGTGCAAGATAGAAGACAGGTCCAATAAAAACTACAAACTGCTCACACCAGTAGAAGCAGGAAAAAAAATAAACTAGGCCTCCATTTACAAAGAAAATCTGGCGAAGAGGGCAGCCACCTGGTCTAGTGAGAAATAGCCCACTATAGTACATGCACACCTAAGGGCGATCGCTCAGGTCGGTGGATCGTCGGATAGGAGATGTCTATGTCAAGCAACAAGGAAGCCGGAGGATCCTCAAAAGATGCCAAGGTAACTTTCAATTTATTTGAGGATGACATAGATGATGAGGAGGAATGGCAAAAGATTGCCTAGAAATCCAACAAGAAGAGGAAGCACATACTAGATGAAGAGATGCTGCCTGACGTGAAAGAGGTCAAGAAACAAAAGGCAAAAGAAGAAAGAAAAATGGAGCTAGAGGAGAGACAGAAGAAGGAAGCCACTGTGGAACCTCAAAGGAAGAAGAAGCTTGAAGAAGACAAAAAGAAAAAGAAGGAAGAACAAAAGAGAAGGAAGAAGAGAAGAAGAGAAGAAGAGGAAAGAAGGAAAATAGCAAAAAAGAGAAAGAAGAAGACAAAAGAGAAGGAAGAAGACAAAAGAGAAGGAAGAAGAGAAGAAGAGAAGAAGAGAAGAAGAGGAAAGAAGGAAAATAGCAAAAAAAAGTGAGAAGAAGCTCAAAAGTGGAAGCTACCCACAAGAGCAGAAGTGGTCATACCAGCAGAACTGAGGCCTTGGGTGGTGACCCTGGCACAAAAGGTGTAGGAAGGCCCAAGCCACAGCTTCAAGCTACCCGAAGAGTTGGAGGCAGAACTCCCTCTGATCATAATCCTCAAAATCTCCGGTTGAATCCTTAATTCCAGTCATTCCTTCATCGGTGTACCTATGGCATCATTGGCAACTAGAATGCTCACCACCTGTCCACTCACAGGAAGCCTTTATGATAGTTCCTAGCTCATAGTAACGGACAATATATTCACATATCAAAATGGAATCTCCATTCAAGATCAGCAAGTTCAACCAACGGATCCATATAAAAGAGGCATGGACTCATCCGTTGAGGACCAACAAGGTCAATCAACCAGATCCATGCCCGAATTCAGAAAACAACTCTTATTCCTTGTTCCAATATCTTCCTCGATGCACGCATGGGTATCATCGGAGACCCAGAGCCCGAGAACTATTTAGTCAGCACCCTCTAGTATCCTTCGCAGAGGTGACCTAGTGCTTCACTCATAGGCCACTTCCTTGGTTCTCCTCATCCACCGTACTCGAAGCTCACCATTTTAATCGAACCGACCTTCCTACGCGAGACGTCCTCCATTGACTCTCCGTCATTCTTAAAAATAGGTCATAAATACAATTTATATAACAAACTCTCGTCTTTCCACATTGTTCCACATCAATTCTCATTTACTTCATGTGTATTCCCATTCTCATCACATCATTTTCCATTTCATCACATCTTTTCTTTTCTCATTTATCCGCATCAGATCTCATCCACTCGCATCTACCCATATCCACATCTCATCACATCACATTCATTCATGTCTCATCCATTCAAACCACATCACATTCACTCACATCACATCTCATTCATTTTATCTCACATCTCATTCATTCACATCTATCCCAATTCACCTCCCATCACATCACATTGATTCATATCCATCATATTCACATTCATTCATATCCTTCATATTCATCACATTCACATTCATTCATATCCATCATATTCACATTCATTCATATCCATCACATTCACATCCATATATATTTATGACACATCACATCTCTTTCCATCACATCACATTCTTTCACATACACATCTATATCCATTCTTTCACATACTCATTCACATCAATTCTTTTACATATACATTCACATCCATTCTTTACTTATACATTTACATCCATTTTCATCACATATCATCCACTCATATCCCATATCATTCATTTACATCCTGATTCACATGACATCACATCTCATCCATTCATTCACATCTATCTGATTCATATCACATCTACTCACCTCACATCTCATCACCTCTATTCACATCACAACCACCCATCCATTCATTCACACATCTGATTCTCATCACCACATATCTCATCACCTCTATTCACATCACAACCACCCATCCATTCATTCACACTTATCTTATTCTCATCAAATCTCGTTACATCTATTCACCTCACATCTCATCACCTCTATTCACATCACATCCATCCATCCATTCACATCTATCTGATTCACATCACATCTCATCACATCTATTCACCTCACATCTCATCACCTCTATTCACATCACATCCATCCATTCACATCTATCTGATTCACATCACATCTATTCACCTCACATCTCATCACCTCTATTCACATCATATCCATCCATCCATTCACATCTATCTGATTCAGATCACATCTCATCACATCTATTCACCTCACATCTCATCATCACCTCTATTCACATCACATCCATTCACATCTATTCATAGAATTTAAGAGAATTCTAATTTTTGATATAAAAATTCTTTACGCATCTATTTATGCATAAAAATCAACTTCAGTGGGAATAATACTTTTATAAAAATCTTTTTTTAAATCTATTTATGCATAAATTTAATTTTAAGAAAAATAACACTTTTGAAATAAAAATAAATCCTTTATGCATCTTTCTAGGCATAAAATCAATTTAAATGAAAATAACACTTTTGAAAGAAAAATAAATCCTTTATGCATCTTTCTATGCATAGAATCAATTTTAATGAGAATAGCACTTTTGAAAGAAAATAAATCCTTTATGCATCTTTCTATGCATAGAATCAATTTTAATGAGAATAGCACTTTTGAAAGAAAAATAAATCCTTTATGCATCTTTCTATGCATAGAATCAATTTTAATGAGAATAGCACTTTTGAAAGAAAAATAAATCCTTTATGCATCTTTCTATGCAAAAAAATAATTTTAATGAGAATAACACTTTTGAAAGAAAAATAAATCCTTTATGCATCTTTCTATGCATAAAATCAATTTCCATAATGCTCTTCTTTGTATATAAATAAAATTCAATGAAAATAACACTTTTATAATAAAAAAAACTACCAATATGCATCTTTCTGTGCATAGAATTTAAATTCAATGAAAACAACACTTTTATAATAAAAATATTTCCAATATGCATCTTTCTATACATAGAAATTAATTTCAATAATTAATATCAATGATATCCATGCATATTTATAGGTGAATATGTACATGTAGTAAATAAAAATATTTCTTTTAGAATACACAAACGGTGGGAATTACTCTTTTAGAATAACATAAAAATAAACTTTATTTTCCACAAAATTTAAGAAAATTTTGCCATAACCTCCTTTGTATGGCTGACCATTTCTCAATTTTTAACATTCTATTTTCAATTTAAAATTAACCCCAATTTGAATTAAAGTACTCTAATCTACTCAATTTTCACTTTCTAGTGAACACAATAAGAAAAGTTTAATCAATTTAGTTGTTACTCATTTTACGATAAAGAAAGGCTGAATTCTTAAGGAAGAGAAGGGGGTAGCCTTTTCATTAAGGCATAACATCAAGATTCACTTTAATCAACTATAAAAAAAATAAGGAAATCAAAAAACCATAGATTTGAAATTAAAAAGTAGAAATTTTAGCTTATATAGAGTTTTGTAAGCTTTCCTTTGGCTTGAGGGATTGAGGGTTCTACTCTTGTTTCGATCAAGAGTGACCACTAATTTCTTTAGAGAGGATTTAGTCAAAAAAAATTGAATTATCAAAATTCAATGTAATTGAATTCAATGTAATTGACTTTGGGTAGGAGTAGAGTAACAGTGCATAAGCACTATTAACCTTTTACGAAGAGGGAGGCTTCTATTTATAGGAAAAAAATGAGCCTCTAACCAAGCAAACTGATTCTAGAATTTTCCAGATTAGTTTGGTCAATTTTTGACCATTTTCGGGAGTCAGTTTAGCTTACTTTTTGGATCTAGTTGAAATAGGAGAGAGGAGAGATTAAAATATCTCATTATTTATGAGTTTAAAACTCCTCCACACATGTGAAATAGGTGCCTCCTTTATGAGGGGAGATCCCCACACTGAGGTGTCAAAAATGCATCATTTCCTCTAAATATCTCTTCTTTTTTAACTAATAAACCTTGTCCTTAGTCAACTCTTCATCTTATGTGAGCATTTACTCATTTTTGGGGGATTTTCTTTTATTCTTCAATTTATCTCCTCCCTACATTTGGATTAATCTTATTGGTTCATAGGAATCTTATTAATTCCAATTGCACATTGGAAAGTTCTTTTTGAATTTCTGTTTCAAGGGAAACCTTTTTAGACACTAGGAGGATTTTTATATCCAAAAATATCTCAATTTTGAATTACCTCCCTCTAGACATTTTCTCTCTCTAGGCCAAAATAGGGTAAAACCGGATCTTTCTTTTATTTCAGAGAGGGGAATAATTATAACATTAGAAGGGGAGGTCCTTACACCTGCACACCTCAAAAGCCGGAGGGAGGAATCTTACATACACCCAATAACACCTTCAAGACCTCTTTGCAGTACACACAGTGTCTGCACCACCAAATTCCCTTCCTATAGTTCCAAAGACAGAGCTCTACGAAAAATTAAAACTTACCAACAATGCTTCAAACGCTTGCTAACTCAAAAACTGAGGTCAAGACATGCCCAAAATGTGTTTTTGGCCCAAAAAATGAAGTCCAAAGAACACTATAGTTGTCCTGTAGCTCTACTCCCGTGAAGATAGCTCCTCAATTAGAGTTTGTTTTGTCAGTGCCTCCTGAAGAGCTCCCGACAAGGGTGTAGTAGATGAAGCTCTTACCTTAGTACCGCTTCATGGGCTTCTTTTGCTTGTTGCTCAACTCCTTAGCAGGATCCAAGCTCTGATACCATGAAAAGATGTGGGGGGGAAGAGATTGTGAGCTCTTGCAAGCACACACACACTCACACAAACCCTAGAAGAGAACATACAAGATGAGAGGCTGAAAATTAGTTCTTCTTCTCCAACAAAAGAGGTCTACCAAAAACATAAGGAAAATACAACATAAGTACTAAAGTACTATGTACATGCAGTACATCATGCTAAGTGAGTGAGCTGGCAAGATAAGTATGCCATAACTCAGTGGTGGACTGGCTGGTATAGTCCAGCTATAGAATCATTGGAGAAGATCTATCATGTCAGAATCCTACCAAACACGTAAGCAATATAAGTGGTGGAATGGTCACCCAAGTATATCATAAGTGTCAGCTCGTGTTGAGCTTGACATCTCAACACCAATACCCTAAACCATCAAGATCCTAAAAATAGACAAGGGTGATCCAACTCAGGAAACTGCATCCATCATTCCTAGAGATATTGTTGGTCTCTTCTCCTTCCTCTCTTCTCAAATCCAAATCCCCATTGGCACCTCACTCCAAGGAAGCCTGAGCTTATGGAAAGATTTGAAAGATTAGATGGAAGGATGCTTAGGAGCAGGAGTGCAAGATCCTGAAGAGCTAGATAGCTCTAATGAGGCTGATCAAAATGAATTCCTAGAGCCTCGTAGAGTCACTGGTGCCCTTACTATTCAATTTAACAAACTTGGGCAATACTTCAAAGAGATGAACTCAACATAGCACTACCCATAACTTTCGATGCCCTTCAAGTCACCGCAAGGGCAGGAGTGAGCATTGTCACCAAATAATGCTGGGAAAAATGGGAGCACCTACCATGGATGACATAGCCTTACTGGTTGGTGAAACTTGTTGATGGAGCCACTGCAAGGCCCATATGCCTCTTGAGGGATTTAAAGATCAAGATCCTTGGAACCAACTGCTAACACACCTTTGTGGTGATGAATTTTGGCCAATAACCTGTTTCATGTGATTACATCCTAGGATGTCCCTCTATGAGAGCAACAAAAATGATCCATGACTGGGACACAGATCACATCTATATCTGGAAAAAATACCAAACAATCAAGATCAACCTACGCACCTAGAAATTCCATCCCATGAGTGGCCGACCCTTCGCAAAGGATTCGGTAACAACAACCCAGTCCACTTATGCCAAACATGCCACAAAACGATTGATGAGGAAAGAGATAGCATGGAGTTTACACTCCTCCCTGAATCAGAAGACTCTGAGAATTAGATGCATATCTTGGCTACCTTGGACATACTTCCAAGATGCACAGGAACCCAGCTGATGGGCAAGAAATCACATCTCTCTACATGCTAAGCGCCACCTGTTTGCCCGAAGTTTCTAATCATGAGCCTGGAAATAACAACAAGAAGGAACCATTACAGGAAAACCATCCATGCCAGAATTGTAAACCCCATGGGTTCCATGGGGAAGAGGCATATGTCTTCCCTATTGACTCAGAAGCATATTGGTTAAAATATGTAGGGACTTCAGCCAAGTTTGGCAAAAAGAGCTGGCCAAAGTCTCCGTTCCAATCAATGCGATCACCTCCAAACTAGTGGAGCATGCTGATCTGCTACCTGAACTGCAAAAGCTTTGCCGCTCTGCGTGAGGCACATAACAAAAAATTAGCGCTTGCAGAAAAATAAGCCAAACAACTGGTTAGAAGAAGAAAGCACTAAGGCTGAGTCCCCAAGCACTAAGGCTGAGTCCCCAAGCACTTCAGAATCTTAAAGATGGCCGATCAATTTTTACAATATGACTCAGCCTAAAGAACTCATGATGGAGAGCCAGGGACCTTCTATGATGGCGCAACCAAAGTTAAAGAAGTTAACCTGGCAAGACCAAGAGAAGATCCGTGGCCTATCTACATAGGGGATAACCTCTCTATTGCAGAGAAGAGGAAAGATATCTGGTTGCCCTCCTCACATAATTCCAAGATTGCTTCCCCTGGAAGTACACGGACATGAAAGGTGTACACCCCAAAGTGGTCAACACATTATCCCCATGGTAGAGGGAGCTAGACCAGTAAAATAAAGAGCTTACTCCATGAATTCCAAATACTCCAAAGATGGTCCGGGAGGAAATTGAAAGACTCATGCCGGATTCATCTATGAAATAGAGCACATAGAATGGGTCTCACCAATAGTGATAGTGCCCAAGAAGAACGAAAAAGTGCAAGTGTTCGTGGACCTTAAAAAGGTTAATGCCTCCACTATATGGGATCACTATCCATTGCCATTCACGGAGCATGTGCATGAAAGTTGCAAGAAAGAAAGCTAATAGCTTCCTTAATAGATTCTTTGGATATAACCAAGTGTTGATCAATCCAAAGGTTCAGCCTTTTCCATGAAATGGGGCACGTATGCATACTGCGCATCATGCCCTTTGGACTAACCAGTGCCCGAGGCTCTTTCAAACACTTAATGTGCACGGCCTACAAGTAATATCGTCGAAAATTCCTTGAAGTCTTCATGGATGACCTTTGTGTTAATTCTACTTGAAAAGCACACTTAGAGTGTTTACAAAAAATCCTAGAGAAGTGTCGACTCTATCAAATCTCCCTCAACCCTCTGAAATGCCAATTTTGGGTCAGCACGAACTCATCTTGGGACATATTGTCTCAAAACAAGGAATTTTCGTAGACGATAGCAAGGTACGGCTTATCCTAGAGTTGCCACACCACCGCCCAACTTCAATGGAGTCTAACGCTTTATGGGCCATATTCGGTGCTATCAGCGTTTCATCTTCATGTATGCTGACATTTCTCACCCCTTTATGGACTTCTAAACGTCTTTGAATGGACAAAGGAGTGCCAACAAACGTATAACAGCTTGAAGAAATCCTTGGCAACAAGCGCTCCCATCTTAAGATCCCCCAACTAGGACATCATTTTTTACATCCAGATTGATGCCTCTGCCTTTGCAATTGGGTGTGTACTGGCTCAACCCGCCGGTGAACACAATAGGGATTTCCCTGTTATTTTTGCTAGTCACCAACTCGACAAGGTAGAAACGCAAAAATAACAGGGATTTCCCTATTATTTTTGCCAGTCACCAACTCAACAAGGTAGAAACGCAACTACACCACCACCAAAAGAGAAGGGTTAGCCATGGTCTCCACGGTTAAAAAGTTTCACCATTATCTTTTGGCAACTAAGTTTGTCTTCTTTGTAGATCATCAAGCTCTCCTTTATCTCATAAACAAACCTTGCACCACCAACAAAATTACTAGGTGACTACTAATCCTGCTTAAGTTTGACTTCCCTCTATCATAGTGTGGAAGGGCTCACAGGACGTTCTGACCGACCACATGTCACGCATCCCCAATAATGGAGAACCACTAGTGGGTGTTGATGATGATCTGCCTAATGCCGCCTTGTTCCAACTGCACTTAACTCCTGAATGGCAAGATGAGGTTGCACAATTCCTTGCCAATGGTCTACCCATTGATCCACTCCTCAACAAAGATTGAGCAAGGTGCCTCATTAAGAAGGTTGTCCCTTATCAATTAATTGGTGGAAAACTCTACAGGAAGGGGAAGGATAAAATTATCAAACATTGTGTCCACGAAAATGAATTTCTCTTTCTTTTTGAGTAGGCCCACTCCACCACCGCAGACATCACTACTCACAAGGTCCTCACAGCAGGACTATGGTGGCCCACCTTAATGGCAGACGCGATAGAATATGTCAAACAATGTGATGAATGCCAACAAGTGGCTAGTCCACGCTTTAAGGATAGAATGCCCCTGAACCCTATTGTCTCCTTATAGCCATTTGAGAAGTGGGGCATCAATTTCATAGGCCCCATCAGCCCAGTGGCTCGATACACTCAAGCTCGATACATTATAAAACTCCCGTGCAATGTCCTGGTCTATCGCCTTTTTAAACTTGAAAGGCTCGATGAAACATGTGAAAAGATACAGGGGAGAAGATAGCTTGAGATCTTGCAAGCACTCACACACTCACACAAACCCTAGAAGAGAGCACACAAGGTGAGAGGCTAAAATTCTTCTTCTTCTTCACACAACAAAAGAGGTCTACAAGAAGATAAAGTGACTAACACACATAATAGAGTATATACAAGCAGTCCATAATGTGAACACACTAAGAGGAGTGAGTAGATTTGGACTAGTCGGTGTAGTCCAACTGTAGAATCTCTAGCGATGATATGTCAGTGCCAACTATCAAACCCGCTAGTGATATAAATGTCGAAAGGTCATGCAGGCGCCTCATGAGTGTCAGCTCATGTTGAGCTTGACATCTCAACACTCCCCCTCAAGCTTAACTCCAGCTCATGAACTCCAAGCATATCTCAAAATCTGTGGAGCTTCTCAGCTCCCAAGGCCTTCATGAAGATGTCAGCAACCCAATCGTATGTGCTGACATAGGCCAAGTCAATGTCACCTGCCAAGACTCTCTCTCTAATGAAGTGGTAATGCACCTCAATGTGTTTCATCAGCACATGGAAAATTGGATTCATATAGCAAACTGTATACTGTTTAGATTGTCACACAATATATGACAACCTTTCTCTCCACATGCAACCCCAAATCAACAAGTAGCTTGCGTAACCAAGCTACCTCATGTGCTGCCATCACAGCTCCTCTATACTTTGCCTTTGTGCTCGACAAGGCAACTGTGAGCTGCTTCTTACTGCTCCATGTCACAATGGCACTCCCCAATGAAAACATAAATCCACTATATCTGTGTACCCCTATAGGTCCATTGGTACTTTGCCTTTGTGCTCGACAAGGCAACTGTGAGCTGCTTCTTACTGCTCCATGTCACAATGGCACTCCCCAATGAAAACATAAATCCACTATATCTGTGTACCCCTATAGGTCCATTGGTACACCGTCTGCATAAAACAATGCATAATCAACAGTGGCCCTCAAATATCAAAGTGTGCATCACACATTGTCAAGATGTGGTTTGCGTGAAACCTGCATAAACTCTCTCTCTAAGCCAACAGTGTAGCTCAAATCTGGCCTACTGATTGTGACATAGATTAGACTCCCCACAATCTTCCTGTACATAGTGGGATCCTCCACATAACCTGCATCCGCACTAAACTTGCCATTTTAATCTAATGGCATCGCGATTGGCTTACAATCAGCCGTCCCATACTTGGATAACATGTCCAATGCATACTATCTCTGTGATAGCCAAATACCCTCAAGTGTGCGAATGACCTCAATTCCCAAAAAGTAGCACAGATCTCCCAAATCCTTCATCTCAAACTTCCTTTTGAGAAGACTTTTCACATGCTCAATCTCTTCCAAGTTGTCACCCCTAATAATAAGATCATCTACATATATGGTGATCATTACAATACCGTTATCACTCTTGCGCACATACAAAGAGTGATCTGCATCTGCCATATAAAAACCAATAGTGACAAGATACTCAGCAATCTTTTCATGCCATGCTCGTGGAGCTTGCTTCAGCCCATACAAGGCCTTATGAAGCTTACATACATACTCTGGGTGACCTATATCCTTGAAACCTGGTGGCTGATCCATATACACCTCTTCTTGCAAGTCACCATGCAAGAACGTATTTTTTACATCCATCTGATGTAAAAACCAGCCTTTAGCCTTTGGCTACCAATCTAGCCTTGTACCTACTTATGCTACCATCACTATTATGTTTCACCTTATACACCCACTTATAGCCAATAGCTTTCTTGCCTTGAGGCAATGGCACCAAATCCCAAGTCTCATTTCCATACAATGCATCCATCTCCTCATCCATAGCTTTCTCCCCCAACACACATTTCCAATAGCCTCATCAAAGCATGTGGGTTCTACAACCTGCACAACTTTAGCCATATACGCATAGTGATGTGCCACATAACCATCATAGGTCAGCCTCTGCATAGGATTTTTGACTCTTCTAGATCTTCATAACTTTGCATTCATGGCTTCCATATCCGTCTTCACATCTGGTGTCCTCATTGCTGGAATCCCAAGCTTCTCATCAAGGCTCATCTCTGAGCTACTAGAATCTCCATCAACAAGAGAATGCCCTGCAGAAATGTCAGCCATACCAAGGGGCTCAACCACTTTTGCCTTTATGTGATGTACCAACAACATTTTCAAGACTAGTATTATGATGCAGCCTACCACTCCATGGTCTATCAACAAAACCACTGGATGAGGACTCTCCTGGTCCACTCAATGACTGTGATTGTTGACCTGCATTCTGTGCAACCACATTTCCACTTACATCAGTCCCAACAACATCCTTTTCAGCAACATACCAGCTACTCATCTCATCAAATATAACATCCCTGCTTACCCTCAATTCACGTGTAGCAGGATTATAACATCTATATCCCTTTTGCTCAAGGGAATACCTAATAAACATAAATTTTTTTCCTTATGGATCTAGCTTGGTACGTAACTCATCTAGCACATGCACATATGCTACATCCAAAAACTTTCAAGTGAGACAAATCAAGTTTCTTTTACCAGTAAACTTCTCCTCTAGTGTTACATCATGTATGACTACAGTAGAAGTCCTATTCATGATATAAACTGCTATAGACACAACCTCAACCCAATAGCTCTGTGCATATTCTTCTCAGCCACCCATCAATGCTCGTGCTATCTCTGCAATGTGCTTGTTTTTTCGCTCATAGCAACTCCATTTTGCTGTGGAGTATATCTACATGTAAATTCTCTCTGAATGCCATTCTTTTGCAAGAATTCAAAGAACTCATTGGAGAAGTATTCTCCCCCTCCATCTAATAGGCACTTCACATACTTTCATGTTAGTTTTCAGCAACTCTAAAATTTTGAAAATGAGTAACACTTCACTCTTGTAAGATTCCTCCTCAGCCTGAATAATGAATAGGCTCTACTTCAATCTCTTGTAATCATTCCCTGTTTTTGAATATAAGAAAATATTATTTTTTCTTGTTTTTACCTAGAGAGAGAAAAAATTCTAGAGAGTGGTAATTCAATATTGAGATATTTGTGAATAAACAAATTCTCCTAATATCAAAAATATGTTTCTGTAAAACAAAAAATCAAAATAAAATTTCCAAGGTGCATTCAGAATCAATTAAAAATGATTTAGGGTCAAGATTTTTTGAAATTTTTGAATTATGGTCCAATTAAGGCTCCTATGGGCCAATAAGATTAATCCAAGTGTTAGGATGAGATAAATCTAATGAATAAAAGAAACAACCCAAAAATGAGTAAATGCTCACATAAGATGAAGAGTTGACTAAGTACAAGGTTTATTAGTTAACAACTATGAGATATTACTAAAAAATTAAGATATTTTGGAGTAATCATACAATTTTGACACCTTGGGTAAGGAAAGGGGGAGACTTCAAGGAGACACCTATTTCACACATGTGAATGAGTTTTAAATTCAAAAATATTAAGATATTTTTATCTCTCCTCTCTCCTGGATCAAATTGGGTTAAAAAGGGATCTAAACTAGTCCAAATCTTGTCCAAATTCAGCCAAACTGAAGCTCAAAAATTCTAGAACTTAGTTAGACTCAGTTAGTGGCCTCCCTCACCTATAAATAGACCCTCATTCTTTTGTATTCTCATCTGTGAACTAGACCATGCTAGTATTACATTAGAATAAGCATATTTTCTATTATCCCTTAAAAATCCTCTACAATTTGGAGAGATTGGAGCTTCTCTCTCTCTTCAACCTTCCTTGGAGCTTTCCTCTCAACATACTAACCAATTGATTGGTTGGGGGCTTCTTCTAAGAATAGAGAAGCAAGCAAAACAAGAGATAAGAAGTGACTTTATGGTTTTTTCTTTAATCTTCTAAATGTTTTTCACTTCTCAACCCCTCTCAAGCTTGAGAAGTATTCAAATGAATGGTTTTTCAATGCAGGAGCTCTCTAATGAATTCTAATGATTAATCATAAAAAGTTTACATTTATGCTTAATTTAGGATATTTTTTAAGTATATATATCTCTCTCTCTCTCCCTCAAAGAATGGTCATTCCTATGACCAATTCTCTATTCAAATGATGCTTCTCATGGAGCAATTCTTAATTCTAAAATCAAACTCTATGCTAGTCAAGGTAGAGGCTAAAGAAATGGCTTTTTAATGCTTTTATGTTACATAAATTATGATTTAGATCCATAAATTGGATTTAGATCTATTGATAGTTAATCTATCATAAGTGTATTACTAAATCTTATGCCTTTCAAAATTATTAAAAATTATCAGTAATAGCAGCAGAGCTATGGCAAAATTTTTAGAAATTAAGACATAAATCATTTTTATGAATAATGTGAAAAGAGGACATCCTACTATATTTTAGGATCAGTCATCCTATGTTAAATGAATAATTCTCATCATATCCCTGGAAAATCAATTTTTAATGTTTATGCATAAATAGTTAGTTAGAGGAAAAGAGAAATTTTTAGTAATTTCATTTTCATGATAAAAGAGGAATTCCCATGATAATGGAGATCTATGTATTCCAACGGAGAAAGAGAAAAATATTAAAATAATGGATATTTTATTTAAAATTAAAGAAGAATTTTAGATAAATTATTTTATGCTTGAATAAATTTAAATGATGAAAGAGAAATTTCCATCATATTTTGAATTCAATCATTTAAATGAGAAAAGTGAAATTCTTAGTATAATGGAATTAATGGATATTTTTATTTAATTCTTAAGAGAAATTTTAGTTAAACTTATTTTTATGCATAAGAAAAATTTAAATGATAAAAGAGGAATTCCCATCATATTTGGAATTCAATGGTAAAAGTGGATTTCTTGATATATTTGGAATATTGAATATTTTTACTTAATTTAAAGAGGAATTTTAGATAGATTTATTTTATGATAAAAGAGGAATTCCCATGATATTTGGATTGCACTCATCAAATGACAAAAAGAGAAATTTTAAGCTCATTCAAAAAAAATAGATATTGGTATTTAGTTAAAAGAAAATTTTTATGATATTTAAGGAAAGAAAGATTTGAATTAATTTTTGGGATCAAAAGATGAATTTTCACCATAATTCTACCTAGGGAATTAATGTTGAGAAATTAAATGGTAGAAAGAATATCTTTAGATATTTTATGTGGTTAAATCACTAAATTGGTATTTACCCAAAAATAGATGTTTATCTGAAGAAAATCCTTGTTAGAACTAAACCGAATGATTAGACTACGAGAGGGACGGACAGTAAACCTACTTGTCCATCTCTCGATCAGAATCAAGCAAAAACTTTGTGACCAATTCCAGTTCTATCGTTGAACTAAACTAGTTTTCCTTTGACTGAGACAATAAGTCAAATGATGGGTAGATTACCCTAATGAGAGATCAAGGATTCTCTCATTATGATTGGGAATTAAGGAAAAAGGGGTTTTGTGGGACCAATCTCAAACTAGGAATTTTACTTGCATAGAACCTCTGTTTTCATTTAAAGGACTGTTTTATGCCAGAGTGCTAGAGGAAGCATTTGGCATGTGTTTTACTAAGAGGAGGTTTGTTTGCAACAGCTGGCGGGGAGTCGTCAAGGGACATCGCTTGTGGCAAATCTTGCTGAGGTCTTGACCAGCCTCGGTACGGTTAAAATGGTGCGCTTCCAATACGATGGGCGAGGACCGACGATGCGGTCTCCTTGAGTAAAATGCTAGGACACCTAAGGAGGATCCTAGAGGGTTCTCACCAGGTGATGCACGGGCTCACGGTTGCTAGGACATCCATGTGTGCATTGAGGAAGATTCGAATGATGAACTAAAGAGAAAGATTTTTGTGAATCGAATTTTGATATTGGATCTCGTTGGTTGGCTGGCTAGTCTTCAACAGAGAGTCCAGATGACTTATTTTGTAACACAATGGACTCAGAATTTTGGAGGATGACGATCAGTAATATTATGATTTCTATTGAAGGATTTTTTTAAAGACAACCGAATCTGTTATAAATGGCAATTTCATATTAGGTGTGTATGTGGAATGCCTACCTTAATTTTTGCATGAAACGCCGACTAGGGGGCCTAGGAACTCTTTTCCTCGATACCTGGGAAAAACACAACCAAATCTTTATAAAAGAATCCCACCAATATAGTTGGTCGACGGGTGGTTGGCTAACCCATGGGCCGGTTGGGGTAGGCTTGATCGGAGGATTTGTGCGATACCATTAAGATAGAATTAGTTGCATTAGTTAGATTAAGTCCTGAGAAGACCCTTGTTCTGTGGGAGAGAATCAATGGTGGCTGTGCCTCTCGTGAAAGGAGGAAAAAAGTGGTGATTCTATGGACCAAGTGCAAGT
Source organism: Cibotium barometz (assembly GCF_041138505.1). Lineage (NCBI taxonomy): Eukaryota > Viridiplantae > Streptophyta > Polypodiopsida > Cyatheales > Cibotiaceae > Cibotium > Cibotium barometz. The sequence continues at coordinate 15,924,432 of NC_141074.1, forward strand.
CTCTTCTTTGATCTGACCATATGACTTCAGGTGCGGTCGGATCAGTTTGAATAGTTAAGACTTACACTCGTTAGATTAATTCCCCCGTTTTAGAAGATTTTTCCATGGTGGAATCGCCCGTGCCTTCCAGATGAGGGAAGTTTTTCCGGGCTCGGTTTTGGAGGAACCGTCAGGCTAGTCTCTTGTCCGGACATCCCACGGGCGAGGCACTGAGTGTGGATACCCGCCCCGTTGTCGTGAAGTGTGCGGAATAGCCAGGAAAGTACGAAACTTTTAGCTGTGAGAGTTGGTGACGAACCTAACAAGGAAACTCACATACAAGATTTCCCAAAGAGTATTGAACATCACTATTTCCAATGACAAATACATGTGTCCTCTTCCCTCGATACAACCTTGAATTCCCCCAGATAATTGCACAGAATTGCATGAAATTCTTTGAACCATTCACATGTGGGCATAACAAAGATTTCCAATTATTCCAATATACATGTGGCCAGTTACATCCATTACATCCAGTGCCCTCAAATCCTTTATTTCGGAATGTACTTTATCACCTGGAAACCTGCCTTAATATACTAACATTTCACAAGTAAAATATAGCATTTTGCATAGCTTTATCATGCTCATGATTTCCAAAATCCATATGAGAAGAAACTAAAGCAAATTACCCTCAACTTCAAAGTATTTTTCATAATTCTCCAGGCTCCAAATTCCTTAGCTTTTTCCCCAGAATTCTATCATATTCACAAGCTTTTTCCCATACAATCCAAAACCTTTAAGGGCTTATTTGCCATGCCCTTATTCTAAAGTAACAAGGTTAATTTAAAGATAAGCTTATCTGAAATAAGCGAAAGGTGGACACGTTGATTTTTCCTTTGTTTTTATTAATCAAAGGTGGCCGCTTCAGCGCCAGTACACGGAGGAGGAGAAAATGGCGAAATAGGACCCTCTGCTGTTGACTGTGAGCTTGAAATTTTCAGAAGCACATCGTTGAATAGCACTCATTATCCTCTATATTTCTAACTCCTACACGACATAAACAGAGGCGCTCTCTTGATTTTTTTTAAGCTCTGGTTTGATGGACGCTGAACTTCGACGCTGTATATTGATATTCCCCACTCTGGTTTTCGCCGTGAAGCTCCGGCCCTTTTCCTCTCTTTCCCCGCGATGATCTAGGCGGCCCCCCCTTCCACATTCTGCCAGCTGTCCCTGCCATAAGGAAAAGCTGCGCCTTTCTCTAGAAGTTCCCCCCCCCACGTTTTTGTTAACCTTAGTACTAAGGTTATTAAACATAACCTTAGCATTAAGGTAGCAAAACTTAACCATAAGACTCCCGGCATTAGCACCATGTTTTAAGTCTTTACTTTCTGCATTAGATACACGTAAGATACTTATGCTTCTACATGATGATCCATGAAGTCCAAGTGCAGCTTTCTATCCCAACATTTCCCAAACATTCAATGAACTCTTCGGCACTGTGATACCTTCATAATTTATAAGTCATCATATCGGCCCATGTGATTTATAGAATCCCCAATTGCCCATTCAAGTATTTCTTCAGCCTTTATAAATGCATTCCTTTGTGCATTGGTATGCCCTCATGCCATCATATATATCCGGATGCTTCTAACTTGCCCATGAACTCTGAGCAACAGCAAAAACATCATCCTCCATACTCATATACAAAAAACTCCTAAATCTGACTCAGCCTCAGCTTGTCTTATTGAACCTCATATACAATATGAACATATGTACATGGCATCATATAATGACTCATCATGGCACTTAACCCATGCATCTGGATGTGTATTTGACGGCCTCACATGCACGGTTTCATATCATAGACGTGCCATGGCACGACATCCACCCCCTCTAAACCTGCACATCCTCTGGTATGTGCCAAATCACCATCAAGGTCCACATATAACTGAATGTCGTCTTCATCTTCTGCAGTTCCAGGAAGATCATCCTCTTCCTCTTCAATCATATCCATATTTCCACTGTCAAGCCTCTCATCCTGAATCTCTTGTGAATCAAAAGGATCACTATCATGCCTTCTTTTAAATATCTTGACTCTTTTACCAGCCACAAGATTCTTTATTTCTGTTCCATCAAGCTCACACAGAGTATATGTGGCATTTCCATGCACATGCCTGACAATGTAAGGGCCAAACCATCTTTTTGCAAATTTTCTTTGAACAGTGAATTGGTTGTCAAGGCTACTATCATACATTAGAACCCAATCACCTTCTTCAATAGGTTTTGGCCGGAGTCTGTGTCTACTATCAAATCTTTCTTTATTTTTCAGCCTTGCATCTTTCAGGCGAGCTTTAGCAAGCTCTACATCTTCAGGTCTCCTCTCCAACTGTCTTATTCTCAATGCAAGGAGGTCATCTCTGCTCAATCCTTCCATCCAGGGTAATACATTCCAAGTTAGAATTACTTCTTCAACTGGCATCACTGGCTTCTGACCATACATTAATTCAGCAGGCATGTATCCTGTCACTGAGCTATGAGTTGTACGGTCAGCCCACAAGGCATATGGTAGCAGCTTTGGCCACACTCTCATCCTTTCTCTGCATGCCTTAGCCAAAGCTTTAATGATTGGAGGATGTCCTCGCTCACTTTTTCCATTGCCCTCAGGATTGTAAGCACATGTTAGAGACAGTTTGATACCAATTCTAGAGAAGAATTCCCTTGCTTCTTCAACATCTAGCTCTCCCCTATCAGCTGTTATTTTCCCAACACAACCATATCGGCAGATCACATCTTCCAAGAGAAATTTGCATACTGTTTCCGTACTCTTTGTTCTAAGGGCACGCCCTTCTACCTGATTTGTTAAATCTTCTCTTGCAAGTGCTATATACCGCATCTGCCAAATTCCCAAAGGCATTGTAACTAGATCCACTACCCATTTGTAGTGCATGGCAGGTGGGTAGGTTGGTTGCAAGCCATCACGATGCCTCACATTTGAGTACATTTGGCATACCATGCATGTTTCCACATATTGGGAAATATCCTTGTACATTCCTCTCCACCAATATTTTTCCTTTATTTTGGTAAAAGTGGCCCACACACTTCTATGCCCAGCCCAGAGACTCTCATGGAATTCTTTCACAAGCTTCCCTTGAGTCTCTTTATCACATATGACTCTCTGTGGCATAGCATTTCTCTGTTTAGGATGCTTCCAGAGATATCCATCCTTTAGAAAGTAACCATATGCTTTTCTGCGGATCCTCTTAAATTCTGAGTCAGACCAATTCTCTTGCCTTGTCAAAGTGCTCAAATATTGACCAATAAGCAACCAATCCCCTTCATATATTTCCTCAATAAAAGACTCAAGTGCATTTGATAAGCAAATATGATCCCCCTTAGCATATGCTGTGGTATAGAACTTTGTACCCACATCATCAATGTCACTAACCATCTCTTCTTCTTCTTCATATCTGGCTCTTGATAGCATATCTGCAACTGGATTATCTTTTCCCGCAATATGCTCAAACTCAGGATTTAGTGACTTGATATAAGCAATCCACCTAAGCATAGCAATATCTGGAGTGGTACAACTTGCTATCATCCCAAGAAGTGGCAAGCAATCAGTCTCCACAAGTACAGATGCCCCAATAAGATATTCTTTTTCACATTTTAGAGCAGTGACAATCCCCCATAATTCTCTCTTGATCTGTGGATACTTTCGCTGCCGAAAGCTTAATACCTTTGCTCCAAATCTGATTACATACCTATGATCATCCTCATCATCCTGCCCTACTGCCCATCCAATCCCAGTAGGACTAGTATCAACTGTAACAATCACAGGCCTGCCACACTCATAATCTGCCTTTCTCAAAATGGGTGATGATTGGAGCAAATATTTCAGCTTCCGCATAGCTTTAATATGTACTGCACTCCACAAAAATTTTTGATTTTTCCTCAAAAGCTGATAAAGAGGATCTGCTACATGTGCGTAGTGTGGGATCCAAATAACATAAAAGACGCATGCTCCAAGAAATCTCCTCAGCTCTGTAACATTAATGCATATTTCCTTCATTCTTTGTATTGCGTCTATCTTGGCTGGACAAGGACGGCGTCCACTAGTACTACAAAGATGTCCCACTATTAGCACTTCACCAACCCCAAACACTGATTTCTGCCCAGATAAAGTAAGATTCACTTCTTCAAGCCTGGATAGAATCATGTCACAATCCTTTATATGATCTGCCACAAACTTGCGGCACCCCTTTGAATCCAAATTCTCATCTTTGTCTTTCTCCTCACAGCCCTTTATTGGCACATCATCCAAAAATGGCATAGTTTTTTGTGGTATGAAGTCCCGTAAGACTTTATTCATTCCATTCATCATATGTGCCACTGAGTTAGTGGCTCCCTGTGGTAAGGTACACATCCTTACTAATCCCAAAGGAGTTCTCATTGTGGTCAAGTCCCTGCTTTGCATATCCAGCTGGAACTGATCATATCCCGAATACAGATCACCCATAGAGTATATAGCTTTCCCTGCAAATGCTTCTGCAAACTCATCCACAATTGGACCTGCTCCCACATTCCTGATTGTGACTTTGTTTACAGGTTGCATGTCTTGAATAAAGCGCAATGTCCCATTTTTCTTTGGTACAGTAAACCATCTGTTGGAATATGGGGCACATGAAGGCTCCAAGATTCCCATCCTGATCTTTTCCTTTAGCAATTCCATCAACTTTGGCAAGAGAGCCTTTGGTACTGGAATTGGCCGCAGATTCCAAGGCACATGTGGAACAGTAAAGATCACCATTGGTGCTGTTACACTTGGATCAACACAACCAATCTCATGCGGCTGAAAGGCAAAAGCTTTCCCATGTTTTACAAGCATCTCCTCAAAGCATTCCCTTTCAACTGGCAACAGAAAATCCCTCTCACCAATCTTCAGCTCTTTCAGAGTTTCTTGAGTAAATTTATGCCCAATTTTCTTCGGATCTCTAAGATTTGGCTGCATAGAAGCTTCATCTATCTTCTCCTTGCTTCCTGGTGGCAAGGGCAAGGCAACTGGCTTCACCTTTTTTGCAACCGTTTTGTATTTTGTATCAACATGAGCATCCATCTCACAATTCATATTTTTACATTCCACCCCCTCAAATTTCTGGATTATATCATACATCTCCACAGATGACACCTTTATCACTTCATTTCCACCCTGTAAGCATGCTCTTCTCATATCAAAAAGTACATCCATAGTATCTATAAATGACACCTCATCAAGCACCCCTGAAATAAACTCATTCTTCTCCAAAAGACCACACTGCTCAAAACCTTTTTGTTCATTTTGTATATGTTTTTGCATACCACGCTTTAAATCCTTGCTTTTAACAAAAACCAGTGACCCATAGCTGGAGAATCCCTGAAAGTTTGCTGAAAAACTATTTACATTGATTGAGTCCTGCGAGAACTCATTTCCCCTTGTACCATTGGAATCCCGCTTTACAATGGCACCTGGCCAAAATCCCTCATCTCCCTGTAATTCATAAACTCTCTGTTTATCTTTGGGAGTGACTGTGCCCTAAGAGATTCACGATTCCTTTCATGATTAATGCAAACTGTCAAAAACTGAACAGCTTTTTTGCCATCTTTACTCCTTATTCTTGCATAGGCTGAACCATCATCCAAAACCTTTGTTTCCATCCTCACAGCTGTAATGTAGGGTTGCCCAAGAATGAGGGGATACGATGACATTTCCTGAACAAAGAAATTCTGATCATCCTTCACATCCCCTATAGTTACCCTTACATTTGGACATGCTGCATAAAGCTCTCCAGATGAATTATTAGCTGCTTTAATCATCCACCCATGATCCACATCCATTGGCCACTTACATTTGTTGTAGAGATTTTTAGCCATAAGATTTATTTCAGACCCATGATCAATTAGAGCGACATATGGCTCTTCCAAATCACCTATCTTGACAAGGGTTTCAGTGGTGGCTCTTGCCCAATGGCTCCTGGAGTAATGACTCTTTGTAAGAACTTCTTTTTCATCATCCTCTTCCACAAAACGCACTTGTCGTGCCCCATCAGCAGAGTGATTACATTCCACCACATTTTCTCTCTCTTCCTTTTTCTGTACCTGTACACCATGAGTCTTGGAAGTGCTTGCTTCCCCTTGTGATGGAATAGATTCAATTATGGACTGCCTTTTTCTTCGTATAATATCAATTATCTCATCATGAAATTCTTTCTTTGCAATCCCCAAGACTTCCCCTAGTGTGAATTCCACCCTGCTGTTTAGAATTCTCTCTTCAAGCACCTTTTTGAGATCTGTTGCAACTTCAATATCAGATTGAAGCTTGTAGAGTGGACTTTTCCCTTTACCCTTCTCCTTCATTTTTGCTGGCACTTCTTCCATTGAAACATCATGTAGAGGTCTGCTTTGCTGTGGAGGCATATGTGATGGCCCAGGATCCTTCTTTTCACTTCCACGTGTAACTCTTTTTGATGGCCCTCCTTCCTCATTTTCCCTTTTACGTTTCTCCTCTACCTGTGCCTCATTATTTTGACATTTGGCAATATAGGCATGAATGGATAAAGAATCCACAGGCTCCTCCCAGCCAGTCACAAGGCGTATACAATCACCTGCCTCATGCAAAGCTTGCTTTGACACTTTCTTTGATACAATTAATTCCATTGTTGACGGCCAAAAATTCTCATTCTCATAATCCTCATCATTCTCAAATCCCTGCTTTTGTTGACCAACCTTTAATCCATAGGTTGCTGCCTCAACCATAGAAATGGCATGACTAGCAGCCATATCTTCTACCAGCTTTTTCATCCCTCCTTTCCCAAAGTTTGTACTCAATGGAAGTCCAGTTTCTGTAAGATGGATTTTCCCATCTTTGAAGAACACAAGTTGATTTTTAAGAGCTTCTTTATAGCTGGTACAATCCTTCTTTGCATGCTCTGGGTCATCACACCATATGCATCTGTATGTAAACCCTTCTCTGATTTGAGGCCTTTGCATAGAAACCTGCCCCAATGGTAGACCTTTTTCTTCGATTCTGGACATCTTCAATTTTAAATCACGCATACCCTTGATAAGCTCATCCATCGGCCCATCTATCTTAGGAATTGTAGCTACTGGCTTGGATAAATTCTCAGGGGTAACAGCAGCTATGGGGGTTGCAGAGCCCATCACCATTTTATCCCTCCTCCGCTGCCGCTTTGCTAACATAGTGACTGCATCCTCAACATCATTCCAGTCACTCTTTAATCCTTGCTCTGTATTTTTATCCTCAAGGAGGATTTCCAATGTTTCCTGGAGATCTTTCCCAGCTGCCTGCAAGAAGAGCTCTGTCTTTTCTCTGTCCAAAGTTGCACGCTCTATTCTTGACAACTGGGCATAACGCTTCTCAAACTCCCTTAGCAATTCTGTGGCAGAAATTCCCATTTTAGGTTTTGTGACCCATTCCAAAAAAGTTCGTTTGGTCACTCGCTCAGAATCCTCCATAAAGTATTCATCCTTTAAAGCAAGTTTGAATTCTTCCCAATTTCTGCCACCCTGTGCTGTCTGCAATCCTTTTATGCGCTCTCTTATTTCAGGAACGCATACCAACTCGAAACTTCGAACCATATCCTCCTCGGTCACCCTATTTAGCTCCATCTCCTTTATATAATTGCGCAGATACTTTGTAATGTCCTTCCCATCAAATTGATCTACCTTTTTCACAATTGATTGTAAAGCTTTGGTCATGGAAATCTGTCCCCTCTCAGCAGCTTGTTGCTGTTGCATGTACATGGAAAACATTTGGAACATCTGCATAACTCCAGGGTCAAAATGAACCCCCTGGCCCTCAGAATTCTCAGCCATAGCTTCCCTGTATGTTTCACTACACTCTCACCCCAGCAGCTTCACGTCGGGTTCACCAAAAGCTGTCGTGAAGTGTGCGGAATAGCCAGGAAAGTACGAAACTTTTAGCTGTGAGAGTTGGTGACGAACCTAACAAGGAAACTCACATACAAGATTTCCCAAAGAGTATTGAACATCACTATTTCCAATGACAAATACATGTGTCCTCTTCCCTCGATACAACCTTGAATTCCCCCAGATAATTGCACAGAATTGCATGAAATTCTTTGAACCATTCACATGTGGGCATAACAAAGATTTCCAATTATTCCAATATACATGTGGCCAGTTACATCCATTACATCCAGTGCCCTCAAATCCTTTATTTCGGAATGTACTTTATCACCTGGAAACCTGCCTTAATATACTAACATTTCACAAGTAAAATATAGCATTTTGCATAGCTTTATCATGCTCATGATTTCCAAAATCCATATGAGAAGAAACTAAAGCAAATTACCCTCAACTTCAAAGTATTTTTCATAATTCTCCAGGCTCCAAATTCCTTAGCTTTTTCCCCAGAATTCTATCATATTCACAAGCTTTTTCCCATACAATCCAAAACCTTTAAGGGCTTATTTGCCATGCCCTTATTCTAAAGTAACAAGGTTAATTTAAAGATAAGCTTATCTGAAATAAGCGAAAGGTGGACACGTTGATTTTTCCTTTGTTTTTATTAATCAAAGGTGGCCGCTTCAGCGCCAGTACACGGAGGAGGAGAAAATGGCGAAATAGGACCCTCTGCTGTTGACTGTGAGCTTGAAATTTTCAGAAGCACATCGTTGAATAGCACTCATTATCCTCTATATTTCTAACTCCTACACGACATAAACAGAGGCGCTCTCTTGATTTTTTTTAAGCTCTGGTTTGATGGACGCTGAACTTCGACGCTGTATATTGATATTCCCCACTCTGGTTTTCGCCGTGAAGCTCCGGCCCTTTTCCTCTCTTTCCCCGCGATGATCTAGGCGGCCCCCCCTTCCACATTCTGCCAGCTGTCCCTGCCATAAGGAAAAGCTGCGCCTTTCTCTAGAAGTTCCCCCCCCCACGTTTTTGTTAACCTTAGTACTAAGGTTATTAAACATAACCTTAGCATTAAGGTAGCAAAACTTAACCATAAGACTCCCGGCATTAGCACCATGTTTTAAGTCTTTACTTTCTGCATTAGATACACGTAAGATACTTATGCTTCTACATGATGATCCATGAAGTCCAAGTGCAGCTTTCTATCCCAACATTTCCCAAACATTCAATGAACTCTTCGGCACTGTGATACCTTCATAATTTATAAGTCATCATATCGGCCCATGTGATTTATAGAATCCCCAATTGCCCATTCAAGTATTTCTTCAGCCTTTATAAATGCATTCCTTTGTGCATTGGTATGCCCTCATGCCATCATATATATCCGGATGCTTCTAACTTGCCCATGAACTCTGAGCAACAGCAAAAACATCATCCTCCATACTCATATACAAAAAACTCCTAAATCTGACTCAGCCTCAGCTTGTCTTATTGAACCTCATATACAATATGAACATATGTACATGGCATCATATAATGACTCATCATGGCACTTAACCCATGCATCTGGATGTGTATTTGACGGCCTCACATGCACGGTTTCATATCATAGACGTGCCATGGCACGACACCGTGCACGAGAGGCTGACACTGCTTCTGCCCCGCCAGTGCCCTTGGAGGGGGCACTGCAGAGGGGGCAGGGGTCTCACAAGTCTTCTCCTTCGTGAAGTATACGCACACTTTCCTTGTGTGGTCATCAATGAATGTTACGTAGTACCTGCAGTGCCACCCATAGACATAGTCTTCGTAAGACCCCATACATCTGAATACACAACATCTAACACATTCTTACTCACATTTCTGTCTTGTGGAAATACATGTTTTGTTTTCTTTCCAAATTGACATGCTTCACAAACTTTCTGCATACCTTCAACTTTAAACTTAGGCAGCCCTGTCACAATTTCTTTAGTCTACATAGACTTCATTCTTTGCACATTGACATACCCAATTCTCTTATGCCAAATGTCTGTATCTGCAAGAACTAAACCATTTGTAAACATTGCAGCACTCACTTTAGGCATATTCACATTCCAATGTAAACATTATGCCCACTCTGTCACCTTTTGCAACCAACTTGTACTTATCTTTGAAGTCTTCTACATAACAACCCCATCAGGGTTAAACTGAACCTACAAACCTTGCACAATCATCTAGCCAACAGAAACCAGATTCTTTGTAATGTTCGGAACATGAAGTACATCTACAAGGTACTTCACTTTACCATCCTGCATAGACAATGGCACATCTCCAACATGGGCAATTGGATGAGTAGTGTCATCCCCTGTTTCAATGAAACCCGGTCTTTCAAGACTCTTAATTTCCTTGAACCACTCACCATGACTTGTCATGTGGTTTGAAGCACCTGAATCAACATACCATACATCATCCTTACATGCTGCTACATCATTTCCAGACATAGCATTAACCACATGTTGCATAACAAACAACCTCTCATTATCCTCATTATTTCTGCTAGAGGATGCATAGTTGTTTTGTTGCACTTTTCCATTTCGCATGTCACTCTTCTTCTTATAGCAAGGACACAGAGGCCTAGGATGCTAAAGCCCACTGCAAGGCTGAGGAAGAAAAGGAGCTAGGCCACACACATCAATTATTTGACTAGAATATCTTTGAGACACCCTCTCCTTATGTCCCCTCTCCACCCCCTCCCTTTCCAGAAGCAAGCCCCCGTCAAGCAATCTACAATATCTTCTATTCCTCTTCCATTGCTCAACCCCCAAGCCTCGACCTTCTCAACCAACTCAACCCTCTTATTAACGGTATCCATGAGCTCCCCATCCTCTAATCATTCCATGAGGGGCCAAGTCTAAATGCAAAGACTACTCTAAAAAAAGCCAGTGATGATGACAAGAAGGGCCTAGGGGTGTCATTGCCTATCCGTGAACAATAGCTCACATACCCACCAACCGTGCAGAATGGCACATTCCAAGGCAACTTCCATAGTCATTTGGATACCCCCTTTGACACGGCCAAAATCCATCTAGTGAACCAACACATGGCCAAAATCTATCTAGTGAACCAACACATGGATTTCTTATTCACCTAATGGAAGACTACCGCTCATTGCTACAGCACACCAAAGGAGGCTGACATTGCCATGTGTCATAGGACATCAAATTTTGACCAGCTCCCATATCAACAAGAGCCAATTTTAGGGTAAAACTTGTTGGAGTGGTCATTCCCAACCGCAATCGAGCGGGTTTTGCTTCCTAGTCCTCTTCTTCGAGGTCCACTACTTGGGCCATGTTGATCAAGATGTTTTTACCTGAAAGTATTGCTTGCCGCTTGGTTTCTTGTTGGACCTTCTTTCATCTCTTCATGCTATTTCTTGTGTTGTTTCTTAGCATGCATGGCTCTTAGTGTGGTTTCGGTGAGTGGGCCATAGTAGCGTTTCAATTTGCTACCATTGAAGTATCTAGCCATCTTGATGTTGTCGAGTGTTTCTATGTGCATTGCGCCTTGCGCCTTGTTGCAGGGCTATCTTAGTGACTAGGAAAGGTCCTAATCGTCTAAATTTGAGTTTCTTTTTGTAGTTTTTTATGCTCTAGAGAAGGACCATGTTGCCCTCACTCATTTGTTTGTCTTTGAGTTGGTTGTTACCACTGTTTACACCTCAGTTTTTCGACAATCATAAGGAGGCGTGTTTCATCGAGCCTTTCAAGTTTACAAAGGCATCAGCCCAGGACTTTTCCGGTGAGTTTCTCTTTTACCACAATTCTCAAGCTGGGTACCAAGAAATCCATAGGCATGACCGCTTCAGTGTACCATAGGTTAAACTGAAGGGTGTTGCATTCGTGTGAGCCATCCTCCTTTTGCTTACCTTGCCTTCTCTCTATTTCCTTAGTAGTTTGAATCCTCGCCTTTTCCTGCTATTCCTAGTCCATAACTGTCTTCTTACTGGCCTGGGGTGAGTCTTGATTATATAGCGGAGTTATTACTACACCAGATTCATTAGCTTTAGCCCTTGTAACTGCTAAGATGTCATGCACCTCCCTCTGTATATCATATGCCTACAGCATGTTGGTGCTTGGTGGATTTTCTTTAAGCTCTACATCAATTCTACTTGTCTTTCTTCATTATGCTTTTTCTTCATGACACTTTCCGCGTTGGTGTGTCTAGGCTATTGGCAATAGTAGTGTGAGATCCCTGCCCCCACTGCACATCGAACTCTGGAGTGCTAGCAGCGGAGTAGCAACCTTGCACGCAGGGTAGATTTTCCCACTCGCGGCCTCACCCAGGAATGTCCCGACAAGAGACTAATCCGGTGGCTCTTCCAAAACCGAACCTGGAAAAAACTTCCCTCACCTAGAAAGCATAGGCAATTCCTCCAGGAAAAATCTTCTAATGTAGTCAAGAGCCTTAACTATCCTTTGTAATCTGATCGACCCCCCGGGTCACATGGCCGAATCAAAGGAGGAACTTGTACTTGGTTCATAGAGACCAATGCTTTTTTTCCCATCAAAAGAGGCACAGTCGTAGATTCTTTTTCTATAGAACAAGGATTATCATGGGACTTACTTCAACTATCGTAACTTGAACAGAATTGAATTTTATTATAGAAATTCATCAGTCCAGCCTAACCCCATCGAGTCCCATGGGTTGGCCAACCGCCCACAACCACTGTATTGATAGGATCCATTATGAAATTTGGTCATGTTTTGTCCCGAGTACCAGGGGAAAAAGTTCCCAGGCCCCTAGTAGCCGGCTCTCATGCAAAAATTAAATAGACAGACCACTTACACACCCAATATGAAATTGCCTTTTTTTTTATTCAACTATCTCCAAAACAGATTTGCAATAAAACCACAGTGTTTCCATCCTAATCCTCAGTATTCCATTTCCAGATCCAATTTCCAACTTTTCCACTTTCCAACTATAAAATCCAATTTCAGTCATTCCTTTCTCAGAATACCTATGGCATCGTCGGCAACCAGAACGCTCACCACCTGCTCACTAAGGGGCCTTTTCAATAGTTCCTAGCCCATAGTACCTAGGAATTTAATCACATAAAAACCATATGGACTCTCAGTTGGAGATCAGCAATCTCTTTGAGCTTTCCACCACGTATGTACTTTCACACACTCACACTCACACACATTTGTTGTCCATGATGAGTGACATGTAAAGTGGGATAAGGCTAGAAAGCCTACATCATTGTATGGTTCATTGTTGTGAATGTAATAGAGCAATAGAATTGAGTGTTGAGAGTGCAATCTCTCTCTCTCTTGTTATGGAGTTCTTAGTGTGGTATAACCCACCTTACATACACCCAATAACACCTTCAAGACCTCTTTGCAGTACACACAGTGTCTGCACAACCAAATTCCCTTCCTATAGTTCCAAAGATAGAGTTCTACAAAAAATTAAAACTTACCAACAATGCTTATGCTTGCTAACTCAAAAACTGAGGTCAAGACATGCCCAAAACGTGTTTTCAGCCCAAAAAATGAAGTCCAAAGAACATTATAGTTGTCCTGTAGCTCTACTCGTGTGAAGATAGCTCCTCAATTGGAGTTCGTTGTCGGTGCCTCCCGAAGAGCTCCCGACAAGGGTGTAGTAGATGAAGCTCTTACCCTAGTACTGCTCTTCGTCGGTGCCTCCCGAAGAGCTCTTGACAAGGGTGTAGTAGATGAAGCTCTTACCCTAGTACCGCTTCATGGGTTTCTTTTGCTTGCTGCTCAAATCCTTAGCATGAACCAAGCTCTGATACCATGAAAAGATGTGGGGGGGAAGAGATCGTGAGCTCTTGCAAGCACACACACACACTCACACAAACCCTAGAAGAGAAGATACAAGATGAGAGGCTGAAAATTAGTTCTTCTTCTCCAACAAAAGAGGTCTACCAAAAACATTCTTAATTCTTGAATGGCGAGATGAGGTTGCACACTTCCTTGCCAATGGTCTACCCATTGATCCACTCCTCAAAAAAACCGAGCAAGGAACCTCATTAAGAAGGTTGTCCCTTATCAATTAATTACAAGAAAACTCTACAGGAAGAAGGGGAAAGATAAAATTATCAAACATTGTGTCTGCGAAGATGAATTTGTCTTTCTTTTTGAGCAAGCCCACTCCACCAACACTGGACACTTTGCAGAGCAGACATCACTGCTCAAATCACAAGGTCCTCACATAGCAGGACTATGGTGGCCCACCTTAATGAATGGCAGATGTGACAGAATATGTCAAACGATGTGATGAATGCCAACGAGTGGCTACTCCATGCTTTAAGGATAGAATGCCCCTGAACCCTATCGTCTCCTTATAGCCATTTGAGAAGTGGGGCATCGATTTCGTAGGCCCCATCAACTCGGTGGCTCGATACACTCAAGCTCGATACATTATAACGGCGGCCACAGATTATTGTACTAAGTGGGTCACCCACAAAGTTAATGCAAGATCCATAGCTAAATTCCGTTATGAATCAGATCACCACTGGCTTTGGGTTCCTTCTTGAGCTTGTAAGTGACAATGGCACACACTTTATCAATCAAGTGATACAACTCTTGATAAAACAAGAATTCCTAATAACCCATAAGAAATCCTCTCTATACTATCTCGAAGCCAATGGTTAGGCCAAGAGCACAAACAAAGTCCTATATGCCATCCTGACCAAAAGAGTAGAGGCTAGCTGCAATGATTGGGAAGAGAAGTTTCTCGCCGCCCTTTGGGCATATTTCACCTCCTACAAGATAGCCACCACGAATGCATCACCCTTCAATTTAACCTATGGTATTGAAGCGGTCATGCCTATGGAGTTCTTGGTACCCAGCTTGAGAATCGTGGTCCAAGAGAAACTCCCGTGCAATGTCCTGGTCTATCACCTTTTTAAACTTGAAAGGCTCAATGAAACACGTGAAAAGATACAGGGGAGAAGATAGCTTGAGATCTTGCAAGCACTCACACACTCACACAAATCCTACAAGATAGCTTGAGATCTTGCAAGCACTCACACACACACACAAACCATAGAAGATAGCACACAAGGTGAGAGGCTGAAAATTCTTCTTCTTCTTCACACAACAAAAGAGGTCTACAAGAAGATAAAGTGACTCACATAATAGAGTATATATAAGCTGTCCATAATGTGAACACACTAGGAGGACTAGTCGGTGTAGTCCAGCTATAGAATCTCTAGCGAAGATATGTCGGTGCCAGCTATCAAACCCGCTAGTGATATAAATGTCGAATGGTCATGCAGGCGCCTCGTGAGTGTCAGCTCATGTTGAGCTTGACATCTCAACACTCCCCCTCAAGCTCAACTCCAGCTCATGAATTCCAAGCATATCTCAAAATTTGTGGAGCTTTTCAGCTCCAAAGGCCTTTGTGAAGATGTCTACAACCCGATCCTATGTGCTGATGTAGTCGATGTCACTTGTTTGTTGCCAAGACTCTCTCTCTAATGAAGTAGTAATGCACCTCAATGTGTTTCATCCGCGCATGGAAAACTGGGTTCATAGTGAACTGTATACTACTAAGATTGTCACAATATATGACAACCTTTCTCTCCACATGCAACCCCAAATCAACAAGTAGCTTGCATAACCAAGCTACCTTAGGTGTTGCCATCGCAACTCCTCTATACTTTGCCTCTGTGCTTGACAAGGCAACTGTGGGCTGCTTCTTACTGCTCCATGTCACAACAGCACTCCCCCATGAAAACATAAATCCACTGTATCTATGTACCCATATAGCTCTATTGGTACACCTACTACATAAAACAATGCATAATCAATAGTGGCCCTCAAATATGGAAGTGTCAATCGCACATTGTCAAGATGTGGTTTGCGCGAAACCTGCATAAACTGTCTCTCTAAGCCAACAGTGTAGCTAAAATCTAGCCGGCTGATTGTGACATGATTAGACTCCCCACAATCTTCCTGTACATAGTGGGATCCTCCAACACATAACCTGCATCCACATTAAAATTGCCATTTTAATCTAATGGCACCGAGATTGGCTTACAATCAGCCATCCCATACTTGGATAACATGTCTCTGTGATAGCCAAATACCCTCAGGTGTGCGAATGACCTCAATTCCCAAAAAGTAGCGTGCGCAGATCTCCCAAATCCTTCATCTCAAACTTCCTTTTGAGAATACTTTTCACATGTTCAATCTCTTCCAAGTTGTCACCCCCCAACAATAAGATCATCTACATATATGGTGATCATCATAATACCCTTATCACTCTTGTGCACATACAAAGAGTGATCTGCATCTGCCATATAAAAACCAATAGTCACAAGATACTCAACAATCTTGTCATGCCATGCTTGTGGAGCGTGCTTCAGCCCATACAAGGCCTTACGATGCTTACATACATACTCTGGGTGACCTATATCCTCGAAACCTGGTGGTTGATCCATATACACCTCTTCTTGCAAGTCACCATGCAAGAATGCATTTTTTACATCCATCTGATGTAAAAACTAGCCTTTAGCTTGCAGCCACCGCAATCATAACTCTCATAGTTGCCATCTTTGCAACTAGGAAAAATATCTCCTCATAATCAATCCCATGTGCGCATATCCTTTTGGCTACCAATCTAGCCTTGTACCTACTTATGCTACCATCACTATCATGTTTCACCTTATACACCCACTTATAGCCAATAGCTTTATTGCCTTGAGGCAATGGCACCAAATCCCAAGTCTCATTTCCATACAATGCATCCATCTCCTCATCCATAGCTTTCTCCCCCAACACACATTTCCAATAGCCTCATCAAAGCATGTAGGTTCTATAACCTGCATAACATTAGCCATATACGCATAGTGATGTGCCACACATAACCATCATAAGTCAACCTCTGCATAGGATTTTTAACTCTTCTAGATCTTCATAACTTTGCATTCATGGCTTCCATATCCTTCTTCACACCAGGTGTCCTCATTGTTGCTGGAATCCCAAGCTTCTTATCAAGGCTTATCTCTAAGCTACTAGAATCCCCATCAACAAGAGAATGGCCTCTACAGAAATGTCAGCCATACCAAGGGGTTCAACCACTTTCTCTTTGCCTTTATGTGATGTGCCAACAACATTTTCAGGACTGGTATTGCAGCGCCTGCGACTCCATGGTCTATCAACAGAACTGTAAGATTCCTCCCCAACCCCTCAAGATGTCCAGTTTCTTCCCCTGTAATCAATCCCCTTTTCAGAATAATAAAAGATCTTGTTTCTACCTGTTTTGGCCTAGAGAGAGAAAATATTCTAGAGAGAGATAATTTAGTTTTTAGATATCTTTGGATGAAAAAATATCCCTTCTTATTAAAATATATGCTCCCTGAAACAGAAGTTTAAAAAGAAATTCCTAAGGTGCATTAGAAATAAATTATTATGTGCACAAAAGACCTTAGCCTAAGGGTCAAGATTTTCTGAAAATTTTGGATTATGGTCCAATTAAGGTTCCTATGGAACAATAAGATTAATCCAAATGTAGGGAGGAGATAAATTGAAGAATAAAAGGAAAACCTCCCAAAAATGAGTAAATGCTCACATAAGATGAAGAGTGGACTAAGGACCAAAGAAAACAATAAAAAAAATTGAATTTTGACACCTCAGAGTGGGGATCTCCCCTCATGAAGTAGGTGCATTTTTCTCATCATTACCCCCAATTTTTAATCAATAAAATGAGACTTTCATCTCTCCTCTCTCCTGTTTCAAAACTAGATCCAAAAAGTAAGCTGACCTGACCCAAAAATGGTCAAAAATTGACCAAACTAATCTAGAAAATTCTAGAATCAGTTTGCTTGGTAAGAGGCTCACTTTTTCCTATAAGTAGAAGCCTCCCCCTTTGTAAAAGCTTAATGGTGTTTATGCACTGTTACTCTACTCTTGTCCTGAGCCATCTACATTCGAATTTTTTAATAATTCAATTGTTTTTGGCCTAATCCTCTCCAAAGTGAATTGGTGGCTGATCTTGCTTCAAACAAGAGTAGAACCCTAAATCCCTCAAGCCAAAGGAGAGCTTACAAGCTCCATGTAAGAGCTAATTTTCTTACTCTAAAAATATATGATTTTCTTGATTTTTATGTTTTGTAAATGTTTGAATTAAATTCAAATGCTATGCCTTTGATAAAAAGGCCACCCCCTTCTCTTCTTTACATTATTACAGCCTTTCTCAATCTTAGAAAGATTAACTAAGTGATAAATTAAACTCTTCTTATTGTTTACCCTCTTGAATTTAGAAAATTATGTAGATTAGAGTTCTATAATTCTAATTTGGGTTATTTAAGCTAAATAAAGAAAGATAAAAATGAGAAATGGTCAGCCATACAAAGGAGGTTATGGTAAAATTTTCCAGAATTTTGTGAAAAAGAAAGTTTATTTTTATGTTATTCCAAAAGAGTAATTCCCACCATTTTGGCATCTAAAAGAAATATTCTAATTACTCCATGTACATATTCACCTATGAATATGCATGGATATCACTGATATTAATTATTAAATTTGATTTCTATGCAAAGAAAGACGCATAAAGGAAATTTTTACATTATAAAAGTGTTATTCTTATTAAAATTAATTTTTATGCATAGAAAGATGCATATAGGAAAGTTTTTTATTATAAAAGTGTTATTCTTATTAAAATTGATTTCTATGCATAGAAAGATGCATAAAGGAATTTTTTATTACAAAAGTGTTATTCTTATTAAATTTTATTTCTATGCATAGAAAGATGCATAAAGGATATTTTTTTATTATAAAAGTGTTATTCTTATTAAAATTGATTTCTATGCAGAGAAAGATGCATAAAGGAATTTTTTTAAATTACAAAAGTGTTATTCTTGATTTTTATGCATAGGAAGATGCATAAAGGAATTTTTTAATTACAAAAGTGTTATTCTTATTAAATTTGATTTTTATGCATAGAAAGATGCATAAAGGAATTTTTTTAATTACAAAAGTGTTATTCTTATTAAATTTGATTTTTATGCATAAAGAAATTTTTTAAATTACAAAAGTGTTATTCTTATTTAATTTGATTTTTATGCATAGAAAGATGCATAAAGGAAATTTTTTAAGTATAAAAGTGTTATTCTTAGTAAATTTGATTTCTATGCATAGAAAGATGCATAAAGGAATTTTTTTATTATAAAAGGGTTATTCTTAAAAAATTCATTTTTATGCATAAATAGATGCATAAAGAAAGTCTTTTTATTTTAAAAGTTTTATTCCTATTAAATTTGATTTTTTGCATAAATAGATGCATAAAAGGATTTTTTTTTAATAAAAGTGTGATTCCCATTGAAGTTGATTTTTAAGCATAAATAGATGCATAAAGAATTTTTATATTAGAATTAGAATTCTCTTAAATTCTAGGTTTAAATTCTATGAGTATTTGATAAATGAATAATTAAATACTCTAAGAGAGAAATTTCTATTGTTTTATATTCACACGGATTGTAAAAAGAAAATTCAAGAAATCTATCGAGATCAAAATATTCAAATAAATGATTAATTTATCCCTCATTGGAATTTGTAACTAGTTTAGAAATCAGTTAAGTGAATATTCGAAAAGAAAGAAACTTAGTAAAGTAGTAACTGAATTATCAAACCTTTTCGAGAAAGATAAATTAGGAAAAATCTTATCCGACTCGAACCTTGAATCAGACTATGACCAAGACCAAACTCTTTTGTCAGTTTCGAGGAAAGAAGGTGTGACCAGTTTAGAAAAATACACTCAAAACTCCCAAATCCAAAACTAAGTTTGAGACCCTTCGAATTGATCTGTGGATCAAGGTTACAGAATTCGAGGAATTCTGGTATGAAATTGAGAATTCTGATCAAGAAGTTTTGGGGATACTAATTCAAGAAATACTCCTTGTATTCAAAAGAAAATCAAACTAAAAACTTGCATAGAAACCCTGTTTTCTTAAAGGAATGTCTTACGTCAGAATGGTGGAGGGAGCATTTGGTATATGTTTTTCTAAGGGAAGTTCAGTTGCAATAGCTGGCGGGGAGTGTTCAAAGGAGAGCTCACACGGCAAAGCCTGCCGAGGTCTTGACCAGCCTTGGTATGGCTGAAAAATGGTGCGCTTTCGGTACGATGGACAAGGGCCGAGGAAGCAGTCCCTGAGTGAAGTGCATGGACACCTAAGGAGGATCCTGGAGGGTTCTGACCAGGTGATGCACGGGCTCGTGGTACCTAGGACACCCATGCGTATGTCGTGGAAGATATGTATGATGGACGAAATGATTATTGTAATCTGTTATTACTGGATCTCGTTTGCTGACCAATTGGTCTCAACGAAAAGTCCAAAGTGATACTCTTTTTTTGAGAAACAAGGGGCTGGATGGAATTTTTGAGTTATGACTGTTGGAATTAGGGTTGCAGGAATGCACACACAACTTCAAGAAGATGAGGAAGCTTGAGCACAACACTGTAGTGTATTATGAGTGCCAAAAATGAAAGATTAACAAGCCCTAGAAGATAATGGGCGTATATACAATGCACGGGGGAAAAAACCTCCTAGTGAGGGAAAAAGTGCCCCGGCGGTCCTAAGTGTGTTCACACACATCACTACTATAATATGGTAACAAATCCCCCCTGGAGTGATGCGGTGAACAAGAGCTAGCACTCATGTATAGGGAAGTGTCTAGCTATGTGGACGAATCCACAAAAGGGAGTAAGCCCAAAGCTTTGCGAAAAGCTTCGAACTTCTCACGAGGCAGAGCCTTTGTGAAAAGGTCTGCAAGGTTATCCTGTGTTGGCACATAAGCCAAACTGATCTCTCCTGCAGAGAGTCTCTCCCTGACATAATGGTAGTGCACCTCAATGTGCTTCGTACGAGCATGGAACACTGGGTTCCGCGCAACTGCCAATGCGCTCTGACTGTCAGTGAAGATGGTGGTGGCAGATGGCTGCCCAACACCCAAATCAGCCATAAGGCGTCTGAGCCACACACACTCAACCGTAGCTGTGAAAGCTGCCCTGTACTCAGCTTCACAACTAGAAGTGGCCACAGTAGGCTGCTTCTTGCTCAACCATGATATGCATGAGCTTCCAAGCATGAAGAAAAAACCACTCGTGGACACGCGTGTGTCATAACAACCAGCCCAGTCAGAATCTGAAAAAGCATGTAAATCTGGCGGCAATGATCCCCCCTTGGGATAAAACAACCCAAGATGCCGAGTACCACTCAAATAGCGAAAGATACGCTTCACTGCCTGCCAATGCTTAATGCCTGGGCTATGCATAAATCTACTCACCTGTGAGACTGCAAACTGAATGTCTGGCCTCGTAATGCATACATAAATGAGGCAACCAACAGCTGTCTGATAGAGTGTGACATCAAAGTGATCTCCAGCATCATGAAGACTCAACTTCAAACCTGTCTCCATTGGAGTAGCAATAGGCTTGCAGTCTTCAAGGCCAAATCTCCGCAACAATGTTTCAATATACTTTGTCTGACACAAAGCAATACCTCCATCACACTGCTTAAATTGTATCCCCAAATAATGATGCAAATGCCCCAAATCTGACATCTCAAAAGAGGCATTCAAATCAGCCTTAAAATCAGCAATATGACTCTCATTTGGTCCTGTGAGCAGCATGTCATCGACATAGAGAGCAATGATTAGATGTACACCATCCACACGTTTAACATACAAAGTGCTTTCTGTTGGACTATTCTGAAATTCATGTGCAGTCAAATATGCATGTATTTTTTCATACCAAGCTCGTGGAGCTTGCTTTAAACCATATAAAGCCTTTTTTAACCTGCACACTTTGTTTTCTTGCCCTCTTTGAACAAAACCACGAGGCTGCGATACATACACCTCCTCATGCAAATCTCCATTTAAGAACGCAGTCTTTATGTCCAGCTGATGTACATTCCAACCATTATGAGCTGCTAATGCACAGATGCTACGAACAGTGGTCATACGACATGTGGGAGCAAAAGTCTCATCAAAATCAATGCCCTTCTCTTGAGCATAACCTTTTGCAACAAGCCTAGCCTTATGGCGATCCACTGTGCCATCAGGCTTACGCTTCAATTTGTATACCCACTTAGTGCCAATGGCCTTCTTGCCAGGGGGCAAGTCACATAAAGACCATGTACCATTCTTCATAATAGCATCGTATTCTGCTTGCATAGCAGCCATCCAATTTTCTGAACTTTGTGCCTCATCAAATGAAACAGGCTCACTTTCATCGCACATACTAGAAACAGCCAATGCATAACAATCTGACGCATAAGAGGCACCATGAGAGCCAGAACAAGTGCGACTAGACAAAGGGGCATCCAACTTGCTGTCACGCAAAGTCTGCACCAGCCATCTAGGCATATTCCTAGAGCCCTCAATCTCTTGTCTCTCATCCTCAAGTGCATCATGCACATCTGCATCAGATATAGGCTGATCTGTGCCATCATTTAAAACCTGCATAGGCTGAAGAACTGCCTCATGAGGTATTGCACTTGACTGTGCACCACTGAAAAGAGGCAACAATGTATCATAGACATCACGTGAGCTGATATCTGTCTCCTTAGTACATGAAACCAAGGGCTGAACTGCATCTTCCACAAATACAACATCACGGCTAACCAAAATGCGCTTTGTCTGTGGATGATACAAACGATAGCCTTTGCTCTCAGCACTATATCCAACAAAAATACATTTGACAGCTTTGTCATCCAATTTTCTGCGATGTTGCACAGGCACTAATGCATATGCCAGGCAACCAAAAACACGTAAATGGCCAACAGATGGCTTGCGGCCATGCCAAGCCTCATATGGAGTGACAACCTGTAATGCTTTGGTGGGACACCTGTTTAGTACATAAGTGGCACACATGACAGCCTCAAGCCAAAAACCATGTGGTAGACTTTGACTCTTAACCATACATCTTGCCATTTCCATGAGAGACCTGTTTTTTCTCTCAGCCACACCATTTTGCTGTGGTGTATACGGCACTGTACATTGGTGTTTTATCCCACGCTCAGCCAGAAATGCATTAAATTCTGAAGACATATACTCCCCCCCTCGATCTGAACGGAGGGTGCCCATCTTACTTTCTGACACATTTTCAGCCATAACCAAAAACTGTTTGAAGCACAAAAACACTTCGGACTTTGCCTTCAAAGGATATACCCATGCATGCCTGGTAAAATCATCAATGAAAGTCACGAAGTAAAGGTAGTTTCCAAATGATGGAGTTTGCATGGGACCACAAACATCACTGTGAACAAGCTGCAATCTGCGTTCAGCTCTCACTGATCCATCTTTGGGAAAGGAAGCACGCTGCATTTTACCCAATATGCAGCCCTCACAAACATGCTTGACAGGTGCCTCAAGCTTAGGCAAAGAAGACACCATTTCAGATTTCTGCAGGCGCAGCAAACTTGCAAAATTCAGATGACCAAAACGTGCATGCCACAGTTTTGCATTTGAAATAGCCTGCGTATCCATAATAGCACATGCTGAATCCTCTACACATTTGCCATCCATATTGAGCTTATACAGCCCTCGACATAGTGAACCAGATGCTACAATGTTGTCACCACAAGAGAGATCATGAACAGTACATCTGTCATCCACAAATTTTACAACCAAACCTGTTTTGGCAAATGCGGAGACTGACAGCAGATTCTTTTTGATCCCTGGCACATACAATGCATCAAAAAGTGTAAAGGTGTTGCCATTTGCAACATTCAGCACAATCTGTCCAACTCCTTCAACGGGATAGGAGGAGTTATTGGCACAAGTGACAGTATTCCCTGTGGGAGCAGACTCAAGGAAAGTGAATAAACTGCGCTGCGAGGTGATATGCTTAGTGGCACCACTGTCAAAGTACCATACATCTGAATCTACTGCAGACATACATGTGTCATGCAAAGATGGGTCATAACTGCACTGCGCATTGAATGCCCATTCTGTATCTAGCACAACATTAGCAGATTCATTGTTAGAAGGAGAGGCATCTGCAACAGCCATACCAGCCTCTTTCTTCTTAGCCTCTTTCGCAGCCAGCTTAGGACACGCTTTGATGACATGATCATTTCCCTTACAGTACTTGCAAAATGTCTTCTGTTTGTCACCCTTCTTCTCATCTTTGTCTTCCTTCTTTGGTTGCGCAGCATTTGCAGATTTCTGCTTACTAGAAGAAAAGCCAGCTTTACCTTTCCCGCTTCTCTGACTAGCAACGAAAGCTTGATCTGCGACACGCATATTATTCCTGTTTTGCCTTGACTGGTCTTCTTGCAGCAAAACAGAAACTAACTCCTCAAATGATAAGGCATTGGGATTGCCTTTCATCATCAAGCGAAGAGTGGAAGCAAAACCCTGATAAGAATCTGGTAGACCATTCAAAACAGTCTGCACAAGTGAACTGTCTGACAGGATTTCATCTGCAGAAATGAGCTGCTCTTTGAAATCCTTGATCTTTGTCAAAAAGCTATCCATAGAATCACCTTCGTTCATATGCTCATTCTCCAACTGTTTTCGGAGGTAAGCAACACGAGCCTCATTTCTTGCCTGATACAATGTGGCAAGTACATCCCAAGCATCCTTAGAAGTCCTGCAGGAGCGAATATGTGGGATAATGGTACGTTTGACAGACAGCGCAATCAAGGCATGAGCCTGCGCATCTCTACCATCCCAACGAATCTGCTCTGCTGAAAGTGGTGGTTCTCGAACAGCTGCTACAGCACTTGTGCCTGCACCATCATCAACAGTACCTGTTTCTGATGTGTTTGCAGCATTCCCAGCCACAATAGGACGTGCATCAATACCCTGCACAATATTCCATAACCCCTTTGCTACCAATACATGTCGCATCATATATGCCCACAATGGATAGTTGGTGCCATCCAACTTATCCTCAGCAGCCAACATGCGGAATACATCATTGTTGTCAGCCATGGCCAATGACTGTACTACTAGATGTAAATGCTGTCTGCAAGAGGTAAACCTGTATAAAATCGACCTGTGCTATATAGCACAGCCCAAAACAGACGAATGGGCACCTGTCCTGCAGATTTTAATCTTGACAGAAAATCTGCACAGTAGGACGATTTTGCCTGCGCAGTACTTGGAATGCAAAAACGGAGGGCGAAATGACTTCAGATCAAAATTCTGAAAAAAACGAGCCCTACGGGCTCGCCCACGGCATATACTAACCTGCAGACGCTCGTGAAACCTCGTTACAATCGGAGGAGATGAAGCGGCAGGTGCCGGTGATGCTGCCCAGGAGGAGGAAGCCTGCTCTGATACCAATTGTTGGAATTAGGGTTGCAGGAATGCACACACAACTTCAAGAAGATGAGGAAGCTTGAGCACAACACTGTAGTGTATTATGAGTGCCAAAAATGAAAGATTAACAAGCCCTAGAAGATAATGGGCGTATATACAATGCACGGGGGAAAAAACCTCCTAGTGAGGGAAAAAGTGCCCCGGCGGTCCTAAGTGTGTTCACACACATCACTACTATAATATGGTAACAATGACATCTGTAACCAATAAATGTTTATCATGGATTATTTTATAAGTTAAAGTTTTAAAGAGGAGTGTGTGCGTATCTGTATTCGAAAGCAAAAGTTAAGAAAGGCATTCAATATGGGTGGGTGAGTAATTATCTGGTTCTATATCGATTCCAATGGTTGGTGGGTGGTGGCCAACCCATGGGCCGGATGGGGTTAGGCTGGAATCAGTGGAGTTTTAATAATTAAATTAAAATAATAAGAATACGCTTAAAATTCGAGTAGTTAAATAAAAACCTGAAGAATTTCTCAAATGAGTAGATCAACGGCTGTGCCTGATTTCGAGTAGGAAAAAAGCGTTGATTTTCTCAAATGATTAGATTAACAGCTGTGCCTGATTTTGGTTAGGAAAAAAGCATTGATTTTCTCAAATGATTAGATCAGCGGGCGACGGCTGTGCCTGATTTTGGTTAGAAAAAAGTATTGATTTCTTCAAATTAAGTCAGTGATAGTTTTTTGTTTATCTGGTTTAATATGGTGAAGGATAGCTTAGTCTCTTGACCCCGTTAGAAAATTCGTTTAGAAAATAAAAAAAGGTGGAATCGTCCCGTTTTCCGACCAAGGGAAATTTTCTCGGTTTCGGTTTTGGAATGACCACCAGATTAGTCTCGTGTCGATAAGGCCCTGAGTGGGAAACCCTGCCCCACGTAGCAAGAGGAAGCTACCTTCACTCTGCTAGCAACCAAGAATCTGGTGCGCGGAGGGGATAGAGGGGTCCCACAGCTGGTATCAGAGTGCTATTGTAAACTTACAAAATAGCAGTAGAAATTGCCTAAAATTTTAAAGTAAATCTGGGAGATAATGTCTTCACTTGTTAAGATTATGTTTGAAAATGAACTTCATAAATTGAAAACTCATAAATTGAACTAGATTTTTAGATGGATATCCCAAATCTGTCTAGCATTCTTGGACTCTCCCAGAGTCAGGATATGATTGCCTTTGCCTTTGAAAATCTCATCAACTCCGCTACAACCTAAGAAAGCAGAGTGAGACTCGCTCGTCACTTTGAGGATCTATACCTTCCTGGTCTAGTAGAGCGCCGTCAGCATATGTGATTCTCTGGAGGGCAAAGTATTCGCGTCAATACCAATCAACGACAGAGACTCAGACAGAATATCTCGCTAACCATGATCTTGATAAGGCTAGGAGTTGATCATTATGTACAACTCTATAATCACTCACCCCAGAATTTTAGAATTTCTTGCTGTATTTTTAGACTTCTTAGTTGCTTTATTCCTAGGAGAAGAATTATAGCACCATTATCAGTGATGAATCATATATATCATAGCATGTCTCCATCGCAGTTTCGCCTTTTTATGTGTACGCGATTGAGGCGGTGACTTTTGGAGCTGAGATGCTCTATGTATATATCAAAAACTTTTGATAATAAATGATGTTTTGTAAAAGATTCCAAATTGTTTTCGTGGTTGTGAATATTGGTTAATAAAATTATCAAGAGTGAATCTTGTTTTTAAGAATTATGATGGAATATTTATTTGTTTAAGAAATAAATCTCAAAAATTAAATAGTCATAAATCTGATGACAAAGTTAAGTTGACAAAAATATCGTTTTGTCAGAATCATGAGGCACGCGGGCCGTGATAGGCAGCCGGATCCTCTTATCGATGATGAAGAGTTAGATCCAAATGTTCATAAAGGCTTGCACCGATCCCAACCTGGTCCCTTCAAGGGTAAAGGGGAACAGTTAGAAGAAGTAGTGGAAAAATGGATCGAGGCAATATGGAAGAGTATTTTGATGTAACCGGTTATAACGAGAAGAGCAAGACGGCTCTCGCCAGATTGAAAATTATGGAAATGGCCAGGGTTGCATGGAGGAACCATTGCGAGACAAACCATCTCGACCAAAATAGCCAGACCTGGTGAGATCTTAAAGCTTACCTCAGGAAGAGGTTCTGTCCTCCGGGCTTCCTGGAAACCAAAATGAATGAGTTCTTGGAATTGAAGCAGGATAGCCGGACGATTGAAGAATACCATCAGGCGTTTGCCCTTCTCCTCAAATATTCTCCACTTTTGGATGAAGAGCAGCTGATGGCCAGGTTCATTCGAGGGATGAACGAGCCATTGGACACTTTAGTGAAAAACGCCAAACCAGTCTCAATTGGCAGAAGCTCTCAGAATGGTTTGACTTTGC
This sequence comes from Cibotium barometz, assembly GCF_041138505.1. Lineage (NCBI taxonomy): Eukaryota > Viridiplantae > Streptophyta > Polypodiopsida > Cyatheales > Cibotiaceae > Cibotium > Cibotium barometz. Next base: position 15,952,055 of record NC_141074.1, read on the forward strand.
TAAAGCATTTGTTGTTAAGGTCCCGCCAAAGCCTACACCCTCAAACTTTAAAAGGTTCCAAACCCCGGGAAGTGCTTCAAACTTTCCACACCCAAAGAGACAGCAAGGCCCTAATCAGAATCAAGATGTTGGGAGATTCAGAAGTGAAGGAAGACCATTCCCTCAGAACACTTTCTCAGGAGCCCCACCTTTGTCAAGGATTCAGAGGGATGAGCTTAGAAGTGAGAACAGGTGTTTTGGGTGTTAGGGTTTTGGTCACCAGCTTACCGACTCCTGCCATGTCAAGAGGACAGGGAAGTCAAGGACCCAGAGTGCAGACACCAGCCCCTTCGTATCAGTCAAATCAGGGTCTTTGTCTTGCCAAAATCAGGGCAATCCCAGGAGGACTCCAGCTCAGCCATCTGCCTTTGTTCAGAGTAATCTCACAACTCCCTCCCAGAACTGGGATAACCAAAGAGAAAGAGTTCCGCCCCAATCTGCACTTACGATAGCAGAAGTAGTGGAAGAGGAAAGAGGTCAAATTTATGCCGCGATTGAAAACCAAGGGCCAAATTGTCGATTCTCTATCATCTATGCTCTAGCTGAGTATAAGGGTAAGCCATTCAAGCTTTTGATTGATTCAGGTAGTATTCATTCATTTATTTCCCCAGGATGCTTGCGTAAGCTAGTCTTAGAACAAAAATCAGGGAAACCTATGAAAGTTGAATTGGCCAATGGGAAGATTCTTTTCACTCACTATGAGAGACAGATCATATTCAGTTTAATCTAGATGAGAATGTAACTGACTTTGCTAGTTTTTAGAGTCTTACCTTTGGGAGTTTTTGATGGAATCCTTGGAATGGATTGGCTCCACAAAAATCAAGCTGACATTCACTACTATCACAATGGAACCATTTCCTTCCGTGACCTTCATGGGAACAAAGTTCAAGGAGCTGGAATTTTCGGATCCCCACATCTGCAATTAGTAAAAGCTTCTAGGTTACTAAAAGGACTTAGAAAGAAGCAGGTCATTTATGTTGTCAAAATGAATCCAGTAGACACAAAGTTAAAGGCTAAAGAACTAGAATGGTTTAGTGAGTATGATGATTTATTCCCAGCAGAGCTAATAGAGATGCTTCCAATTTGGGAAGTAGATCATGAGATAGAATTGACCCCCGGAGCTCATCCAGTAGCCCAGCGCACGTACAAAAAATGCCAATCCTTCAAGCAATTGAACTCAAGGAACAACTTAGGTAGCTGTTAGAACAAGGGTTTATAAGACCCAGTGTTTCACCGTGGGGAGCGCCAGTTCTCTTTCAGAAACAGAAGGATGGAATGTTAAGACTCTGTGTGGATTACAGAGGTCTTAATCAATTGACAGTTAAGAATAAATATCCTATCCCTAGAATTGATGAGCTTATGGACATGCTGAATGGAGCCTAGATCTTCACCACAAAGATAGATCTCAAATCAGGGTATTACCAGATTAGGATTAATAATCAAGATATCACAAAGATAGCCATCAATACTCGCTACTAGGCACTAAGAATTTATTGTCATGCCGTTTGGATTAACAAATGCCTCAGCTACATTCAATCGCCTAATGTAGGACATTCTCAGAGAATACTTAGATGATTTTGTTCTTGTTTTCTTTGATGATATTGTGATTTACTCAAAGAATGGAGCTGACCATGAAGCTCACATCCGTAAAGTTCTTGAGATTCTAAGTAAGCACCAACTCTTTGCAAAAAAGAGCAAATGCACTTTCTCTGTCGACGACCATGTTGAATACTTGGGCTTTCTGGTATCCAAAGATAGAATTTCTCCAGATTCTGCAAAAGTCCAAGCAGTCATCATAGATTGGCCTGAACCAAGGACAGTGAAAGAAGTCAAGGGATTCTTGGAATTAACTGGTTGGTATAGAATTTTTATACCTAAGTATGCTCTCATAGCTTCCCCCCTGACTAATCTTCTCAAGAAGAATATACCGTTTCAATGGTCTGCCAGGTGTCAGAGCACTTTTGATAAGCTGAAGACCGCCTTGGTAACCAATCCCGTTTTGAAGTTGCCAAATTTCTCTCTACCCTTTGAGGTAGTTAACTGATGCCCGTGGTTTTGCCCTAGGAGGTGCACTCATGCAGGAAGGTCATGCAGTGGCCGATGAATCTCGAAAACTCAGAATGCGCCTTGGGAGGTGCACTCATGTAGGAAGGTCATGCAGTGGCCTATGAATCCCGAAAACTTAGAACACATGAGATACATTATGTTGTCCACGACCTGGAGCTACTTTCAAAAATTCACTTTGATGACATTACCTAACTATTGGGTCAAAGATTCACTTTGATGACAGATCATCATAGCTTAAAGTGGATCTTAACTCATAAGGATCTCAACATGTGCCAAAAGAAGGTGGATGCAGACCTTGCAAGAATTTGATTTTGAAATCAAGTACCGCCCAGGTACAGAAAATGTGGTAGCAGATGCCCTCAGCAGAAAAGCCTCCTTGATTGCAATCACAGTGGTGTCAAATCCATTGATTAATGAAGCAAGAGAGAAGATCATGCAGGATAGATTCTTTGGCCCTATTGCTACGCTACTTGTGCAGGAAACCAAAACTCCTCAGGAGTTGAACCGAGTTCAAGGGTACAGCATGGATGAAGGAATTATGTATTATAATAGCAGGTTATGCATTCCCAATGATGAGGGAACTAAGGGTCAAATTATGAATGAAGCCCATGATAGCCTTATAGCAAGACATCCAAGTTTCATCAAGACCTAAATTTCTGTAAAGAAAAGCTTCTTTTGGCCTGGACTAAAAAAGGATGTACGTAATCATGTACGTCAATGCCTAATATGTCAAAAAGTCAAAGCAGAGAGAGTAAAAATGCATGGGAAGTTACATCCATTAGACATCCCCCAGATGAAGTGGGAATGTATCAGTATGGATTTTATTACTGGACTACCTTCAGTGCAATTAGGTTACAACTCCATCTTCATGGTAGTTGATAGACTAACCAAAGTTGCCCATCTGGTTCCAGTAGGAACTTTCTTGGATCTCAGCACAGCTTACCATCGTGAGACCGATGGTCAAACAGAAAGGGTGAACCAAGTAATCGAAGATATACTTCGGTCATGCTGTGGCAGGGAACCCAAGAAGTGGCTAAGCTATTTGCACCTAATCGAATTTGCCTACAATGCTTCTTATCACCGAAGTATCGGGGATGAGCCCTTTTAAAGCTTTGTATAGACAAGACTGCCTAATACCATTAACTTGGTCTGACCCATTGATTAGGGTCGAGATGTCCAGACAGATGCTTGACGATATGGAGTAGCAGATGTAGTCAATCCATAAGGATATAAAAGCTGCCTAAGATAGACAGAAGTAGTATGCAGATAAGAAGAGGGCATATAGAAAATTTGAAGAAGCAGATATGGTCTTCATTCGAGTACGTCCCAAAAGAAGCTCTCTATCTCTTGGTGGGAAGTATAAGAAGTTATCCCCTAGATACTGTGGGCCATATCTGATTACAAGAAAAGTGGGTGACTTAGCCTATGAACTTCTTCTGCCTCCTCATCTCAAAGTACATAATGTATTTCATGTCAGCCTACTTAAGAAGTATGTACCGAGCCCGAACCATCATGTGCTTAATGTTGAACTCTTAACTTCTTCAATCCAAGGTTGCGAGGTCAGGAGAAATCCCATGTTTTGACACTATGAATCCCAAGTACTCCACCTGGTCAACAGAGAAAGAACACTTGCTCTTTTTTGCAAAGAGTTGGTGTTTCCTTAGGATTTCTAGGACCTTGTGCACATGATCTTCATGATTTGCAGCATTCTTTGAGTATACCAAGATATCATCAAAGAAGACAAGGCATAAGATGATTAAGATGATTAAATGTTGCCGGGCATTAGTCAAGGCATTAGTCAATCCAAATGGCATGACTGTGAACTCATACTGCCCATAGCGAGTATTGAATGCTGTCTTCGAGATGTCGTGTTCCTTGATTCTCATCTGGTAGTACCCGGATTTGAGATTTATCTTTCTGAACATTTGGGTCCCACTTAACCAATCCAGAAGTTCATCAATCCTAGGGATACGATACTTATTTTTAATTGTTAATTGATTCAATCCTCTGTAGTCAATACAGAGTCTTAACGTTCCATCTTTCTTCTTTTGAAAGAGGACGGGCGCACCCCAAGGTGAGACACTGGGTCTGACGAATCCCTTCTCTAACAGTTGTCTTAATTTCTCCTTAAGTTCTATGGCTTCAAGAGCTCTCATTTTGTATGCACGCTGGGCTACTGGGACTGATCTCATGATCTACTTCGCAAGATGGAGGAATCTTAGTCAGCTCTTTAGGGAACACATCTGCATACTCACTTAACCACTCTGGTTCTTCAGCCTTGCATTTTATGTATCTTAATGATATAAACGGCTTGCCTCTTTCTGAGCCCTTTTAATAATTTAGAAGCCTTGACTAATTACAGCACTGGGGATCCGAAAATTCCAGTTCCTTGAACTTTATTCCTGTGAAGGTCAAGGAAAGAGATGGTTCCTTTATGACAATGAATGTCAGCGTGATTCTTATGGAGCCACTCCATTCCAAGGATTTCATCATAGACTCTCAGGGGTAGGACTCTGAACTGGCACTCTGCTACGTTTCCATCTAAACTAAACTGAATAAGGTCTATCTCAAGGTGTGTAAAAAGAATCTTTCCACTGGCCAATTCCACTTGCATAGGTTTCCCTGATTTTTGATTTAGGACTAACTTACACGGACATCCTAGGGAAATAAAAGAATGAGTACTACGTGAATCAATCAAAAGCTTGAATTGCTTACCCTGGTACTCCGTTGGAGTCTGGAAGACTAAAAATTGACGGTTATCTCCCTGATGCTCTATTGTTGCTATGAGAGGATCTGGCTGACGGGGCCACGGTTCCCTCGCCTCATGATTTTTCCAAAAATGATAAAATATTAAATTTTTATTTTGATTTCATCCACGCGAGATCCTAAGACTTAAGAGGTTCAGAAAATAATTTCTTAAACAAGATAAATGATCTTATTGGAGATCTATGACATAAGTCCGGTAACAAATTTTGCTTTATCAATTCGTCACTTATACAACATGGAATTTTCCCACAAAACATTTCTTTATTTATATAAAGGTTGCAATATGTACATAGAGCAGCTCGGCTCGAGAAGTCAAAATCTCCTCGGGAGAAGCATAAGATGGCGATACTGGGCTATAGACATGCCCTGATATAAATGTTCCCTTACTGCCAACAAGGGAGTTACTATCTTCTCCTTAGGAATTAAGTGACTAAGGAGTTTGTAGATATGGCAGGAAAGTCTGAAATTTTGAGGCGTTGGGTGATATAAAATAACACCATGTATCACTTTGAGCCTCATCAGAATCATGGTCAAAAAAATATTCTACCTCAGCATTGCACATTGGTTGCAAGAGGCATGGACATACTGCCCTGTAAACCACTTGTGCTACCGTCTCTCCGTCCGCTGGGTTAGGGAAATATAAATTCTCGAAATGGCTTGCGAGTCAGCTCGTTTGAGTTGTATAGCGGAAGAGATGAGATGCTCGAAGGCGAAAGCAGTCATGTCTTGTGACTAGGTGAGGTTGGGAACACCAGATAAGTGTGGAACTTCCATCTATAAAACCAAATTCTTTGATTAAAATTCTTCGTTAATGAAGCTTAAGGAATGAAAACACAACACGTAAATGCTCTTTCTGAGTTCTTATTATAAATTTTGGATAAGAATTCATTTGTCCTTATTAGCTTTCAACAATGCATTGATACCAGCTGCTGTGAGACCCCCGCCCCCTTCGCCGTCGCCCCCTCTGAGGGCGCTAAACGGGGGAAGCAGTGTCTGCCTCACGCGTGAGGTAGGGATAAACACTCGGGGCCTCGTCCATGGATATCCAGACAAGAGACTAGTCGGGCGGTTCTGCCAATACTAAACCCGAAAAAACTTCCCTCACCCAGAAGGCACGGGCGATTCTTCTAGGGAAAATCTTTGAACGGGAGAATTAATCTAACGGGTCAAAGTTTTAACTATTCAAACTGACCTGACCGAACTTGAAGTCACATGGTCAGATCATATCACCGCTTTTTTTCCTCCTTTAACGAGGCACAGCCCGTCGTCGCTGATTCCCTCCCATAGAATAAGAGTCTTCTCAGGACTTAATCTAACTAATCGTAACTTAACGGTACCGCAGGAATCCCCCGATCGAGCCTCCAACCGGCCAATGGGTTAGCCAACTGCCCGACCACTGTATTGGTGGGATTCTTTTATAAAGATTTGGTTATGTTTTGCCCCATACCAAGGAAAAGAATTCTTAGGCCCCCTAGCCGACATTTCATGCAAAAATTAAGGTAGGCATATCGCGTACACACCCAACATGAAATTGCCATTTATAACAGATTCGGCTGTATTTAAAACAATCCTTCAATGAAAATCATAATATTACTGATCATCATCCTCCAAAATTATGAGTCCATTGTATTACAAAATATGTCATCTGGACTATCCGTTGAAGACCAGCTGGCCAACCAACGAGATCTAATATCAAAATTTGACTCACAAAAGTCATTCTTTTTAGTCCATCCGAATCTTCCTTGACGCACGCATGGGTGTCCTAGCAATCGCGAGCCCGTGCATCACCTGGTCAAAACCCTCTAGGATCTTACTTATGCGTCCGAGCACTTCACCCAAGGACCGCTTCATCGGTCCTTGCCCATTGTATCGGAAGCATGCCATTTTAACCGTACGGAGGCTAGTCAAGACCTCAGCATACTTTGCCTGCGGCGGCAAGCGACGTCCCTCCACGACTCCCCACTAGCTATTGCAATGAGCCTCTTCTTATCTTAAACACATACCAAATGCTTCCTCCAACATTCTGGCGTAAAACAATCCTTTAAAGGAAAACAGAGGTTCTATGCAAGTAAAATTTCCAATTTGAGATTGGTTTCACAAAACCCTTTTTCCTTAATCCACAATTTCATAATGAGAATCCTTGATCTCTCATGAGGGTAATCTACCCATCATTTGACCGACTGTCCAACTAGATTCTTGGTGATTTCGGAAGGAAGAACTAGTTAATTCAATGGTAGTCTATTCTTTGTATTAATAACTGGAATTGGTCACACGAGGTTTTTGCTTGATTCAGATCGAGAGATGGACAAGTAGTTTACTGAACCATCCCTCTCATAGTCGTGGTCTAACCAAAATCATTCGGTTTAGTTCTAGCTTTAATTCCAAGGATTTTCTTCAGATAAACATCTACTGAACTTCTAACTGTAAGGAAATTCTAACTTTGTGAATTTCATTCCTTCTTAACCATAAGAGATTAAGAAATGGTTTTATATGAGAATATCGGATTTTAATGAAAATACTCTTCTTCCATTTAATCTAATTTTGGGTAAATACCAATTTAGTGATTCAACCACATAAATATCCAAAGATATTCTTTCTACCAACTTCATTTATCAACCCTAATTCTCTAGGTGGAATTATGGTGAAAATTCCTCTTTTGTCACCAAAAATTAATTCAATTCTTTCTCTACTTAAATACCATTAAAATTCTTCTTTTAACTAAATACAAATACCCATTTTTTTGAATAAGCTTACAATTCCTCTTTTCCTCGTTTAATGATTGGATTCAATTGTCATGGAAATTCCTCTTTTATCATAAAATAAATTTATCTAAAATTTCTCTCTAATTTTAAATAAAAATATCCATTAATTCAATTATGCCAAGAATTCCACTTTTACCATTTAAATGATTGAATTCCAAATGTCATGGGAATTTCTCTTTTATCATTTAAATTTTCTCAAGCATAATTTTTTTAAATCTAAAATTTCTCTTAAAATTTAATAAAAATATCCATTAATTCAATTATACCAAGAAATCCACTTTTACCATTTAAATGATTAAATTCTAAATTTCATGAAAATTCCTCTTTTATCATTTAAATTTTCTCAAGCATAAAAATAAATTTATGTAAAATTTCTCTTTTATTTTAAATAAAAATATTCATTTACCATCTATTAGTTTGTAGATAGCACACTACATATACAACATGTAGTCTAGAAATGTGTATTGGTACAAAACTTATCCATTCTCAAGAGAAATTATGGTCTAAAGATGCTTAAAAAATGCAAAAAAAGGAAAGAAAAGTGTAATTTGTCAACGTGTGGACATGCTTAATTTGTATGATATAGAAATTCTTATGTATGAATTTAAGTTAAAAACTTATGGACACTTGCACCGCCAGAAAACAATTAACATTTTTAAGCAAAAGGTCCAATGACTCTCCTAGTTGATTGGAAGAGTTTCTTCTCCTTTGTAATTCTTTTTTCAAATTGGATGTTTTTGGATTTAGAGTAAAATGTAAGTAATGTTTTATGCATTTTTTCCCACAAAAGTAATGGTTTTGTTAAAATGTTTGACATGAAAGTATGTCTTTTGTCTCCATAAATTTGAAAAAAGGTACATTTTTTGTTCTTTTTCCAGTACATTTTTTGTTCTTTTTCCAAAAATGGAGTTGAGTGAACGTTTGCACGATTTTGTGAACATTTTTCATGACTTGCCGTTATCTACCTCCACTAGTGAGATTATGTCACATCATATGCTCTAGACTATCTCCTGGCCTTCCAATTCTGCTTCTTCTAATGTAGTTACCACTGATTTGCCTTTGTATTTTCTCACCCTGAAGCCATTTACTGTCTTTGGAAAATGTGTGCCATCCTAGTTTTCTAAGGTGAGCTAATCAGGTCTTTCACTATGAATGGTCCTATCCACTGGATTTTGAGTTTTTTGGTGTGAGATCCTAGCTTGGAATTGTAGACCAATACGAGATATCCTTTCTAAAAAAATTTGTACTTGATATGACTATTAGTCCAAGCCTTTCTTCTCCTCTATACTATCTCCGCTTTTAAAGAGCTGATTTCCCTTCCTTCCTCTAAGGCTAGGAGTTCTTGTATTCTATGCTCCTGAGATTCTTCCATTGGCAACTTGAATGCCCACTCTCAGGCTGGGTACCACAAATTCCATAGGCATAACTGCTTCCAACCCATAAACTAGCTTGAATGGTGTTTTCCTAGTTGAAACCTTGTAAGATGTGTGGAATGCGCATAAGTCAGCATGTAGCTTCTAGTCCTAATCATTTTTGTTAGCATTTACAATTTTCTTTAGAATTTTGGTCAGAACCTTGTTGGTCAATTCTGCCTGGCCATTGCACTATGGGTAGTAATGTGAGGACTTTTTGTGATTGATCAGGTATCTCTCCATCAACCATGTCATTACTTTGTTTATGAAATGTGTGCCCTAGTAACACTGATTATTTCCACCAGCAATCCATGCCTAGCAAATGATGTCCTTAAAGAGGAACTTCACCACCTCTTCTGAGGAGTTTCTCTTTACTATTGAGATTTGTGTGATCTAGCATCCATTAGCATTAGTCCTTAGTTCATAGACATAGATATTGTGTGCACCTTAGGGATAGACATCCTAAGGTCATTTGGTCTCTGCATGGTAGGTGGTTCCCTTGATGTAGGAGTCACTTTATGGTGGTGAGACTGGTGAGATAATTAGGGGATGGTGGAGCTAATCTCGGATGCACCCATGTTTTTCCCTTTGTTCTCTATATATACAAGGTCCTACACTCCTTGGATGTGTAGAGAGAAGCTCTTGTAAAGTGCTTTGTGTGCAAGCTAACATATGTTGGTAATATAACTTGGTGGGTCCTTTGTGGGCATGAGCTTATCTCCTCATTACATTAAGGTAATCTTTGTGGTATTCATGCTATCATTTCATTCATGGTCTTTTCATTTGTTAACCCATCACATGCTAAATGCCTTGAGCATTGCTTATGTGCATTATGAGTTTGGTTATGCATCATTATCTTAGTGATTAACCATTCTTGCATTCCCCTCTAATCCCTATTTCTTAACATGGTATCAAAGCCCCTTTCTATGGGAGTGTGCTCTTTCATGTTTTGATAGGCACATCTTTGTGATGTGGGTCTTCTCTACATTGTTGGTGTCTTGACATTGTGTGGGAAAGTGGTGAGAATCTCTTGTTGATTGCATTAGTTGCAAAGTACAAACTGTTCTTGGCATTAGTTTCTCCATTACAACATTTTTTGTTTCATTAACTTATATGCTTGAGTAGCAAAGAGTAAAGCAATCCTTGAATAGTGGTCATTGACTTGTGTAAGTCAAAATCCATCGTTAATCTAGGTCTAATTACACTCTTAGTGAGTTAAACTACATCCATTGTAGTGAGCATTATTATCATCTTTGTGAATCTTCTTATGTGGTGCATAGGAATTTGTTTCATTCTCATGATTGAGTGGCACATTGATGAGTATTTCCTAGTGTTTCATAGGTTATAAAACCTAGATTAAGAAACCTACTTAATGCTTGAACTAAGTGGCATGCCTGAGTAGTAAGAGTCAACATTGTCCTTGCATAAACTTCTTTGTGAACGCATTGCTTTGTGCAAACCTAAAAGCATAATATCTTAGTGAGTGGTATAAGTGAGAATAAGAGAGGGGATTTAATGCTTAGGGACACAACATTGTGGGTTTTGTGTGGAAGATATCTCACTTGTGAGAGAGAGAGAGAGAGAGTTAAGCATTGAAGGAAAAGCTCTTAGAGAAAGTAGATCAAGGTGAGTGCTGTGTGCAAAAAAGGCATGGTTTGGAGGACAAATTTGTGAGTATTCTGTCAACAATCTACTGCATCTTCTTAGGGCTTTAGTAGCCTATCTCAAGGCATTGGGGCTAAGCACTATAGATCTATGTAATTGCTATTACACACTCAGTAAATGAGTACCAACAGCAGACATCCTCTTAAGCGAGCGATTGGTTTACAGAAAATCAGTACATTTCATGGTGATTGAGTTGTTAATCTAGTACATTACTAGAGAGCATTCGTTGCTCAGTTCATGGCATCAACTTCCATCAACTCCATCTTATCACAATCGAGCTTGGTTCATGGACATTATGTAGGTTTTAGAGCTACCGACTATAGTAGTACAGAGAGCTCATTTGTGAGCTTAATCAACATGGATTAAGCGGTTAATTCATTCTATTCGCTTTTTTACCTCTACTGGCAAGGCGTTTTTATTGCCGTACACTGTTCCTAACTTGCTGCAGAATCGCGGCAGAAGTTACGAATCCTCTCCTCAATTTCGGGCGCAAAAGTACGTGTCATTTTATAAGGTTTTTCAACCTTGGTGGTTGGTGTTTTTTTTTGGTATTTCTTTTACCCTTAATAATCCTTGACAACCTTGAGGTGGTGTAAAGGGTTGGTGCTATAAATCCTTTGTGATGTTGTGAGCTCTAGTGTGAGCAACACATATGATATATCATATACATCCCATGTGTGAGGAATAGGAACACATACTCCTTGGTGGATCTTACCTTTGTGAAAGACATGGTGACCTTATCTTTTCCATGTGTGAGATGGATCTTACCTTTGTGAGGAATAGGAACACATACTCCTTGGTGGATCTTACCTTTGTGAAAGACATGGTGACCTTATCTTTTCCATGTGTGAGATGGACGCAACATGGTACTTTGTGCGGATCTTGGTGACTCTAGACACTTCTTGTGTGAGAAGGAAGTGGTTTTGTCATCACAATGTGAATTTTTTGACCAACACTTTGTAATGTCCTCATGTTATAAAGGACTTGGATCAACCTTTGTGATAATGCATGTGATACTCTCTCTCCCTGTGTGAGTTGGAGGTCACTTGCATTCTTTGTGAGTTCTGCTTTGTGGTTACGTTGGGTGAAAGCATGATAAGGTGGATTGAAAACCTATGTCCTGGACAATGGTTTACAACTAGTTGTGAAACACTTTTATGCAAAGTTAGATAATTAAAAAATGGTTGTTTAATCTTGTTTCACATTTATTATATTTAAAAGGCACTAGATAAATTGCTAAATACATCTTATGATGATATTAAATCCACTAATATTGGTTATCTTCAAGTGTGGTAGCAACCAATGCAACTAGTAGAAAGTGTACAACCTTATCATGCTTTCATCACCCTGTTTGTCTTCAAGTGTGGTGGCAACAACCAATGCAACTAGTAGAAAGTGTACAACCTTATCATGCTTTCACCCTATTACCTTTGTTTTATATTCACTATGTGAGCACATGTATTGTGCACATCTCTTTTGTTGAGATCCTTGGTGATACTACTTCATGGTCTCTATGTGAGATCAGGATCCTTTGTGATGGTGAACTTCATCGACTTCTTGATGGAGATCAAATCTTGGTGGTGGTTCCATTCCTGTGTGCTAGATGGGACTTCATTCATGAAGACTACCTTGGTTGTACCTATATCAACTTGGTGACTTCTTTGTGATGGTTTTCTCTTGAAGATGGCATGAGTGGCAACATGCTCCTATTCAAGACCTTTGTGGATTTCTTCAAATAAGCATGAGTGGAAGCATGCTACATTTTTTGGTGACATTACATTTGTATGACATTCTATAGCCTATGGGTCATTTTTATCTTAGTGATATCTTAGTGAATTGTGTTTTCCTTAGTGGTAGATTTGATCCAAGCACACCCTGCGTGGTATGGATGCTTGATCAAGAGATGGTGTTGAGACTTGTGTGATCTAGCATACATTAGCATTAATCCTTAGTGGATAGATATTGTGTGCACCCTAGGGATAGACATCCTAAGGTCATTTGGTCTCTTATCATACCATGGTTTATAGGTGTAGGCATGGTAGGTGGTTCCCTTGATGTAGGGGTCACTTTATGTGGTGAGACTGGTGAGATAATTAGGGGATGGTTGAGCTAATCTTGGATGCTCCCATGTTTTTCCCTTTGTTCTCTATATATACAAGGTCCTACACTCCTTGGATGTGTAGAGAGAAGCTCTTGTAAGTGCCTTATGCAAGCTACCATATGTTGGTAATATAACTTGGTGGATCCTTTGTGGACATGACCTTATCTCCTCATTACATTAAGCTAATCTTTGTGGTATTCATGTTTATCATTTAATTCATGCACTTTTCATTTGTTAACCCATCATATGCTAAGTCAATTTAGCATTGCTTATGTACATTGATGAGTTCGGTTATGCATCGTTATCTTTGTGATTAACCATTCGTGCATTCCACTCTCATCTCTATTTCTTAACAATTACAGCTTGAGCTTCCGGCCACTTGGGGTAAAATAGACAGTAGTAGCCACAATGATGTACTCACATCTGCTGTCTTCTGTGGGGGGTGGCTTGATTGGTCCAACAACACCCAATCCCCACTTTATGAATGGAGATAGTGGCAGTATAGGTGAGATGGACAATCCATCAGAATCTCTGGGTTGACCCATTCATTGACAGACGTCAAATTTCTTTGCTTCATTGATGGCATTCCTCATGTCAGGTTGCCACCATAGGCCTACTTGCAAAAATCGAGATCACTAGTTGTGATAGTTTGGGATTATGTATGCAAATCGAGATCACTGTTGGTTGTGACAGTTTGGGTGCAATATAGTACCGCTAGAGAATACAACAGTTTGTGGTGTAGGTCAAACAAGAGTGCTATTTTTGGTGAATTTATGTTGCAAACAAGATACAAAATGATGGAATTAACTAGATTATTATAGAGAAGCTTGAAAAGAATAATTTCCATGCTTGGAGGTTTGGGTTAAAAAAAGTTCTGATGGGAAAAGGCTATTGGAACTACATTGAAGGTGAACATTTGGAGGCACCGGAGATACTAGAGATTAATCCAACTGCTGTAGATGTAAAAGAATACAAGGATTAGAATCAAGGAGCAAGGAAAGTCATGTATTGGCTTTCTATTAGTATACATGACACCATTATTGGGAATATACAAGATGCCAAGTCATGTATTGGCTTTCTATTAGTCACCCAAGGAGGCATGGGACACCTTGGTGAAGTTGTATGAAACTAACACAAAGGCATGAAAGATTTAGTTGAAGAATGAGCTTCATACTATGGTGAAGAAAAACATGTATGTGAATGATTATGCCTTGAAAATCAAGGGCATTGTAGAGCCCTTACATCTATTGGTGTTTCTGTGATGATGATGATAAGGTGGAAGTATGTCTATGTGGTCTCGGGCCACAATACAAGGCATTCAAGACAACATTCCCAACTTTACAGATTTGGTGTCAATGTTGATCATTAAAGAGAAGAGTTTGAGTGAAGACCAATCTTCACAAAACAAAGTTGGTTTGGAACAATAGACCTTCTACACAGGTGTAGGTAGAGAACGAGGTAGAGGTCGAGGTCGTGGCCAAGGTGGTGGTGGCCGAATAGGTAATCAAAATTATGGTCAGCAACAACAGTCCCATGAATCACAACAACAACACAGGTGGAAGAGGCCAATTGAGAGAAAAGGGGAGTCAAAGAGGTTGTGGAAATTGGCAAAGGTAGCAAAATGATACATGAGGCTATTTTTACTATGGCAAAGCTGGGCATGTGCATGTAGATTGCTAGAAGAAGAAAAGTGAAATGAGAAATGGAAAAGTGCAGCAAAATACCTATGCATGCTATAGAAGAAGTAATGAGGACAATGAAAAGTTGTTTATTATTTATCATGTGCTTAATCATGTGTCGAAAAATGATGTATCTACATGCAATGATGTTGTATGGTATGTGAATTCAAGTGCTTCGAACCACATGACCAGTCATGCCGAGTGGTTCAAGGATATGAAAAAACACGAAAAGCTAGGTTTTGTTGAAGTAGGAGATGATACTGCTCATCCAATTGCCCATGTTGGAACTGTGCCATTGTTTATGCAAGATGGTATGGTGAAGTACTCGCTGGCAGATGTACTTCACATTCTAAATATTATAAAAAATTTGGTTTCTGTTAGCCAGATGATTGAGTAGGGTTTGCAGGTGCACTTTAACCCTGATGGTTGTTGAAGACTTTAAAGATAAGTGTAGGTTGGTTGCAAAAGGTAATAGAGTGGGTAGAATGTTTACACTAGATGTAAATATTCAAGAAGTGAAAGCTGCAATGTTTGCACTAGGATCAGGAGTTGTGGATACATACATTTAGCATAAGAGAATTGGGCATGCAAATGTGTAAAGAAGAAAGTCACACAACTAAAGAAATTGTGACAGGGCTGCCTAAGTTTAAAATTAATGGTATGCAAAAAGAATGTGAAGCATGTCAGTTTGGAAAGGAGACAAATCATATATTTTCACATGATAGAAATGTGAGCAAGAATGTACTAGATGTTGTGCATTTAGATGTATGGGGTCCTGCAACAAAAACTACGTCTATGGGTGGCTATCAATATTATGTAACATTCATCAAGAAAAGTGTGGGTGTATTTCATGGAGGAGAGTGAAGTTTTCACTCATTAATCAAAATTTTAGACTGATGGCTAAAAAGCACAAACAAGAAAGCATGTGAAGTGCCTAAGACTAGATAGAGGGAGAGAGTACTTCTCTAATGAGTTCTCTAATATTTTGTAAAAGAATGGTATTTAGACAGTTTACATGTAGATACACTCCGCAGAAAAATGGAGTTGTTGAGCGGAAAAACAAGCACATTGTAGAGATAGTGCGAGCATTGATTGATGAGACAGAGAAGAATATGCCACATAGGTATTGGGATGAAGCTGTTTCTACAACAATCTATATCATGACTAGGACTCATTTTATAGCCATAGATGATGTAACGCTAGAGGAGAAACTCACTCGCAAGAGAAACCTAACTTGTCTCACTTTGAAGTTTTTTTATACATTGCCTATGTGCATGTGCCAGATGCGTTGCATACAAAGCTGGATCCAAAAGCTGAAAAATGTGTGTTTATTGGATATTCCCTTGATAAAAAGGGATGTAGATGCTATAACCCTACTACATGTGAGTTGAGGGTAAGCATAGATGTTGTGTTTGATGAAATGAGTAGTTGGTATGCTGCGAAATACGATGATGTTGGGGTTGATGTAATTGGAAATGTTACTACATAGAATGCAAGTCATGAATCACGGTCATTGAGTGGACTTGGAGAGTCCTCTTATGTTGGGTCTATTGATAGACCATGGACTAGCAAGCTATGTCAAAACACCAGTCTTGAAAATGCAGTTGGTACGTCACGTAAAGGCAAAGAGAAGATTGGAGAGCCTAACATTCCTGCAAGGCATTCTTTTGTTTGATGGAGAGTCTAGTGGCATGATTGCTGCTGTGAATCATTGGACTGTTGTTGTCCAGAATTCTGATTTCCTTGTTGGCCACCACCTTGGCCTCGATCACAGCATGTACCTCTCGGCCTCTACTTGAATTAGAGTAGAAGGCCTGTTCCGATGTGTTCTTGCTTTGTGAAGAAGAATCCTCACCTAAAGCCTTTTCTTATATGATCAGCATAGATATCCCAAAATCCTTTACCCATTAGGAAATTGGTCATTCTAAATTTTTAGGCATGAAAGTTATTCTTATCTAGCTTCTCACTAACAATTTGATTAATTCCGTCAGACATGTTTTCATGGAGGAATCAAATAACCTGCAAACAGACAGCTTATGTATGCAACCTGTAATACAGTAGTATCTCCTGTAAACTGTAGCAGCAATAACGGTACTTCAGCATAGCCTGTGTGTCACCAAATGTGACCAGAGTACATGTACATACACCCAGTATCAACAATACATGTGCCTGTCTGTACTTCCAAAATGTACTGCTACTCTGCAATAACTAGATTTCGAGCAAAAATAGTTCTCTACGAGAACTTCCAGAAAACTGTCGAAAATACCTTGTAATGACGAAACGGGGCCCATAACGCACCCAAAACACGAATCTTGCCAAAAAAAACTATTGTCCAATAGGACAGTATACCTGCCTTATAGCTCCACTTCCACGAAGATAGCTCCTCAATCGAAGATGTGTAGCTCCCAGTGTTACTGAGGGGGTGTTGTACCTAAACCAAGAAGGGGAAAGAGATGATGGTACTCTTACCCGTGTAGTACAGCTTCCTTCCTTGCTTGTTCTTGCATCTTGCTTGCCTCCTTAGCTCTCACACGAACCACGCTCTGATACCATAAAGAGAATGTGGGGGAGAGGGAGAGCTTCAAACCCTAGCAAGCAAACACACACACACACACACACACACACACACACACACACACACACACACACACAAGAGAGAGCAAGACGAAAGAGAGAGATGGATAGTTGAATTTTCTTCTATATTCTTCTTGTCTACTGAACCAACATAACATAAAGATAAGAGTACACACTATATGGGTTAGTACTCAAAAATTACAACATACAAGGGTCGGTCCATAATGTGAACCCGACTAAATGATCTGGTGCTATAACTATGCTAGTCTCTAGTAATCCAAAATGGCTGTCACACAGCCTGTCATCCCACTGACCTCTCCCCGTCGTGTTCCCTATTCCTCATCCAAATGAAGAAGAACGAGAACTTGGTTCTATGGTAAAGGTGCTTCTATAATGGGCTCTTATGGAGAGCGAGACTCTTGCTAATGCTATGTGCTCTTGCTATTGCATGTACTGTGGAACACTTGTCCCTAGTGGTACAATAAAAGAGACATGTCTCGTTTATTGCTTGATGATCATGGCCTACTTGGGATAAACCCAGCTTAGGATTGACACTAAATGTTTGAAATATTGTGGTGTTTGGACATGGTTTGATTGCTTCCTATGGGAGTGAATCTTGAGGTTCTTGGTCCTGCTCTCACTCCTTCACTAGAGTTACGCCCAAAGATAGGGTAGTGGAATGCCTATAGGTAAAGCTTAAAGGTAACTTGCATATTGAATTTGATATGAAGCACCTTGGCATAGTTCACTATTTTTTGGACATTAAGGTTTACAAGTCTCATAACACTACTTTCATTTACAAGTCTCATAACACTACTTTCATTTACCATGAGAAGTATTTATATAGCATTTTGTAAAAGTTTAACATAGTTGTTTATAACCTAGTTAAGTTTTTGATGATTCAAACTCCAAGCTTCTTAAGTACAAGGAGGATACAATAGTGCATGCAACACAATACAAAGGTTTAGTTGGATCTCTTATCTACCTCACTGTAAAACATAACAGGTGACGTGGTGACGGCTAAGGCTATGTTATGGAGATAGAGTGGCTTACAAGCCTTTTCCACCACAGCCTAATGTACTAACCATCGATTAGACCAACATGGCATTTATTGCACTACGTTCACTTCTTATTCCCATGCTAATATTTTGAGGTGATAGTATGAAAAGAAAAGTGATGATTTTGAGATAACTACATTTTTGAGTGGGCAAAGTTACCATGAGTATAGTTGTCTTCTTTAATATTTGTAAACCTTAAGCCCTAAACCCTAACCTAAGGTGTAGGAAAGCCTTGTTATTTCCTCAAGGGAGCTCATACCTTTTGACGATCGTTAAGGGCACGAGGATTTGGCTACTACTGGAATGGGGCCCTACCAAGATGGAATTAAAAAAAAAAATATTGATTGTTTGTGGATTACATTGGGAGGAATATGAGAGCTACAAGATTCACTCAAATGTATTAATTAAATTTTTTCGGTGGTGCTTGTATTTAATTTTTTGATAAAAAACCTTAGGCACATTAAGGTTCCAAACCTTAGTGCAGGATAAATTCAAATATTAATTATTAGCCACGATACAAATACAAAAATTATAATATATCAAGATTTTTTTAAAATTACAACATATTGAAAATTAAAAAAAATTCTAGAATAGTCCAGTTGGCAAGCTCATTAAAATTATTATAGTGTGCTTTGTGCTTGGTTTCTTTGGAGATCCTGTGTGCCCCGCCGCGTCATTGTGGCTTGCTTACAAAGACACAAAAAATGGAGTTGGCCATGCTTGCCTTGTATCTTCCTCAGTAGGAGCCCGCCCAACGAAGCAGCCCACCACGATGGGCACAAGGGTGTTGGTGCCCTCAAAATTGTTGATGTTCTTGGCTGAGATGGCCGTGTAAGTTACAAGGTTCGATGCTATGTCGTGGTCAAAGAATCTCTCCAAGAGCTCCACGACTGCAAGAATATATATAGCATTAAGAATTTCACTAAGCTTAGATTAAGAGAATTGGTGCACTAATTAGATCGACGACTTACCCACGATTAAAGAGCATGCGTTCATCCACCCAATGATTAGCCTCCTCTCCTAGTTAGGAGTTTCGGCTCTTGGCCGCTACCGATTCTCTGTCCGCCCGGAATGCCATGGTTAGGGTTTTTCCAAGAAAAATGAAATCAAAAGCATGGAAGCTCGCCAACGACCAACCACAATTGTACGCATAATGTAAAAAAAAAACTTCATATTCAAAAAAATCTATGGGAAACCTCAAAGAAATGCGTACAATTGAAGCTGAAGTTTCAACATAGTTTTAATATCTTTTAAACACCATTTGATGGACAAATTTGGCATCGTATGGGTGGCTTTCATGCAATCCATGCGCGTGGCAACTCGCTGGTGCCCCAAGATTTGTTTCTAAAAATAAGCCTTGAACCTTTAAAAGTTTTTCAAACTTCTTTCCTAAGGTTAAACAAAAGAAGATATTATTTATTTCAGAAAAAACGTTGTGGGTGCATATTAGGAGGAATATGAGAGCTAAAGATTTGAACCCTTGTGGCTAGTGGGCAATCTTTTATGTTTGAACTAGCCAGCGGTCTCTAAGAGTGGCGCCCAAACCAACTCGTAGGTGACGTTGTGTGAAAGGGCGACGCGTTTGTCGTCTGGAGACGGGCATATGTGTGAAGCCGTCGCTCTTCGTGCTTTAGGGTTTTAAGGTTTCTGCTCTCCTTCTTCAGGCCCTCTTTTTTCTTGCTTGCTTGCAGCAGCTTGCTGCGGATCGTGCCTGTGTCGGGAATCAAAATCGAGAGCTTCTAGAAATGGTATGCTTCTTAACCTTGCCTTTCCTGCAACACATTCTGTCAACGATTTCGTGTTTTCGATAGCGCTGTGTAATGGCTGTGCGTTCGGTTTTGGCTATGTCTGTACCCGTGAACGTTCGCTGTGGCTATGGTTATGTCGCGTTCAGTTCGCTATAGCTATGGCGCTGTAGCGTTCGGTTCTGGATGTGGATCTATAAGGGCCATGGCTTTGGTATATGCTCAGGGTTTGATTTCCATGTACGCTTTACTTTTTTATGAAGAAGTCTTTCCACTCATGTGAGAAAAGGTCCGGCTTTGGTGCTCGACATGCTTATCATGTCTCTGCATCTACAAATCTGTCTGATAAAGCTTTGAAATGCTAGGGCTCACCATCTTAGCTTTTGCCATTGTCAATTGAGTAGACTTTTCTGCACTGTACTTCCAAGGTTCATGATCTTGGTTCCCCACCCAACAATCGTGATGGAGTACAGAATGGTCATCCCCCGGTCATGGGGATGACCATTCTGCAGGTCAGGGAGACCGGCGCTAGCCGGGAGCCCTGTTATGCAGAATGGTCATCCCCATGCCCATTTTGTCTAGCGCCGGTCTCCCTGTTATGCAGAATGGTCATCCCCATGCCCATTTTGTCCGTCATGGTTGTCGGGAGCAGCACCCAATGGAAAGTCAACACATCAGTAGGCAGAATCATGAGCAAGCCCACTAAATGGGCAGAAGGTGTTGGGAGCAGTGACCAGTCGTCGTTAAACACGTTAGCAGGCAGAATGGACAGCAGTTCAATACACGACACATCAGCAACCATCAGAATAGACAGCTCACAATTGATTAGATAAATGCAGGTTTGTCCGTTGCAATTTACAGGCTGCGGCAGAAAATCTGCGACCGATGAACATGCCGGTGACCACTCAGAATGTGTCATGCAGCCACATAAGCGAAGTTAGTCTGAACTATTCCTGCAAGGTCTGAGAATTTCCCTATTTCCATGACGACCCTGCATGGTTCCCTGGTTACCCATTTCTCACCCAGACAACAGACCACTTTTCCACAACCCCTCATTTTCTGCAGGGGAATTGATTCCTAACTCCGGGGACCAATGAAGAACCCCATTCCCTTTATCTTTGTTGGTCTTGGGAAGCAGTTGTACTGGGAGCATCCCCTTACCTTAGATGAAGTTTGAGACAAGCAAGAGCATTATGTTCTGGCTGCTGCCATGTCTTTGGAATCATTTATGGTTAATTCTAGCGGATTTATCTGGGGCTATCTAGATGTGCTGCAATGCTTAATCAAAGGTACTTGGAGCTAGCACGGTTAATTGTATCTGAACATTGGAACTTTTTTGTTATATACCTGGCTTGACATGAATAATGTCTTAGCGTGTAGGTGTGAAGCTTTGTGAGTGGACTCTTGCTGTAATGAATGTCGTACTGTCTCTTACTAAATTGGTAATCTTTTTTTGGTATATGGTGTGTTCTGTTGTAGTCTATCATGCACAATGAAGTCACTCAAGTCTCGTGAGTGGTTGATGGTGTGTCTGTAGCTGGCAGTCCATGCTGTGCAATATGAAGCTGATTATTGGAAGCCTTTTGTGATTGCATTCATAAAGTTAATACAGCTGGCTATGTTTGTAACTTTTTCTGATGGACGTTTCTGCTGTTAGGGGTGTATCTGAATATGGCCCTTGGTTATGTTTTTCTTCATCTAGTCAATGTAAGCTTTGCTTTTATCTCTTTGACAGGATACGCCTGTGAAGCTTGCAATAGTGGTGAAGGTCATCGGACGGACTGGATCAAGAGGGCAGGTGACCCAAGTTAGGGTCAAGTTTCTGGACGATCAAAACCGTCTCATTATGAGAAATGTGAAAGGTCCAGTCCGAGAAGGTATGCATTGGCTTTGTTTTAGTTTTCTTGCATGGGACAACAGGGTTTTTTTTTTCTGATTGTTTTCTGTCTGAGAAGGTATGCATTGGCTCTGTTTTAGTTTTCTCGCATGGGACAGCGATAGGGTTTTTTCTGATATTCAAGGTGATTTTGTCAGGTGATATTCTCACTTTGCTCGAGTCAGAGAGGGAGGCTAGGAGGCTTCGATGAATTGTGGCAAATTTGCATAGTTTTTGTGGTATTTATATTTTGTTTGTGGGAGTGAGTTAATTGGTAGAGGTGAAATGCCATGTCATGCCATACATGGATGGATACGGGAATACTTTGTGAGGTTTAATTGTAGTGGCAAACTTTTGTTTTAGCAAAGATCAAACGATGACGATCCACTGTAGTCAGCTGGTTTTTTTGTTTTCTAAAAGTTGAAGTTTAATATTGTTAAAATGGAGAATTAAATTTGTGGGGCATGATACTGTTGTTTAGCTTGAGATATAGTCCAGTGGGATGCCTGGTTAGACATTTCACGAGGCTGTCTGGCCTGCCTTGTGTGATAGCAGTGGTTCTTGATTGCCTGGTTGCCAGGTTTCCATGCAGTGTGTTCACTGTTGGGCCTTCCCTGCAAATTTTTTTGGGGTTCCTTTAGTAGTGACAAGTGGTGCCATTTAAAATTTGTTCTAAATGGATTGAGTTGAAGTGCAGTTTCTCCTTGGCTACTGTTGTAGCCTATCATCGTACCCCCCCATATTGCTCCTTTTTTGCTCTTCTTTTTCTTCTCCTCCTCAACTGCTATTGCCCCTCCTCCTATACTCCCTCTTATGTTGCAACTAGTGCTCCTAGGTTTGTGCTGTTGCCATCGCTACTCCTCCTCCTCATCCGTTTGCTTTCTATTGCTCCTCCTCCTCCTCCTCCTCCCCCCCCTGCCCCTGCCCCTGCCCCTCCCCCTCCCCCTCTTCCTTCTTTTTGCACTCATGTCTAACAAGGTTCTTTCAATGACAAGGAGAAAGGTGGTTTTGGTAGCTGCCTGGCTATTTTAGAACTCATTGGCAATCACCCAGCAATTCATATACAGAAAATCTGCAATGTGGATCTATGTATGTAGCACTGTTGGCCAAGTCATGTAACTTGTGTACATAGTACAAAAAGCTATAAATTATTATTGAGCACCTTGAATTCGTTTTCATGTTGCACCAATTCAGCACGAAAGCGCTGCTCAGAATCATCCGTCTCAGGTGCTTCAGGTCTTTCCCCCTCCCTTTAAGTAAACCTTGTACCATTTTAGCTTGATTATTTTTGGCACTAAGCTGCACACACATACAATGAGGAGATCTCTTTATCAACACAGATGCTACACAAATGTCGCAAATGCATCTGCACAATCACCCGGCTGATAGTGTTGTGCTTCTACTAATACTCTCCTCATCCTTTGCTTCTCCACCTTTGTTGCTTCTATTGTTCTTGCACACTACCACTTGTGTTGCTTTCTGTGTTCATTTTATTCCATCTCTCTCTCTCTCTCTCTCTCTCTCTCTCTCTCTCATACACACACACTCACACTCTTTTTTTTAGAAGTGAAACCACTGACTTTTTATAAACTTAATGTAGAACCGCTACCACCCAAAGTGGATGGAAGCTAAAAATAGGGGGAATACACTTCTAAGATATGCAAAGAAATGTCTCTTATATGATAGGCATCATATAGAGAGGTATGCAAAGAATGCTTGAAAAATGCTTACGGATCTAAGGGGTTATGCATGAAGGTCTGATGATTTCTATCATGAGTCCAGGTAATAAATTTGACCCAAGCAAAGAAATGGGCATATACATCTACCAAAATTGCTTCAAGAAGTGTTTTGATGGGAAATGAATCTGCAGGTGTGTTGACAATGCCGCAATGAATTGCTTGGTAATTGAACATTGTCATAATAGGTGTGAAACGGTCTCATTACAGGAGCAGCAGCGCACACGATGCGACGATGCAGCATGTCCTGTTGCCAATGTTTTCCCCATCGGTAACACCCCGAGCAGACATCTCCACGTGAACTTTTTGCTTATAAGGAAGACCATTCTTCTATATATAGCGTAGACATTGAGTCTAGCATCTAAGACTCCATAGTTGAGTGGCATGTTGCTTTATCCATGGTGGGGAAACCAGCATTCTATAGGCCTTTGTTGATGTTATTTCCTTCATAGGAATGGCAGTGTAACCAATCTCTTGTTGATCAAATTTTTGATCATCTAGACGATCTTGCATCTCAAGCATGGGGTTAGGCATGAAGGGTTGAAGCAACTCTCGTAGTCTATAAGCCAAATTGGTTGGGAGTGCATAC
Organism: Cibotium barometz; assembly: GCF_041138505.1. Classification (NCBI taxonomy): domain Eukaryota; kingdom Viridiplantae; phylum Streptophyta; class Polypodiopsida; order Cyatheales; family Cibotiaceae; genus Cibotium; species Cibotium barometz. The sequence goes on from NC_141074.1 coordinate 15,976,124, forward strand.
GCAAACCATAGCGCCTATTGGCCATTAGAAAGAATTAGGTATAACATCTTGCACATGTTTGACTCCTCTATAGGTAAGAAAGTATGCCTTTTTGGGTTCAGCCATTGCAAGGAGCGTTTGGAAGATACGACTCCAATGCACGCTTTCCAATGCCATGTTGTTGCCCTCCTCTAATCAACCGGTCTGAAAAAGGGCTGTCGAAATTGTGCCTTTGGAAAAGTCCATGATAAAGTACCACAGAGTGATGTCCCAATTGCCAAATGTATCATTTTGCACCCTTGTGCACATTTCAACCAACATTTTCGTCCAAGGTTGCATTTGGGCAGCAGAAGTATGGAGCATGGTAGCTTTCCTCTCACAATCAAGTGATAGTGAATGTTCAGGATGTTGAGTCCATGCATTTTAGGAGAGCATAACAACTCAAATTTCAGAAGGCAAAGGGCCTTTTTATCAGTGAGGGTTTTCCATAGACATTCCATAGCTTGTGGCATAAAAGCATCCAAATTCTTTTTGTTCCATGCTAGAAGTGGTAAGTAAACTTTATGTATGTCATAAATAATGAATGAAGGATTGAACAATTTTTAGGCGAACATGCAAAGACCATGTAAAGAGCTTCCAATAATCTAGCTTCTGTTGTATGCGATGCATCACCCATCAGGTTTCATCTTTGAGCGAAACAGACTAGCCTATGGGATAGCCCAAGTGTCGTATGATTTGTCTTGGTGGCACAATATTCCCCGGTCACAAAATCTCATGCTAATCCTTATCAAAGGCAGGAACTTTGACTTGTGAAAATTAATTTGTAGCCCAACAGCTAATCCATACAAAGCCAAAGCATCCATAATGGATTGTAGATCTGACTCAGTACTTCGGGGAAAGAAAAAAAAGTTATCCACATACGCTTGAACGACAAAATGCTTTCCATGCGGTAGTTGTAGTCCATATAAACATCCCCCATCAGTGAGTTTATCCATATACAATAGCAATGGATGTGTGGCAATGGCATAGAGCAATGCACTGAGGGGGCAACCTTGCCGTACTGATCTACCAAGTATCTAGGAGCGAGAGATCACCACCAAGAATGCGTCCAACAGTGCTATCCTTATACAACCAATATATAACATTACTCATCCTAGGACCAAACCTCGTTTTTCTCATTACTTGAGCAATGTATTCTCAATGCACCGTAGCAAAAGCCTTGGTAATATCTACTTGCATGATTAGCACATCTTATTTGGTGTACTTGGCATATTTAATGCCAATGTGGGCAATTGCAATATTATCATTAATCTGTTGATGTAGGACAAAACCGTACTGAGCTGGATGGAGATCCGCATAAAGACACCTTTCAACCAATTGACCAACATTTTAGTTATGAGCTTATATATAACAGGTATCAATGTTATCGGACTCCAATCAACAAGAGACTCACAATTGCTTTCTTGGGGCCAACTTAATCAAGCTTTCCTTCCACGAGGATGGGAATAGCTGAATCTTCCAACAATGATTAACTATGTGAAGGATCGTATCCTTGAGTTGTCCCTATAGATACGAAAGAATTCCACTGTGAGTCCATCCCATCCTAGGGATTTCCATGTCCAAGAGATTTTAATGCAGCATCAAGTTCCCCCTACAAGAAAGGCATGTCCATGCTGAGAGCATCTTTAGGCAACACTGTAGTAGTCACTTTATCCAACAACACATTTCTGGCTGCAACCACATGCTGAGAAGGTGACAATGGGGTTGCAAACAATTGTGGGAAATGGTTCAAACAGTCGCTTTCTAATTCAAAGCTATCCATGGTCCAACTCCCATTCAGTTTCTTAACCCGAGCAGTTAATGCCATCCAGTTTCTATCTAGTGAGTGTTTGAACCTAGATAATGTCGGCCTTTTATTAACAATAAGAAGTTTTTGCATAGGCAGTCTACATGCATACATACTCATACCAAAATAGAGTCCCAACCAAAGGGGTGCATGGTCCGAAAGGGTCATTGAGTGGTCCACCCACATGTCTAATGTGAAGTTATCATATGTGTCAACATTTAGCAGGTACCACCACCGGTCTAATCTCCCCCCAATAATCAGAATGCGCATTATGATCGAAAGTATAGCCTTTGTCATGAGGTTTGGACAATACCTAGATATCAAAAGCATTGATGCAAGATAGCGTATCAGCCTGATTGTCTTCCCTCATAGTAGCTAGGTAATCATATATATATTATTGTCCATATATCTATCAATACAATTGCCATCAGATAGATGGGAATGAATGGATGGATGGATGGATGCGATGAGAATAGGAGTGACGAGAATGTGAGGTGAATAGATGGTATTGGTATGGCATAATAGGTACAGTTGGGCAGTGGTACATCAGCAAGTACATGTGTTACACAATAGATGCACAATAGGTATAGTTGGGCATACCAATTTATTAGCCAAAATATAGTGTCTATAATTTTTCACATGGCATAAACCATGGCCAACCCTTCTCTCTCTCTTGTGATGTAATTCATTCTACATCATTAAGTTGTCCACTGGCAAAACAAAAAGGGTAGTCCAATTTGTGCTCCCTGGTTGTGCCAGCACACATCCAATGGCCAATGGTAAAGTTTGATGCATAAATATGCACATGGAAGATTATGTCCGAATTAGGGGGTCTTAAGATTGGTGCAGTTACTAGGGCCTTCTTAAGTTATGCTTACTAACATTCCTCGATCCATTCAAAGACTACTTGCATAGAATACTATGAACCTTATGTAGTACTCGACGTGTCCCTACTCCCTTAAAATTTATGGTTGTTCCATGATCAACTTGACTTTGCTTTAATCCATGGAGATACCATTTTTTGACATAATGTGTTCTACTAAAACACCATGCTTGACTTAAAATTGGCATTTCAATGGGTTCAAGGATATTCGATACAAATAATACTTTCTCAAGCAGGCTAGATGGCCTTTTCACTTGTTAGAGTGAGCACACAAATCATTAATGAAAGCTTCCAACCACTTCTATAGATAGTCTTTGAAAGCTATACACATTATTGGAACATTGCAGGGGAATTTGTTAGTCCAAAGGGCATAAGCTTATAAGTAAACATGCCTCCCATAATCATGAATGTGATCTTATGCTAATCCTTTGGTGTGATAGACACTTGGTTATACCTAGAGAATCCATTGAAGAAGCTATAAGCCTCTTTGTCATCTACTCTTTATAATTCATCTTTAGTATTTATTCGACAATGGTGGTGGGTAGTGGCCTTTTCGCCTAGCCACATTGACTTTTTAAAGGTCTACACACACGTAGCTTTTCATTTTTCTTTGGCACAATGAAAATGGGTGATATCCAGTCAATGTGCTCAATCTCATAGATCTCTTCTTTCATAATAGCATAATACTTGGGGTTTATCTCATATGGCCTTTGCTTGCTTGTTCTTGATCCCTCAATGATAGGGATTGTGTGTTGTACCACTTGTGGTGATATTCCCTTCATATCTATGTACTTTTAGGCAAAGAAATCCTTGAATTCTTTTAACCACTCAACCAATACTCTTTCTTCTTCATGAGTTAGGATTTTGGCAATGAACACTAGTTTGGGCTCCTCCCCAAGTTCAGCCAAGTCCACCACTGCTTTAACTTTAGTAGGTCCATTAGATGAGGTTCCTTCTTAACCCGCCTTAGAGAATTGGGCTCTAAGGAGGCGGACAAGTGTTTGCTCACCCAATGTATACGTTCTATGATGTTCCATAATTGGCCACCCGTAAGTTCATTATATCATCTTTCTTGGCATTAATTTGGGCCGATATCCTCTTGGCTTCTTGCTTTGCCTCTACTGAGGATTTGTTTCTTTTATGCCTTTTTGATTTAAAAAGTCAAAGTTTAACTTTTTTTTTTGGGGTCTCTCATGCTTTACCAAAGGTATTAATATTTTCTAGCTCTTCACCCTAATTTTCTAAAAATGCCTCATGCACTTTTGTAGCCTCCACATATCTTAGTCCATTGTGTATATGTCCATTGTCTCCATAACATATTGTTACATCTAGCCTAATAGCATTTTTGCCTTTACCATCTTCTTATTTGCTCCCCTCTTGGTGATGTTTTGATGTCAGACTTTGTTATCAGCTTAGTTTTTGACATTTGAGCAATAATCCCCCAACTATCATAATGATGATGAAAGTCAAAGGTCTATGCATAATTGTATCCAATCCATGTAGTTGGTTCCCCAACTAGGAAATACGTTGATTGTTAACAATATGCGCATCTAGTTTTCACTAAAATATAGAGATGGGAGTGATGCATATATCAAGTTTTCTCCTCAACCTTGTTTGGCGCACAAGGCTCTAGTTTGCAGAGTTGCAGTGATGTAGTTGGATATGATGACTCATTTCCAAAGAGGTTATCCTCCATAGGGTGATTCTTCCAAGATTGTAAATCCAATGTTCCATCGACCATTTTTACAATAAGATCCATCCGTTTTCTAGAGCTGGTTTTTTCCATTTTTCCTTAGCATTTTTTTCTAGAGCTGGTGATAATGCTCACTCCTGCTCCACCATCTAGGATCATAGTAGTTACCTTATACCCATTGTGGTGGATCCGAATGGTTGCATTTGTGTTTTCATTTTCAGAATAATACCCCAACTAGTTCATTGGAATTTGTGCTATCATTCTCACAGCAGCAATACCCCAACTAGTTCATTGGAATTTGTATAAATTTAGGAGCATTCCTCTCTTTTCTCAATGCTATGAGGTTTTGATTGTTGGTTCATGTCATGTTTTAACCCATGTTTTAAAGTTCCTTCAACCCATGCTTTTACGTCTCTCCATAGGGTGGGATTGCTATACAAAGCAAGCGTCCAATAGGCATTTTCACCTATGGTGATGACAAAACTACCGTCAAGCTAGCTACTTCCCGTGGTATGCTACTTCACTATCCCTTATCACACATTTGATCCCATTTTTGGATATAGGAGTATATACCTCTTCCATTGTTTCAAACATGAGGTCATTCTTTGACTTGCTCATGAAGCTAATCTCTTACTTATCCCCTTGTTCTAGAATTGGTATTGGAATGTCTAATTCTCTTTTTTATCATAAATATTTGCTAGGGTATATTATCTTAAGGGTTTGATTTCTTTTTAGCTTTTTCTCATTTTTTTTGGGCTTCTCTAATCAACCCCCTAGATATTTTGAGTCTTCCAAAATCCTTTTTTTTTTTGTGTTAGGATATTCTCCCATGCCCTTTAGGTTTTCTGGTCTTTGTGTGGGGATGCTTTGTTGACTTGACCCTATTGAACATGTTTCTATTGTTTATTCATTAGAACCATCCTAGATTAGGACCATTGACACCCTTGCCTACCCTTTTTGGTCATCTCCTCCTACCTTTTTTAGAGATAGAAATCAATGTGACTGGTGAACATCCACCTTGTCTTTGTTTGTCTAGTGGGTCTAGGCACTTAGCACATTTAATGGTGCTACAATACGTCTTGATTATTACATCATGATTTGTACATTAATCAAGTAGAGGATTGTTACTGGTGAAAAAGTTGTTTCCTTGCTTGTTTTATAAGGACAATCCTTGATTAGGTGGTCCACTCCACACTTTGTACATGTAAACATTGAAGTTGTTTTTACTTCTTGTTTGTGGAGGCTCTATTGAGTAGGAGCACCCAGTTTATGTGTGGGAAATACCTTATGACGTCCTTGACAATGAAAACACTATATTGGGGGCCTCCAAGTTGCTGTGTTCATGTCTCTCCCCTTCCATTATTGGATAGAGGTGTGAAACATGGGCACTAGCATTGCTCCTTATATAACATAAAAATCAAGCACAATATCCTATATCTCCTCATAATACTCATGATTACGTTTAGACATGTAGATTTTCCCTTTCTTATAGTGGTTCTTTGACCTAAACACGATTGATTAAGATAATCTTAGGTGGTTGTGATGGGCAAGACATGTGTGGTGGTAAGGCTATCGGGTACCCTATAAATTCCCCATGTGTATCCTTGTCCTCGCATAGGTGTAGGTTCAGTATTACCATTTTAGGGGGTTGGTGGTGCTGGTAGAGCTAGGGTTGGTCTAGCTACCGATACTTGTGCTATTGTAGTTGAGTACCATATTTGCACATAAATGTCTCATGATTTCCAAGGCAGCATTTGCAATGTGTGTAATAGAGTAATGGTTTGGTTCTCACAGATGTGGGCATTCACTACTTGTATGATTCTATCTACATATTGAGCACCAGACTAACTCCCTTCTTGGATAAAGGTGTGCATTGTTGGGAGGTTCCTTTACCTCTTTTACCTTAGTCTTTTCAATAATTGTCGATGTCAGTTCATTGACTGTCATATTCTTTTACTTACCTATCCCTAATGTCCGGGTCATTTCTTGAGCCAAGATGATTCGCCATCAAGGTTCCTTTACCTCTTTTAGCTTGACCTTTTCAAGAATTACCGATGTTAGTTTATTGACCGTTATATTTTTTTAACCTTTATATCCCTAATGTCTGAGTCATTTCTTAATGACTCGTCAACTTAAGGTGGTGAAGCCAAAGGAGTCTTGTTTCATCAATTTGGGAAAATTCTAACATTTTATCCCTATTGTATGGCCAATTTGTAACACACATCCAATGTGGCAGGTTTTGACAATAGTAGATAGCCATGCATTCTAGGGGGCATGAAAATAACTATTCATCATCAGTGAGCACACCGAGAGTACTTGATGCTATAGAGCTATGCCAGTGGGCTTCATTTGTCACATCTCACAACCTAGCAAAGCTTGGCACAAAGACCTTTTAAGCTGATTAAAACTGACTTTATCTTCTCGCTTAAGTGTCTAATACCACTAATGTGCCTTCCCACCTAATGTTAGGAAAAAAGAATGGATCTTGGTGAGCTTATTGATGTCTCCACATGTTTTACAAATGGAATCAAATATTTCTAAATATTGGGTAGGATCCCCAACTCCATTGTTGAAGCTTTGCATTAATTTGGCTATATGATATGGCTTCATAGGATTTTGCTTTGGGACAGGAGCTTGAGAAATCCCCAACTCCTTGGCTACCACCCTACCTATTTTAGTTTCCATTCTTCATAAATTTGTTGTGGTAGTTGTAGTTAGGACTAGAATAGGCTTATATAGTTCAACGAAATGTATATTCCCTCTCCCTTTTCCACTCCCCCTTCCTGGATGGATCTCTCTATAATATTCTTGTCTACTTGAGGGTATGGGAAAGGATCGGATTTCAACATTCAATGCTTCTCCCCCTTGGGAAAATCTATCTTGCCCTTGCAAATAGCATTGTTTGCATGTAAGCAAGGAACTTAGGGTTGGTTATCATTTTGTTAATATCTTCCTTGGTATACAATTATTCTTTAGGTTCTTCCCCTTTATTAAAAGATGGTCTCTACTAGCCCATAAGGGCAGCCCCATTGCCCACTCAATCTTTGTTTATCATCTTGTTAATATCTTCCTTAGTATATAGTTATTCTTTGGGTTCTTCCCGGCTCAAGAGGGGGCATCCCCTCTACCAATACTTCTCCTAGGACTTAGGCCTATGTCCCACAGTCTTAAATATTCCCTTCTTTAGAGCATTTGGCTCTAGGATTAGCCCTCTTTTCTAGTGTCTCTAGTGTTGTAACATACCTCTGAGATTAACCAAGTTGTGATTAAAGATAATTCTAAGTTTTGGATGCTACAGATTTTAGTAATGAATTCCAGCAAGTTTTCAGTAGAGCAGTAAAGATTCTAAGTGTTAAAATTAAGTGAAAATTTAAGATTGAGTTTTCAATTAGTTAGTATACTCAAAGGAAGCCTTTAAGTATTTAGATAGACATGCAAATCGAAATTTGATAAAAAAGTAAAATGTGACCTATTTTTGGAGTCGACTTTCACATATAGTTGATTTTGGCGATTCCACCCACATTGGGTTGTAGACCACACATGTTTTGCTCTTCCACAACTTCTGGAGACTAGACATGGATTCTCCAAACAATTAAGACATCAGTAAATATATCGGGGAAGTACACAAACACTCTTTTTATTATTTTACTTTAAATTTTTTTAAGATTAAATAAGTAAATCGATAGCATGTATACGAGAGAATCCAAGTTGATATATGGAACGTTTAACTATAAGTGACTCTTGACTTTCTTAACTATACATGATCGCCTTAGTTCGACTCATAGAATAAACACTTTTGGAGTTAAAGAATTAGAAGATAGAATGTTTGACTAGCTTGTGACTAGATTATAGGTATAACCTTCATTAAGGACTGTTTGAATTAAAAGCTTGTCTCTATACTTGAGGTTGATTTTGATTGATTTGAATATGCTTGTCTTGAAAGATTATGGACTAGAGATGAGTGTAAGATGATAAGTATGACTTGTGATTGCTTTGTTTTGAAATGAATGATTGATATGCATGTGTATTGAATGATTGATATGCATGTGTATGATGAGACTCGACATGAGATTTTGAGATTTGGGCCGGCCGTCCTTAGATAGGGTAACGCTAAACAGAGAATGAGATTTATGCCCTCTGGGAGCCATGTGGTAGAACCCAGAGAGGACAAGATTCAGAAAGAAGCATATCCGGGACAACCGTGATGTCTTGTGTGGAGGTTGGGTGGACAAGCATCGGAGAAAGCCCTAAATTTGTTGGATTTTGGTCATTATGGCTAACCATGTTGGTCATTATGGCTAACCATGTTGTCGAGCATGGTGATGATGATAGAATCTTGAGATAGACACATACATTGTGATTGATTGAGATGCTATGCTATAAATTGATAGAGATTTATATCATGTGAATGTTTGTTTGAGATTACATGATTCTTTGCTTATGTGATAAGAATCTTGGATATAGCATGCATGCTTGTTTGCTATTTGAGAAGGTTGATTTGATTGTATTGCTATGTAGAAATAGCAAGATTAAGCGAGTTTAATATTTTTTTAGATTAAGTTATATGATTAAGATATGGTTAGAATATGGGTATGTCATAGTTGGTATCAGAGCATAGATTGGGCAGTTTGCACTTAATTACGGATGTTGCAGGTCTTGGGTGATTGATATTTTTTTTCTGTGATACAGCTAGAAGTTTATTTTGTTTGAAAAAAAGCTTTTGCAATTTTATTGATGAGGAGAAATTTTATGCAGAATAAGAGAATGCAGATGGGTCACGTATTTGTTCCCAGAGATGATAGAAAAGGCGTGGCATGAAGGCTTATGTTTCTGTTGTTTAGAAAAGGGTCATAAAACTAATGAGTGCAAAAACAAGCTAGCATCACGTGAGGTGTGTGAGAGATTAACTATAAGAGATCATCAAACAAGACAAATGTGCAAGAGAATGCACGTGGATTTTCAAGTAATGACAACATTCGCAGAGCAAGAGGAAAAGCTATTGCAACTATGGCCGAGGAGATTGAAGAATATGCACATGTCAATGTTGTTGTTCATGTAGAGGTGTAAGGCTGAAAACCGAGCTTCAATTATTAATAATCCTATCAAGATTGTGAATAATGTATTTTAAGTGTTGATTAGTTTAGACAGCACATATAGTTTTCAATCACCCAATGTGGTAAAATAGTAAGAATAACTAAATTTTTCCAAAAGAATCTTATGGTAGAGCTTGATTTGGGAAACTAATAGACATGTAAAGAGTATGTCAAGAATATGTCTTTCATCATAGGTGACCTCAAGTCAAAAGCTGATTTCCATGTGTTGGCTTTGGGAAGATATGATGCCATGTTAGGGATAGATTGGTTAGTGCCTAGAAAGGCCAAGATATTGTGTCATGAGAAGCGGGTTTGCATGATTGGAGATGATAGTAAAGATTATTACTACAAGGTCAAAGATGTGATGTAGAATTTAGAATGATGTCAGCGACGACAGAGCAAGAAAAGTATTTCATATAGTATACTATTTTCTCATTAAGTAGTAAATTAGTAAATAAGTGTAGGTTGAAAAATCTATATCTATTGTGGAGGTTGCAAGTCCATCAATAGAAAGATTATCTAACCACAATTGTTTGTAAAGTTTGAAAGTGTTTCACTTTCTAAGCTCCTTAATTGAAGAAAGAATAGAGGATCGCTCTCTTGTTGAAGAAATTTGACTAAGTCTAAAGCTGTAAGCAAAGTGAAAATAAGAGTTTGCAAATTGATCGATTACCTTGAAGTTTAAGACAATACGATAATAATGTTTTTCATCAAATTATTATTGTTTATTAAGTTGTGATTCCAAGGAGGCTTGTTTATGACATGGATAGTGACTGATTTACAAGATCAAGATACTTTGTGTAATGCCTCAAGATCTATCTAGTTTCTTATTTGGAGTTAAATTTTATGGAATTAAGACGAGTTTAGGAGACCAACTAAACTCTAGCATATACATGACTAGCTTAACATATAAAATCGTTTATCCAAGATAAGATCTATTGGAGATATGAATGGAAGAGAGTACAATACTGAGAGAAAAGAATGCTATAGTATTGAGATTTTAATAGATACAGTGATTATGGAGTATGTTGATTTTATCCAAGAGATAGGTAAGAAATGAAGAATGAAGTTAAGAGCATATTATATCAAGTTAATAACTTAGACAAGAAAGTTGTCAAGTCATTCGTTTCTAAGGCTACTTGAAGAAATCTCAAGACGAAGACATATGGATATTTCTAGTTTTCTTGAAAGTCAAAAGCATATGACTTCTCAAGTACTATATAAAGTATAATAGTTGAGTAAGAAAAACTATTTATTAAGGTCTAATGATTGAGGATAAAATATTTTTATCATTGAGGATGATGATTTATTAATGGGGAGAGAATGTAACATACCTCTAAGATTAACCACGTTTTATGACTAAAGATAATCCTAAGTTTTGGATGCTACAAATCTCAGTAATGAATTCCAACAAGTTTTCAGTGGTTTTTTAGCAGTAAAGATTCTAAGTGTTAAAATTAAGTGAAAATTCAAGATTGAGTTTTCAATTAGTTAGTATACTCAAAGGAAGCCTTTAAGTGTTTAGATAGACATGCAAATTGAAATTTGATAAAAAAGTAAAAAGTGACCTATTTTTGGAGTCGACTTTTACATACAGTTGATTTGGCGATTTCGCCCGCACATATTCTGCTCTTCCATAATAACTTTTGGAGAGTAGACATGGATTCCGCCCACGTTGAGTTGTAGACTGCACATATTCAGCTCTTCCATAATAACTTCTGGAGAGTAGACATGGATTCTCAATCAATCAAGACATCAGCAAATATATCGGGGAAGTACACAAACACTCTTTTTATTATTTTACTTTAAATTCTTTTGAGATTAAATAAATAAATCGATAGCGTGTATATAAGAGAATCTAAGTGTCGATATATGGAATGCTTAACGATAAGTGACTCTTGAATTTCTTAACTATACATGATTACCTTAGTTCGACTCATAGAATAAACACTTTTGGAGTTAAAGAATTAGAAGATAGAATGCTTGACTAGCTTGTGACTAGATTATAGGTATAACCTTCATTAAGGACTATTTAAATTAAAAGCTTGTCTCTATACTTGAGGTTGATTTTTATTGATTTGAATATGCTTGTCTTGAAAGATTATGGACTAGAGATGAGTGTAAGATGATAAGTATGACTTGTGATTGCTTTATTTTGAAATGAATGATTGATATACATGTGTATGATGAGACTCTACATGAGATTTTTAGATTCGGGCTAGCCCTCCTTAGACAGGGAATGCCGGACAGAGAACGAGATTTATGTCCTCTGGGAGCCATGTGGTAGAACCCAGAGAGAGGATGAGATTCAGAAAGAGGCATACCCAGGATAGATGCGATGTCCACAGTGTGGAGGTTGGGTGGACGGGCATCGCAGAAAGCCCTAGATTGGCTAGATTTTGGTCATTACGACTAACCATGTTGTCGAGCATGGTGATGATGATAGAATCTTGAGATAGACGCATACATTGTGATTGATTGAGATGCTATGCTGTAATTGATAGAGATTTATATCATGTGAATGTTTGATTTTGAGATTACATGATTCTTTGCTTATGTGATAAGAATCTTGGATATAGCATGCATGCTTGTTTGCTATTTGAGAAGCTTGATTTGATTGTATTGCTATGTAGAAATAGCAGGATTAAGTGAGTTTAATTTTTTTAAGATTAAGTTATGGTTAGAATATGGGTACATCACAAGTGTGTTAGGGTCCTTCTAGCATATAATTCTTGTTTTTGTTGGTTATAGATCTATAATTATTTTTGGATCTCCCTGATTTCATTTATACTTCCATCTCTTCACTTATAGGAAAAAAGGCTTTCCCCATTCTAGCAATACTTTTTGCATCCATGTTAATCCTTAGAATGTAAGAGATAGGCCCTTGAGAATGGTTAAAGGTCGCCCTCTCTGCACAAAATTCTAAAGAGAAGGTGTTGCTTGTTTGATTCCTCTCCCTATTGATAACCTTGAAATGTTTCTCATTGCATGACCCTTGTTAATAGAGCAAACCTCTTGATCAGCATATGGTTGCATCCCAAATAACCCTTTAACAATAATCAACTAGCCTCCAACTAGTGTAGGGGAGTTGGAAACTATCCTTCACTTGCCATATGATCATCATCCATGGACTCTTTACTATTGGTCTCACTTAAATACAGAATTCTCTAGACAAACACACTTTGACATGTGCTAGTTGGAAGGCTTGATCCAACCAACACTCCTCTAGTAGAGGAAGATCTATGGTAATTTGATGCACTATTGTATGGAGCAATTTCTTCATCTCCCATATTTTTTTAGATCTCAAGTGCATGAAAGGGTGTTTCAGCATGCCAAATATTAATTTTGGACCTAGATTTTTGTGAATGTTTGGTTACCTAAAGGCTGAGTTATTCACGACGTGAATAACTATGGATTTTCACGTCCAACTTTTTCACTTATCCTTTAAGCTCAAGGTTACCTTTTTGGTTATAGCATTGTTTCCTTAGTTGGCTAGATTAGGCATCATTCACAAATAGGTTACCTCAAAACATAAACATGGCATGAAAATCAAAAGATAGTCATGCGTGTGAATAACTCGAGATGATCAACGGCTGTAAAAAAACTCTAATTTTCATGTCAAATGTTTTTCATAATTTGGATATCAAATCACCACCAATAAAGTCCTATAGGCTTCTTACAACAATCACCTCAAAAATCCAAATACGTGAAGTAACTTTGGTGTGAATTTCTCAAGAAATTCAAGGTTATGAAAAACCTTAGTTTTTCGTACCAAAATTCTTCTGTTCTTTTGTATCAAAATCACTTGTAGTGAATGTGAATGATCAATAAATTTTATATGGAACTCTCAATATCCTCAATTGATTAAAATATCTTGATGTGAATATCTTAAGAAATTCACAATGTGATTATCTAGAATTTTTTCACACGTGAAAAACTCGGGATGTTTTTTTCACAATGAAATATTTTATGGATAAGAGGATAAGATTCTCAAAATAAGCATTTCTACTTCTGGCCAAGTAATCTCGCATTTTATGGGATGGTTTTTTGGGGGTTTTTGTCGACGTAAAAATCTATGGTGATTCATGGTGGTGGGCCATGAAAAATTAGTCATGCAAAACCAAAAATTATCTAACATTTTGATTTTGATGGTCCAAATCTTAATTCTTCCTACTCAAAGAGTGAAGTTTGAACATTCTCACTAGGGCTAAGATGATAAATTTGTTAGAATGACTCAAATAATAATTTTTTTTATTTTTATGATTTAAAAAAAAGATTAAAAACTCACACATTGCTTTTCATGTGAAAAAGAAGTATGCTAAAAAAAATAAAAAATTGAATTCAAGGTGATTGGTATGTCTATCTTCACTCCCAAGTACTCACATGCCACTCCTTTTTACCAAAACAACACAAAATCAACACTTTTGCACACATTCCATAACTTTGCAAAAACCTTATCCACACATGACTCTTCAACAAAAAGGGTTGTTTAACATGCAAGGAAGGAGTAGAAAACTCAAAGGATTTAGAAGAAGGAAGGTTGGTTCCTTAGCAGCAACGGTGCCAAAAATGTTATAACTTCTTCTTAACCTCACAAGAACTGTACCATTCTAGAAATTTATGGAATGAGAAATAACCATCATAGCATACTTACCTTACTTTTGGGTCAAGATTCTTAGCCTCCAAGTACTACGAGGTACTACCATTACTTTGCTAGCTTGATATTCTTAGCCTTCAAAAGTACTACTAGTGCTTGCTAGCTCCAAGATCATGTGTTCTCCTTCTTGAATATTGTTGTCACCACTGTAAGAAGATTCTTTACCATCTTGTAAAGGACTCATTGCTCTCACTCTCACTCACTCTCACATAATGAACAAGAGGCACATGTACCAAGATTCATGCACTCTACTCTCAACACTCTCTTTTGATCTCTCAACAAGATAAGAAGGAAGACTCAATAACACCATATTAGTGAATTTGGGAATTTCCCAATTCCCATTTTTGAAAGGGGACATGGATAACATGTTTGTAAGTTTCTCAAAACCCTATCATATGACCTATCGTTGGAAAGCACTTGAAAAATGGAATCTAAAGAGCTATAAAGCGCTCATTTTGGATTAGTGGTGTTCAAGTTATGGTTAATCCAAACTTTTGACCACGTGTCCCAAACTTGTGAGAAACTCCCATATTCCCCAATATGGTGTTCAATTGACATAAAGGGGGATTGTATTTTTTCATTATGAGAAAATTGCTCATATACAACTAGCCCTTTGTTAACCAAACTAATTAAGATCATTTTCAAGCATGGTTATGCTTCTTGTAATCCATTGTTATCTAACCGCGCTAAGTATTTAATGAGAAAATATATATGGGATGACCGAGCTTATGACTTGTGAAATGCCAATCATAGGAATGAGCCTAGATGTACATAGAGCTAGGAAGCCAATTTTGGGCCCCCAATTGTAAATGGGCGTCCGACCATTGTAAAAAGTGAGCTCATGTATATAAGTGATTTACGAAATATAAAAAGAGACAATCCCATTATCACAATTGAGTTTTGCCTTCTCTCTCTCTCTCTCTCTCTCTCTCTCTCTCTCTCTCTCTCTCTCTCTCTTGTGGTTATTGTTGCTTGCTTGATTGTGGTGTATGTATGGAGTGGATGATTCTTGTCTTGACTTTTCTTCTCCCTCTTCTTGTCTCCTTCTCAAGATCCCTCTTGCATGCACATTGGCATTTAGTGGAGGTAGAGCTTTCCATAGCTGCCTTCTTCTTTTCTCACTACCTAGCTTGTGGATCTCCATTTGAGTGACAGGTGGAGGTGGAGTGAGCCCCTAGTGGTGTCACATCAAGGAGTTTACCCTCATTAGGGTTGGCTAAATGCTAGTATCCGAATCGACCCTTGCATGGCATTCTTCTCTTGTTCTCTCCCTCTCTTGTGCAATCTCTTGTGCAAGGTAGTATGTTTTTGGTTAACATCTTTGGCACCGCTACCGGCGGGGATGAGCATTTAGCTTAGGGTCCTCCACACATTTTCACTTGCTAGAGACATTACATAGCCTGCTTGGAGTGTAAATCCATTGGTGGTTGCATGTTTGATGTGTTTGTTTGCTTGTTGTTTGATCTCGTCTACTTCTACCATGGAGATCAATGGAACATATGGAACGTGGAAGTCTTCATTGGATGCGGGAGACACAAGTAGGTGCATAAACCTTGCTCTGGGGGTGAAAGCATGACAAGGTGGACTAAAAACCTGTGTCCTGGACAATGGTTTACAACTGGTTGTGAAACACTTTTATGAAGAGTTAGAGAATTAAAACATGGTTGTTTAATCTTGTTTCACATTTATTATATCTAAAAGACACTAGATAAATTGCTAAATACATCTTATGATGATATTAAATCCACAATATTGGTTGTCTTCTTCAAGTGTGGCAACCAATGCAACTGCTAGAAAGTGTACCACCTTATCATGCTTCACCCCCCTTGACATTCATGCAATTTTTGGTTTTTTTCAACATTTGTTAAGTTTTGTACAATTAGCTTAATCTCCTAATTAAACTTTGGTAATTAGGTTTCCTTACGCATTCTAGGTATAATTGGGTAGTTGGAGGCTAGATCTAGCCCCCTCACAAGAGAAAAACGTAAAAAATTAGAGCTCAAAACATCAGAAATCAGAGGAGGAAAACTTTGGTTTCCTTCTGAGAAGCGTATGCCCGCAAGACACAGCCATGTCTTCCTTTGCCATGCTTGTGTCTTCCTCATGCATAGATGTTTCAGAATCAATTGCATTAAAATGTGTCTTCCTCATGCATAGATGTTTCAGAATCAATTGCATTAAAATGTGTCTTCCTCATGCGTAGATGTTTCAGAATCAATTGCTTTAAAATGTGTCTTCCTCATGCGTAGATGTTTCAGAATCAATTTGTAGGTGGCTACCCAGAGTACACGCAATCCTTGCAATTAAGAGACTTGCCAGACCCTACAAGAGTATAGCTGTACCTTCACAAACGTATGTCGGTACCTTTAGGAGAGTACGACCGTTCCTCTCTTGAAGCTACTCCTGTGTCCTCCTCGAAGTCACGTCCGTGTCTTTTCCAGAGTGTACGCCCGATCCTTCTTCCCCGTCATGCTCGTGTCCTCCTTGGAGCCACGTCCATGTCCTTTTCAAAGAGTACGTCTGTTCCTTCAGGAAGCCATGCCCTTTTCCTCTTTGGAGTTCCTTTTGCCTTGCCATGGTCGGGCCTTCATCATCCATTAGCCACGTCCGTGTCCTCATCTGAGCGTACACCCATACCTTGTTAAAAGTGGTACGACCGTACCTTCCCATTTTAAAAAAACTCAGATAGTCTATAGAGGGGTCCAACACTTCTATTTCTCACATTCATGCACTTACTCTTGGGGAAATTCGTGTGAAAGAATCCTCTGTTTGACGACGTAAACCCTCGTGACGCTCCCTTGCTCATAAGATTAGACCCTTCGGTCAATACAATGTGGAGCCAAACGGTGATGGTCTTTTGACAACACCAGTGAGAGTGAGGAGCATCCCAGCACGGGATGCACTACTCCTAACCTGGAGACAAGAGGACTGGTGGCCCAGTGCATGGATAGCCCACCTACCTTGGAGTAAGACTCAACATCCCCTACTCACTCGTAGAAAATCCTTTCTTTGAGACTCTGAAACTTTATCCTAGGAAACGCACAGTCAGACAACCCACATCCCAAGGATAGAGGCATGGAACACTAACCCAGAAGAGAGCCCACATTGCCTCTCTGGACCATGGACCAGAAATAGGGCAAAGCAAAAGTGACCCAAACTAGACTAATCCACTAGTTTGGGGGGCCGTGCCGTCGACCATAAGAATGGCTAGCTCTGACAAAGAGTATAGGCCAATACAAAGCATAGGGCAAGAACCCACTCTCTAGGGCCCGAGACGGCCCAATCATATTAACCTCCTGTGCCAATGTACTAGAAGTACCCGCCTTGTGGGACATACCCAGGATATCATATGGGGCCTTATGAAGCACAATTCAGTCCTCCCTCGAGACAAAAGGTCCCCGATGGCATATTATCCACCCGGCCTAGCTCCACCACCTATATTACCCCAACCAGCATCCGCTCTAGCCATGGCATGACTAACCCCTGAAATATTGAGGCTAGCCATGGAAATACAGAGGGGGGTAGCTGTCAGAATCACACCTCCTACACCTTTTCAGCTAGGACAAGGGCCAAGATAGGAGCGAAATAAACCAGCCACCAACATCTCTAAGTTGATCACCAAGTTTTATGGAATTGGAGATCCCATACCACACCTAGAGATGTTTAATCAGATATGCGAAGCATTCGGCCATGTGGACGATCAAGTTAAGGTGAGTGCCTTTAGCCGCACCCTAGATGGCAAAGCTAGACAATGGTTTATATCTCTAAAGGTGGAGGATAAAGCCACCTTTGAAGCCTTTGAAAGAGGCCTTTCAAAGTTAGATATTCCCACCAAGGAACGTAATGGAGTCCAGTTGAGAAATTGCACAATGTCAAACAAAAGGATGGGAAACAATCCGAGACTACATCAACCGGGTAAGGTATCTCCACTCTCACTACTACAGTGATGACAGAGACAAGTTCTCTAATGAAAGGCTAATTGGGAGATTCCTTGAAGACCTTGACAATTTACCCTTGCATAATTCCCTATATGCTCTGGCCCATACCTCCTTTGAGCAATGCTATAAGAGTGCTATGGACTTTAAGGATAACTTCAAGGGAACACGTTCTTGAGAGCTGCACGAAGGCACATCCGAGGCTTCCTTCAAGACTACCAACACCACATCTGATGGGAAAGGCAAGGAGTCCACCTTGGGAAAACAAGTTGAATAGTTGGCCATGGCATTAATGCAGCAAATGACCCAACACTGGAGAATCGGCTAGGGCCGGCCAACCCCATCTCTACCCTAAGAGGGAACTAGTATGGTGCTCGATTTGTAGAGTTAACCATACTAGCACAGAGTGTTCACATCTAAGACCTCGTCCCACTCTCTCTACTGTTCTTATTTCCAAAGATGGGGTAATCACGAGACTACAAACTGTACCAAGAAAGAGTGGTCCAACCTCGGGTCTTACCTCAAGCCTTTCCAATAAACCCCAAGCAACCCTTGGACTTGCCAACGCCTGCACCTTATACTATATCTCAACTAGAACATGAAGTGGCCCAAAGAGGAATTCTTAGGTACCCGAAGTTCCCCTACCACCCCATGTACTTCCACTATAGCCGCCATTACCTTGAATCACCCATGTGCAACAGTAGCATCAGTTGACACACTGATTGAAATCTTTAAAGAAGGTGATGAGAGGGAAGCCATTGAAGGGACCACCTTCAAGCTCCTTGAATAAAATAGTCCGCCCTCCTAGATTCTAAGTACGTGATGGAGGGAGACCAGATGTACCCCATATACCTAGCACCCCACCCCAAATCCATGGGGATGGGACATGAACACTGTGGCTAAACGACCACCCATGCAATGCTATCATTACGTAGGACCTCATCGAGTAGCTGAGTGCCCTATCAAAAAGGGATGGCAAGTACCCCTGTGAGTGCTTCCACTCTAACCCCAATTGACCACATGTACAAGGACTATCCACTGAGAGTAGGCACAACGGGAAAAGCTCGTGAAGCTAATCCTAGCAGCAACATTAACTTGCTGAGTGTAAGAGATGACTTTATCCACACAGTCCCTCTAAACACTGTGACCAAATTACAAAAGAGACAAAGGGTTGTAGCTCACACTGCCACTATAGAGGCATTAACATCGCAAAACCAGGGACAGACAAGATTTTTATCCCAGCAGGATGTCTTGGAATAAGCACATGCAACTAGACACTCGTGAAAGAAGGCAAAAAAAATTAGCGAAGGGGATAGCCACGTGGTTATAATAAAAAGCGGTTCAGAAGACGAAATAACCACCCATGTGTCAACCTCTTCATTTGAAGAGGAGCAATTGCTACCTTCAACAACCCGTGCTGCCAGGAAGCCAATTGATCCTAACCAGCTACCCAAAAAGTTAGTTGAATACCCTTATCCCATTGAGGAAAAAGAGAGGCCGAAGGCTGCTCAAGAGTTGGTCAGGGAGACTGCTAAGCTCAATTAGAGGATAAGCCTCGAACGACTTACCTCAAACTATTACCCTCGGTTTCCAACATGTGAGGAACCTTAAGAGCATATTGTAGACTTCCAAGACCACAACCCCCCTCAAAGGCTCACTCAAGTAGCAGCACCCACTGCTGTAGATACCCCCTACCATGAAAATCCCTTAGCTGAATATCTCAAAGACCTGGGGGATGACCCCTCAAAAGAATGGACACAAAAGTTTAGATCCCAATACCCTATACATGCAAGAAACACCATGTTAGATAAAGTGGAAAAGTTCCATTCCTAGGTTGGTCGTGTTTTTCATTTTTGTGTGCTTTCTATGTGAAAAAATATTAAAAGATTGTGCAAACTTGTTAGGAAATATATGATATATCCTATGAAATTAGGAGCCCCCATGTGCCACACTATTATTTTAATAGTCCAAGAATAAGATAAAAGAATGGTCCTAGGGCCATTCTAAGGCTGTAGAGTAAAGAGAAACTCTTGTAATTTGGTGCTTTGAAATAAAAGTAGAACAAACCCTATATGCAACACATTGAAGTTAGATGGGAGTTTGTGGGCAATCAACCATTCTAGCACTAATGTGCACCTTCAAATAATAAGTAATGTTTTAGTTTGAATAATAGAATAAGTTTTACTCTAGACGTTGGTACATAGGTCCCTTGAACTATGTGCCTTATCTGGCATTAGAAGAAGTAAATATGAGTGCATGCTTGATCAAGACTCTCTTAAATTTAAGAACAAAAACGTGTATTAATAGGCCCTAGGACCATTTTGTACCTCTGATTGTTTATAATGGGAGTGGTACAAGATGAGAAAAATATGAAAATATAAAATAATGTGAAAGGAGACACCAACAAACGATACGCCATGCATGATGGCTACTGATCTTGACACCTAAATTGGCATAAACTAGAATGATTCAAATAACAATAGGCCATGCATAATAGTTACTGATCTTGACACTTGAATTGGTATAAACTAGAATGATTCAAATAACTTGCATTTGTAATCAAATTTGAGACTTCTACATGAATAATAAAGAAAAGAGGAAGACCAATAAACAAGATACATAAGACTTGAGGCTCTAGCAAATAACATTAAAATTTTATTTTTGGTGAGAAATGTACATTGTCTCATAGGAGAGTACATAGTAGAATTACATTTCTGTTATACAAGTGAAGGGATACCCATTGAGATTTTGTATGTCAAGATGGGTCTTTTGGCTTGAAATATTTACAAGATTTGTGATAACATACATGAACATTGCTTTTGTGTCCAAAGCACCTTTCCTTTAATGGCATCACCTCCATAAATATTCCTCTAGTATAATATTTGTTTCAAGATTAATCTTAGTCTGAAAGATATTGTTTTGTGTGTAGCATCTCTTATTATGAGCATATAACCATTGACACAACCAATGGATAGTTGTGGTTTTTAAGAAGATAGTTGTGGTTTTAAGAAGCAGTTCCTTTGGTGTCTGATTCCACGGCTTTGGAAATACAAGATAGGAACCTGGCATGTTCCACATAATTTGATACGATTTGTCATCAAAAATCAAAGTGTTGTATCCATCCAAGTCTTGAAAATATGTCTAGATTGATGGTAGGTTCTTGTAGTAGGCATGCTCATGGCCAAAGAACATAGGGCTTTTAAAGAACATCCTAGTGTCTTGGCAAATCTCTTGGCTTAGCACATATTTGAATTTTATATGATGTTTTGGAAGACATAAATTGAGGATGCGAAGAATATCATCTAATTTTCATCTACTGCAAACCCAAACCTCGAACCATTTAAAGCAAAAGTCTAAGAAATTTTCTGCATCCAAACACACACAGCATGGTACAATTCATTACTTTCTTGAACTATTCGCATATGCTTGGTCCAATATGGAATCTCATCAACATGGTCTAGCTCAAATGATTCAAAAAGTATTCCAATCATATCAAGAATGAGAACCCTTCTTTGATCTTTAAGTGAAGGCACACATGCGAACATTGGTTGTCGTGGTACCAAAGATAATGAAACATGCCAACATAGCATCAACGGATTTAACGGCTCGCAAACATTTTGATTTGCCAAGATTTTTCCTATGCTATCATCTGAAATAGGAACACACATAATTAGCCAAATTGCTTCATTCATTACAAGACAAGGAAAGAATAAAAACCTTTTATGTCTAGGCTCAAACAAGGGCTTACTAGTGGTATAGTGATCTTGGGGCCATTTCAAAGAGAAATAGTACAAAAGTGTGTATAGTAGGATGGCCCTAGGATCATTCTGTACCCCTTATTACACAACAATATATTACCACAATATAATAGTCCTAGTAAGGCATGCTAATCTAGACCTTGAGAAAACTTATAGACAAAGGACTTGAAGACTTGTGGTGGTCATAAAAAAATGACCCTAGGGACATTCTTGCACTTGTTCTGCATGAAAAGAATGGACCTAGGGCCATTCTTGGATGCCCCAAGGCTAATATTGAATGCTCTTTGAGGCCTTCAAGGCTAAACAAGGGCCTTATTTGCCATGAAAAAGAAAGGCCCCATGGCGATTCTATTGTGCATGAAAAGAATGGCCCTAAGGCCATTCTTTGATGCTGAGAAGAATGCAAGAAAGTTGGATGATCTAAGAATGACCCTAGGGACATTCTTAGATGCCTAGAGAAGGATGCATGAAAGGTGGGTTATCCACAAAGCCAATGCTAGAATGGCCCATGGCCTGAGGTCCATTCTTGGATGCCCCATGGCCATCTCCAATATGACCTTGAGGACTTGGGGTCATTCAAGAATGGCCTAGGACATTCTTGCTCTTGTTGTGCATGAAGATGCCCCATGGCCACTCATGCACAATCTTTGAGAGCTTTAAGGGAAAACAGTGGCCTTATTTTACCATAAAAGAATGGCCCTAGGTGCATGTTATAGAATGGTCCTAGGGCCATTCAAAACTCCTTGTGCAAAGCTATTAGTACAAGGTGATAATCAAACCTTGAGCGAGGGGCTTTAAATTATAGAAGGACAAAAAAGATACTAAATAATAGATTGTAGAATGGTTTTTAGGTACATTATAAGAAACAAGTGGTATATAAACTTTATGTTGTGAACACACTTATAAACAAGCCTTATAAGAGGGTGCACTCCGACGAAGAAGTAGGGTGCACTCTGATGAAGAAATTGTCTGACAAAATATGAGAAAAATTGCACTAAAGGAGCCTCCTTAGAATAGGATGCACTCCCACTATAGGCTAACAATAGAAAAAATGCAACAAAGTTCAAGACCCTAAAGACTAAAATAATCCATCAAAACTTAAATAAAGAGAATAAACATGTACATCAAGAGAATAGAGATATCTCCACTAAACTTGAATAGATTCATCAAGAGAATAAACATGTACATCATTGTGAATATTTCTAAACTTCCAAGTTATATCTTGATTTAAAGTTCTTGATCCATTGCATTACATGAATAGATCTTTTGAAAATTCTACAACCTAGAAAAACCTGCACACAAAAGGTCATGATGAAAGTTAGAATATTACAGTACACAATTTTTGAATATATTTGTAATATAGTGAGAAATTCTAGATAGGATAATACCTTTTCTCTACTTACTGATATTTAGAAGACCACGATCATTTAGCAATTTATTGATAAATGCCTTTGCCAATTGAGAACTCAAGTTACTCCCTCCTTTGCAACCCAATCTTTTAGCTAGATAAATCAAATTTGATGGCTTCATGCTTGAAATTTGAGGACCTTCTTTGATTAGAATATTCTTCATCTCATCTCCCATGATGTGAGACGAGCTACCACCACTAACCCTTGGCTTTGCATGATTCTTGCACCAATTGATTCTTTTTCACCTCTCTTTCCACTTGTGTCCACATTAGAAGAGTCATGTAAAAGACCCGCACGCTCCCTCTTCACTTGTTTATTTCAACACCTCCCCTCAAGTGAATACTCCTAGCACACTTGGACCCTATACCAAGCTTCCCTCTTACTTGATAGTCCGCAACAACCAGTGCCTCAAGTCCCTAAACTCATAGTCCTTGACTCTCTCTCTCTCTCTCTCTCTCTCTCTCTCTCTCTCTCACTATGTGTCCAAGGCTACTACAAGTGCCCGTGACCTTGACTAAAGTGCTCACACCTACATCTACCACATGGCCTACATCATCAATGGCTCAGAGGTGGTTTTACTCTATTGGGGTAGGTTACATTGGGTTGTGGGGTTTCTCTCTCTCTCTCTCTTAGAAAAGATGATCTGACTCCACTTCCTTATAGGAGCCTCCATGAAGTTTGCTGATGTCGTTCCTTCTCCACTAGGTTTGCTGTAGCAGTCTCTTGCCATGTGTCCTGGCTTTCCACAATTGTGGCAAGTGAAGGTCCTTCCTCCTACTCTGCCTCTTCCTTGTCCTCGTCCTCGTCGCTCGAGAGTATCCTCCTCGGGTGAAGAATGCTTTTTCTTCTCCTGCTATTGATTCCATCCATTTCTTATCTTTGTCTCTGGTCTCTTGCTCTAGTAGAGCTCCTTCTATCTCATGTAGTTTCAATTTAGGTACATTCTTTAGTGTTGCTACAATGTTTTCATATTCACCTTTGTCCACACTCTTTAGAAGCACTGCTAGTGCCACATCATCTTCTACCTTTTTGCCAATAGTTGCCAGTTGTTGCTTAATGCTATCATATTTGTTCGAGTGTGTGATTAAAGGTTCACTTTCCTTCATATCCAATTTGTAGAATTGCATTAACAGATTTATCTTTGAATTTTTAGCTTGTGTGCCAAATAATTTATTGAGTTCATCCCATGCATCTTTTGCCCACTATATCCCTGTGATGTGATGAATGATTTCATCATTTAAACTGAGTGCGATAAGTCCCAATGCTTTTTCATTCTTGCTCTTCCACTCATTTTTCCCTCTCACCTCTGGGCATTCATCTCTTCCCTCAACTAGCCCCCGTAGATTTTTCCTCATGAGCATATACATGGTTTTTGTCTGCCATGTGTAAAACTGCTCCCCATTAAATTTGGCTCTCTCTTGTGCCGTACTCATGATGATGTGAAGGGGGTCTTACCTCTTGATCCAATTTCAAGATTCAAGAGTAGTGTCTACCCTTTTACAACTCAATCTGGTGTTTAGGTGATGATTACAACAGATTTATCAGCATAAAATCACTAGAAATTACATTAAATCAAGGGTAACAAATCTGTAATACGGAATGGTTGGAGTATCAAACCATCTCCGAATTGCAATATGAAGTTACAGGGATCTGTATCACATACCTAAGGTTAATTTGAACCCTCAATTGTACTAAAAAATAGTGATTAGTGCTGATTAATCACTGATTAGCAAATTAATCCTTTGTTTTGTGTGCAAAAAATAGAGTATGCGGGGAGTCCAGATCTGAGGCCTTAGAGTTCAAATGAGCTCAAATACTTTCAAGGCCATCAATAGGATTAAGCCATCAATAGTTTGGTTGGCTAAGACTTTGGCTCGCTAGATGAATTCTTTCGTTAGATGATTTTCCTGGTGGAATCGCCCGTGCCTTCCGGGTGAGGGAAGTTTTTTTGGGTTCGTCGGTTTCGGAGGAAACACCGGGCTAGTCTCTTTTCCGGACATCCATGGGCGAGGCCCCGAGTGTGTATCCCTACCCCGCGGCGCGAGAGGCTGACACTGCTTTTGCCATCAACGCCCCCTCAGATGGGGCACCGCGGAGGAGACGGGGGTCTCATATCAGAGCTTTGTGAAAAGCTAATAAGGAAATTCCTTAAGCTTCATTAATGAAGATTTTTAATCAAAGAATTTGATTTTATAGATGGAAGTTTCATGCTTATCCAGTATTCTCGATCTCACCCAATCTCACAGGATATGACTACCTTCGCCTTCAAGCATATCGTCTCTTTCGCACGACTCGAACAACGAGCCGAGCCAGACTCGCAAGCCATTTTGAGGATTTATATTTCCTAGACCCAGTGGAGAGATGGAAACACAAGTGGCACGCAAGGCAATATGTCCACGCCTCTTGCAACCAGCGCATGATGTTGAGGGAGAATATCTCATTGGCCATGGTCCTGTTGAGGTTAAAAGTGATTCATGGTGTTATTCTGTATCACCCCATGCCTCGAGATTTTAGACTTTCTTGCCATATCTATAGACTTCTTAGATGTTTTATCCCAAGTAGTAAGATAGTAGCTCCTTTGGCAGTGAGGAAACATTTATATCGGGGCATGTCTATAGCCCAGTATCACCGTCTTATGCATTTCCCGCGGAGGTTTTGACTTTCTGGAGCCGAGATACTCTATGTACATATTGCAACCTTTATATAAATAAAGAAATGTTTTGTGAAAAATCTGTTATATAAGTGATTGTTTATTATATGACGAATTGAAGACGCAAGATCTGTTACTCGGACATATGTCATAGATCTCTAATAAGATTGTTTCTGTTTAAGCACTTATTTTTCGAACCTCTTAAGTCTTAGGATCTCGTTGACAAAATCAAATAAAAATTTAATAATGTATCATTTTTGGTAGAATCATGAGGTGCGCAAACTGTGGCCGATAGCCAAATCCTCTCACAGATGAGGAAGAGCTTGACCCCGATGTTCGCAAGACCCTTCATAGAACTCAACGAGGTCCCTTCAAGGGTGAAGGGGAGAACTTGGGCGAGGCTGTGGAGAAGTGGGTCAAGGCCATGGAAGAATATTTTGATGTCACCGGATACAACGAGAGGAGCAAAATAGCTCTCGCAAGGCTGAAGATTGTGGAAACAGCTAGGGTGGCATGGAGAAACCATTGCGATACCAACTAGCTGGATAGGAACACCCAGTCTTGGAATGATCTCAAAGCTTATCTAAGGAAGAGATTTCGTCCCCCGCGGATTTTAGAAACCAAGATGAAGGAATTCTTAGAGTTAAACCAAGGGAATAAATCTATTAAAGAATATCACCAGGCATTTGCTCTTCTCCTCAAGTACTCATCACCACTGCTAGACGAAGAGCAACTCATGGTCAGGTTCATTTGGGGAATGAACGAACCTTTAGACACCCTGGTCAAGAATGCTAAGCCAATTTCCTTGGCTAAAGTTGTTAGGATGGCGAAGGAATTTGCTAAAGCCTTTATCACGTTAAAGTCTTGCCAGCTCGCTCATCCTTCAAGAGATTCCAAACACCGGGAAGTTCTTCCAGCCTTCTGTCTCCAAAGAGACACCAAGGTCCCAATTAGAATCAGGAGACAGGAAGTTTCAGGAATGAAGGAAGACCTTTTTCTCGAAGCTCTTTCTCAAGAACTTCGGCTCTTTTAAGAATGTAGAGGGAAGAGCTTTGAAGTGAGAACAGGTGTTTCGAATGTCAGGGGATTGGGAACCAGCTCAAGGATTTCCCATCTCCTTTTGTGGGACAAGGAAGCTAGGGTCCCAGAGTTTAGAGAGAGACTCCTTCGTATCAGTCCCCAATCATGGCCCTCGCGCCAAAATCAAGGCAACCCTAGAAGAGTGCCAGCGCAGCCTGCATCCTTCATGCAAAGTAGTCTCCGAACTCCCTCCAAGAATAGGGGAAACCAAAGAGAGAGAGTTCCACCTCAGACTGTAGTAGCTAGAGCCATCACTATAGCTGAGGAAGTGAAGGAAGAAAAAGGACAGATCTATGCTACAATTGAGCGCATCAAGGACAGAATCGTCAATTCTCGCTCCTCCAAAATCCAATAGAGTACCAAGGTAAGCAATTCAAGCTTTTGATTGATTCAAGAATTACTCATTCTTTTATTTCCCCAGGATGTCTGCGTAAGTTAGTCCTAAATCAAAAATCAGGGAAACCTATGCAAGTGGAATTGGCCAGTGGAAAGATTCTTTTCACACGCCTTGAGACAGACCCTATTCAGTTTAGTCTAGATGAGAACGTAACAGACTGCCAACTCAGAGTCCTACCCTTGGGAATCTATGATGAAATCCTTGGAATGGATTGGCTCCATAAGAATCAGGCTGACATTTATTGTCTCACAATGGAACCATCTGTTTCCTTGACCTTTATGGGAATAAAGTTCAAGGAACTGGAATTTTTGGATCCCCAGTGCTGCAATTAGTCAAGGCTTCTGAATTGTTAAAAGGGCTCAGAAAGGGGCAAGCTATTTATGTCATCAAGATGAATTTGGTAGACATAAAATGCAAGGCTAAAGAACTAGAGTGGTTAAGTGAGTATGCAGATGTGTTCCCAGAAGAGCTGACTGAGATGCCTCCGACTCGCAAAGTAGATCATGAGATTGAGTTAACCCTCGGAGCTCAACTAGTAGCTGAGTGTGCATACAAAATGCCAGTCCCTGAAGCCATAGAACTTAAGGAGCAGTACTCTTAGAGCAGGGATTCGTTAGACCCAATGTTTCACCTTGGGGTGCGCCCATTCTCTTTCAAAAGAAGAAAGATGGAATGTTAAGACTCTGTATTGATTATAGAGGTTTGAATCAGTTAACAATTAAGAATAAGTATCCTATCCCTAGGATTGATGAACTTCTGGATCGGTTAAGTGGAATCCAAAGGTTCACAAAGATAGATCTCAAATCCGGGTACTACCAGATCATAATCAAGGAACATGACATCCGAAAGACATCATTCAATACTCGCTATGGGCATTATGAGTTCACATTCATGCCATTTGGATTGACTAATGCCCTAGTGATGTTTAATCGTCTTATGCAAGATATTCTCAAAGAATACTTGGATGATTTTGTTCTTGTCTTCTTTGATGACATCTTGGTATAATCAAAGAATGATTTTGGTGGATAGGAGTCAATGGTTGGACAAACTATTGAAACTTCTTGGGAAGTCTGGTCCCTGGTAGATTCATGATCAGAGTCGAGATGTCCAGACAGATGCTTGATGACATGGACCAGCAAATGCAATGAATCCGTAAAGATATTAAAGCAGCCCAGGATAGGCAAAAGTAGTATGAAGATAAAAAGAGATCAAAGAGAGTGTCTTAAGAATTAGATATGGTTTTCATTCAAGAACGACCCAAAAGAAGTTTCTTATCTTTAGGGAAGTATAAGAAGCTCTCTCCCAGATACTGTGGACCATATGTTGTTATAAAGAAAGTAGGTGATCTAGCTTATAAACTTCTTCTGCCTCCCTATCTTAGGGTACATAATGTATTCCACGTGAGTTTGCTTAAGAAATATGTACCCAGCCTGAGTCACGTGCTTGATGATGAACAATTGATTTATCCTCCAGCCTGAAGAAATCCTTGATGTTCGGGAGAAGGTTCTCAGGAGCAGAGTCCTTAGAGAGTTTTTAGAAGTGGAGGTTCTTCCCTCCAGAAGACGCCACCTGGGAGAAAGAAGAAGAGTTGGTAAAAGATTACCCCCACTTTGTGAGATGAGGACATCTCGCGTTTTTCAAGTGGGAGAGGATGTAAGATTCCTCCTCAGCCTGAATAATGAATAAGCTTTTACCTCAATCCCTTGTAATAATTTCCTATTTCAGAATGTAAGAAAATATTGTTTTTCCTTATTTTTGCCTAGAGAGAAGAAAAATTCTAGAGAGAGATAATTCAATATTGAGATATTTTTGGATATAAAACTTCTTCTAGTGTCTAAAATATAATTCTGTGAAACAAAAATTCAAAATAAATTCTCTAATGTGCATTAGGAATCAATTAAAAACATGTATTAAAGACCTTAGCCTAAGGGTCTAGATTTTCAGAAATTTTTGGATTATGGTCGAATTAAGGTTCCTATATGGGCCAATAGGATTAATCCAAGTGTTGGGATGAGATAAATCTAAAGAATAAAAGAAAATATCCAAAAATGAGTAAATGCTCACATAAGATGAAGAGTTGATTGAGTACAAGGTTTATTAGTTAAAAATTAAGAGATATTAGTAAAAAATGAGATATTTAGAGGAAATGATGCATTTTTGACACCTATGTAAGGAGAGAATGCCACATCAAGGAGGTGCCTTTTTCTTCAAGATTACTTGAGTTTTTTAATCCAAAAAATGGGATATTTTTCTCTCCTCTCTCTCCTAGAGCAAACTGGATCAAAAAGGGGACCAAACTGGTCCAAATCTTATCCAAATTGAGTTAAATTGAACCTGGAAAGCTCTAGAACCCAGTTGGATTGAACCTGGAAAGCTCTAGAACCCAGTTGGATTTAGTTAGAGGCCTCCTTGACCTATAAATAGACCCTCATTTCTTTGTATACTCATCCTTGAGCTATACCATGCCATTATATTAAAATAATCATATTTTCTATTATCCCTTAATTTTCCTCTACTTTTGGGGATCTTGGAGCTTCTCTCTCTCTTCAAAAACTCTTGGAGTTCTCTTCTCCTATTGCTAACCAATTGATTGGTTGGGGGCTTCACTACTAAAGAAAGAATCGAGCCAATCTTAGAGGTAAGATCGATTTTATGGTTTTTTTTTTAATTTCCTCAAATGACTTCTTCTTCTCAACTCCTCTCAAGCTTGAGAAGCTTTCAAAATGTTTGTTTTAATTCAAATCAAGCTTTTTCTAAGAGTCTTAATGTTTAATTAAGAGAAAGTTAATCTTTATGCTTATTTGTAATGCTTTCTTTAAGTAAATCTCTCTCTCAAAAAGAATAGTCATCTCTATGGCTAATTCTTTAACAAAAGAATGTTTCTCAAAGATAATCTCTTATTTCAAAACTAAACTCTAGGCTTGATGAGCTAGAGATTAAGAAAATGATATTTTCATGATTTTATGCTATTAAAATAATGGTTAATTCTTTTAGATTTTTTATGAGTAGTTAAAAAACTACTTTAACTCATTCTAAATGAGAAATGGATTATCCTAACAAATTGGAAAAAGAGGAATGTTGAAATTAGCTTAATCTAATGGGATAATCATAATTATATTTATAATTATGGTTAAAATTATGATTTAAATTCATAGTTTAAATTTAAGCTTGAAAGTAGAACTTCTATCATATTTTCATTACAAGCTTTTATTTTTTTAGGAAATTTGAAAATTATCAGTAATAGCACCGAAGCTATGGTAAATTTTTTTCAAAAAAAATACATATCTTATTTTTATGCATAATACTTAAAGAGGAACTCCTACCATATTGTAGGTTTAGAAATTTTAAGTGAAAAGAATGATTTTGACCATATTCATGAAAGAATACTTTTTGTATTTATGCATAATTATTTAATTAAGAAAAAAGAAGAAATTATGATAAATTTATCTTATGCAGCATAAGAATTTTTAAATGATAAAAGAAAAATTTCCATGACATTCAAAATTCAGTCATTTAAATGCAAAAAGAGAAATTTTTGGTATATTCAAAATAATGGATATTTTATTTAATTTAAAAAGAGAAATTTTTGATAAATTTATTTTATGCATAAGAACTTTTAAATGATAAAAGAGGAATTCCCATGACATTCAAAATTCAATCATTTAAATGCAAAAAGAGAAATTTTTGGCATATTAAAAAAAGGATATTTGTAGATAATTAAAAAGAGGAATTTTTAGGGTATTTAAAAAGTAGAAAAAGGTTTAAATTAATTTTGATGACAAAAGAGAAATTTTCACCATAATTTCACCTAAAAAATTAGGGTACATTAAAGTTGATAGTTAACTTGGTGGAAAGAATATTCTTAAACATTTATGTGGATAAATCACCAAATTGTTATATACCCAAAATTGGATTAGTGGAAGAAGAGTATTTTTATAAAATCTCGATATTCTCGTATAGAACTATTTCTTAATCTATTGTGGTTAGGAAGGAATGAAATTCATAAAGTTTGAATTTTCCTTGTGATTAGAAGTTCAGTAGATTTTATCTGAAGAAAATCCTTAGGAATCAAAGTTAGAAGTAAACCGAATAATTTTGGTTAGACCACAACTATGAGAATGGCGGCCAATAAATTACTTGCCCATCTCTCAAATCTGAATCAAGCAAAAACCTCGAGACCAATTCCAAATCTTGACGCAAAGAATAGATTACTGTTGAATTAGAGTAGTTTTTCCTTAACCAAAATCACCAAGAATCAAGTTGAAAATTCAGTCAAATGATGGGTAGATTACCTTGAGGTGAGATCAATGATTCTCATTTTAAGAAAATCTAGATTATGGGAAAAGGGTTTTGTGGAATCAACCTCAAACTGGGAATACTACTTGCATAGAACCTTTGTTTTTTTAAAAGGACTATTTTACGCCAGAATGCTTGGAGGAAGCATTTGGTTTGTGATTAACTAAGGAGAGACTTGTTGTTGCAATAGCTGGTGGGGAGTTGTCGAGGGACGTCGCTCGTCGCGGCAAAGCCTGCCGAGGTGTTGACCAGCCTCGGTATGGTTAAAATGGTGCGCTTCCGGTACAATGGGCGAGTACCGACGTAGCGGTCCCTGAGTGAAGTGCTAGGACGCCTAAGTAGGATCCTAGAGGGTTCTTACCAGGTAATGCACGGGCTCGTGGTTGCTAGGACACCCATGCGTACGTCGAGGAAGATACAAATGAACTGAAAGGAATTACTTTTGTGAACTGAATTTTGATATTGGATCTCGTTGGTTGACCAGCTGGTCTTCAACGGAGAGTCCAAATGATAAATCCTTGTAAAACAATGGAATCAATATTTTGGAGGATTATGATCAGTAATACTATGAGTTCATTGAAAGATTGTTTTAAAGATAGCCAAATTTGTTAAAATGGCAGTTTCATATTGGGTATGTAAGTGGTATGACTACTTTAAATTCTGTTTGAAGCGTCGACTAGGGGACCTAGGAACTCTTTTTCTCGGTACCCGAGCAAAACATAACCAATTTTTTATAAAGGAATCCCACCAATACAATGGTTGGGCGGTTGGCTAATCCATGGGTCAGTTGGGGTTAGGCTGGATCGGGGGATTCTTGCAATACAAATAGTTATGATTAAGTTACGTTAGTTAGATTAAGTCCTAAGAAGACCCTTATTTTGTGGGAGGGAATCAATGACTGTGCCTCACTAAAGGGAGAAAAAGGCAGTGATTCTATGGACCAAGTGCAAGTCTCTTCCTTGATTTGACCATGTGACTTTTGGGCTCGGTCGAATCAGTTTGGTTGGCTAATACTTTGGCTCGTTAGATCAATTCTTTCGTTAGATGATTTTTCTGGTGGAATCTCCCGTGCCTTCCAAGGGCAAGGGAAGTTTTTTTGGGTTCGGTTTCAGAGGAACTACCGGGCTAGTCTCTTGTTCGGACATCCATGGGTTCATCCATGGGTGAGGCCCCGAGTGTGGATCCTACCCCGCGCGAGAGGCTGACGCTGCTTCCACCGCCAACGTCCTCGGATGGGGCTCCGCGGAGGGGGCGGGGGTCTCACATTTGTGACCAAATCACATTATACTCTTGCCATTTGGCAATAACATCACCAACAAGGTTATATAAATCATGGCCATTTGATACTGGGAGTTGTTCATGTTGATTATTTTCTATGACCATACATATATATTCTGCATCATCAAGAAGCATTAAGTATGGTAGTAGCTCTCCCATGAGAACATTGTCATCTTTCTTATGTAAATAAACTTGTTTGGAAAGATGCAGTTATTAGAGGGAGCAACACAAGCTTTATATGGAGAGTCATGAATAAGAACTGTCCTCCCTGGATCACATTGAAATGCTTTTGACATTCTTGCAAGTGGTTTAAACATTGCCTCAACACCTAGGTTATCTGGCCTGAACACTTTTCTCTTCTCAAAACTATAACATGCATTATGACTCCAAATAGCAAAGAAAGGAAGTATTCTCCCAGCTTTCTCTTGTAAAGCTCTCACCATCTGGAGAACATTCTCCTCTGTTGCAGTTGACTAGATACCAACATTGATTTTTTCTAAAACATTCTGCAAAAATGATATACACCCTGGACAAAGTATAAGGTATCTATTTGGAGCATATATAATGGATTGCGTAGAGAACATGGTTGGAAGCAATGCTTCAAGAGTAATCCATTTAAATCCAATACCACAGTCAGCATTGCTCTCTTAGAAGTGTTTTGTATTGAATAAATCTCCTTCTCAAGTGGAATTGACTCCTCCACAACTTTAATGTCAATTTCATTCGTGCTAGTATCTGCAATGCCTGATGTTATAGTTATTTCATATGGATCATAAGAGGCTCTTGTGCAAAATAACTCTAATGATAACATTTTTATGGCCTAGACAATGGTGTACCCATATGCATAGTAAACAAATATGTTCTTTTTTAAGCAAATATTTTCTCAAGGAAATATATATCTACTTAAAAGTAATAAAGCTCCTAGATAGAACTTTTGATAAATTTGCTTCCGTAGTAGAATGGCTTCAATTCTACTGCATTAGAACTTTGCAATGACTTGGTAGCATCCAGCTCATCATGCAAATCTCAACAAACTAAAAGGATGCACACTACAAGTAAACATTTCTCAAAATAAAAAGACGTGGTAGCCAATTTAATTCTCTAACTTGCACAAAATTTAAACTATGATAACCTTGCTCTAGGGGCATTCTTTCCATGCACAATAGCATTAGGAATGGCCCTAGGGCCATTCTTGTATGACCCCAAGGCCATCCTTGCATGCTCTAATGGTCTGATTACCAATGGCCCTAGGGCCATTCTTTTCATGCACAACAATTGCAAGAATGTTCCTAGGGCCATTCTTACATGCTTTAATGGCCTCAAGTCGTTGGAATGGCCCTAGGTCATCTAAGAACAACCCATAGAGTGGTGCTCACATAAACAAGAAGAGAAAGAATAGCCCTAGGGCCATTCTTTTCATGCACAACCATTCCAAGAATAGACCATTATTCTCATGCACAAGGGCTATTCTATGATGACCCAAGGCCATTCCAACATGACCTGTAGGGCCATTCTTCTAATGCAAAAATAGGAATAGGTATGACACTAGGGAGATTCTTGTATGCTCTAATGCAAGCCCATGTTAGAGTGACCTTGGGCATCTAAGAATGGCCCTAGGAGATTCTTACATGCTCTAATGCAAGCCCATGTTGGAGTGACCTTGGGAATCTAAGAATGGCCCTAGGTTCTTTCTTCTCATGCAAAAAAATTGCAATGATGTTCCTAGGGCCATTCTTACATGCCCTAATGACACGTGAAGGTCATGTTAAAATGGCCCTGGCGCATTTAATAATAGTCCTCGAGTCATTCTCACATGAACAAGAGGAGAAAGAATGGCCCTAGTCCATTCTTGCTTCACTCCAAGGCCATGTTGGAGTTGTCACAAGGCATCAAAGAATGGTCCTTAACCATTCTTAGTTAGCCTCAAGGCCATGTTGGAGTGGGTTGGGGCATTCAAGAATGGCCTAGGGCCATTATTTCCATGTACGATAATTACATGAATAGACTATGTACAACAATCACGATGTTTACACTAAAACTATAAAAGAGATTAAAAATAATTAAATGTGACAATATAAATGATTAATATTTATGTTGTCAATCATCAAGAATGTACATAGAATCAAAGAAAGCTATAATTAGCTAACAACTCTTCACCAGTATGAATATTGAATAAGTTTTCCACACATATGTAGCCATACTCTATTGAATTGACATTCTTATTTGATGTACACTAACACTAAGGGGGTAATTCTGGGTGAAGAGTAAAACACACATTTGGTCTCATGTTTGTGCCTTGACAGCTGTTTATGTATCCTACTACATTTCCATACTCTACATCACCAACGATGTACACCATATTCTCTAGACTATCCACCTTGGGATCCTCTTCAAATGATTACTTTAAAGCTCTTGGATTCAACTTGCACAACTCCTTCCAATCATGGAGATAGTACTTGTCTCCACCATAATGAAGAAAAGTCACACCTCTTGGAAGAGAACAGGATAAAAAAAGTCAAAGACCTACTTCTCGTATGGTTGAAGAATGGACCATAAAGGTTACATTATTAATTTCAAACATTCAATCAATTGGAATAGGAAAAATGGATGTTCCAAGAGGATCACGCTCTCTCACATATCGCGCAACACATGGTATAGGGAGGTATGCTTGATTTTTTGGATCTGTACTAATCACAAGTAGTATAAGTAAAATTAGAAACCTATGCTATAACTATTCTATACTAGCTTGTGCATTGTACATGGTTGTATGTAGATACGAGTTTTACTTTGCACCATTAGTAGACACAAGGGAGACTAGATAGGCACCTGTTGTACATTCTAATATCCAACAAGGTACAAGGGGAGTAGATGCCAATCTTCATCAAACACAAAAAAGCAGAAAATCATGTCTTGAAGCCAATATAAAATGGTAACAAAGGTATAAATTGAATCTATGCCATTAAAGAAGAGAATATCTGTAAGATCCCTGACCCCAATATGCAACAAATTTGGAGGTGCTAGCAAGGGAAGTAGCACTTCTTGTGTGGGGTAGGGTCCCACCCTCGGGGCCTCGCCCACGGATATCTAGACAAGAGACTAATCTATCGGTTCTTCCAAAACCGAACTCGGAAAAACTTCCCTTGCTCGGAAAGCACGGGTGATTCCTCCAAGATAACTTTTCTCTAACTTAGTCAAAAGCTTGAACTAACTGAACTGATCTGACCGAACCATAAGTCCCATAGTCAGATCAGGGAAAAGATTAAACTTGGATCATAGAGACCAACACTTTTTTCCTCATTGAGAGGCACAGCCGTTGATTCTTTTCCATAGAACAATTTTTATCTAGGATTTACCTCATCTATCGTACTAAACAGAAATTGAGCTTTGATTTACGGATCCATCAGTCCAGCCTAACCCCATCCAGTCCCATGGGTTAGCCAATCTCCCAACCACTGTAGTGATGGGATCCAATTAGGAATTTGGTTAGGTTTTGTCTCGGGTACCAGGGAAAAGAGTTCCCAGGCCCCCTAGCCGGATATTCATGCAAACATAAAACTAGTCACACCACTTACACACCCAATATAAACTTGCCTTTTTCAGAGATTCAATAATCGTTAAAACAATCATTTAATGAAACCATAGTGTTACTGATCATAATCCTCTAATTATCCAGTTGAATCCTAATTTCCAAAACATTCCTTCATTGGTGTACCTATGGCATCATTGTGGTAACCAGAACGCTCACCACCTGTTCACTCAGGGGTCTTTTCAATAGTTCCTAGCTCATAGTACCTGACAACATAATCACATAAAAATATCCAGATGGAATCTCCGTTGAAGATCAGCAAGATCAACCAACAGATCCATATAAAAGAGCCATGGACTCATCCGTTGAGGACCAGCAAGGTCAATCAACTAGATCCATGCCCAAATTCAGAAAACAACTCTTACTCCTTGCTCCAATATCTTCCCCGACGTACTTGTGGGTATCTTCGGCGACCCCAAGCCCGAGCACCGTATGGTTAGCACCCTCTAGGATCCTTCGTCTCACCTAGCGCTTCACTCGTAGGCCGCTTCCTTGGTCCCTCATCCACTGTATCGGAAGCTCACCATTTAAATCAAACCGAGGCTGGTCAAGACCTCGGCCGATCTTGCTACGCGAGACGTTCCGATGACTCTTCGTCAGCAGTTGCAACTTTAACAGATAGGTCTCCATG
Source organism: Cibotium barometz (assembly GCF_041138505.1). Lineage (NCBI taxonomy): Eukaryota > Viridiplantae > Streptophyta > Polypodiopsida > Cyatheales > Cibotiaceae > Cibotium > Cibotium barometz. The sequence continues at coordinate 16,013,295 of NC_141074.1, forward strand.
ACCTCATTAACAAGATGGTCAAATTGCCCTTCCAGCATTCTTGATATAAAACAGTCATTTAAAAACAAATTTCACATACAAATACAGTTCCAACAATATTTCCAACTTTTCTCATTACTCCGCATCCTTTCACGTTAGACCCTATCTTTTCTCATCTTACCACAATTTTATTTTCTTCATCGATCCCTATCACATCACATCATTCCCACATCAAATCACATCCAATCGCATCATCCACACATCAATCCACATCAGCCATACATCCATCCACATCTTCCATACATCCATCCACATCAATCCACACGTCAATCCACATCATCCAAACATCCATCCACATCAATCCACATCAATTTATATCATCCACGCATCAATCCACATCATTCATACATCCATCCACATCAATCCACATTATCCATCCACATCCATCCACATTCATTTCATAAGCATTCCCATTCTCATCTAATCATATCTTTTTCTATCTCATCACTTATTTCCTCATTTATCCTCATTAGATCTCATCCACTTGCATCCACCCATACATCTCATCACTTCACCACTTATCGTTCATTCACATCCCGATTCACATCACATCACATCCATTCACATCCCTTATCATTCATTCACATCCCGATTCACGTGTTTACATCCTAATTCACATGTTATCACATTCATTCACACCCCTTATCATTCATATCTATCCAATTTACATTACATCTCATCGCCTCAATTCTTGTTCATATCCATCACATTTACATCCACATGTATTCTCCCACATACATCCACATCCATACTTATCACATATCATATATACATCCACATCTATCCTTTCACATACATCCACATCCATACTTATCACATACACATCCAAATCTATCCTTTCACATACATCCACATCCATACTTATCACATGTATTCTCCCACATACATCCACATCCATACTTATCACATACACATCTATCCTTTCACATACATCCACATCCATTCTTTCACATACATCCACTTCTACTCTTCACATACATCCACTTCTATTCTTCACATACATCCACATCCATCCTTTCACATACACACATCCACATCCATTCTTCTACATACATTCACTTCTATTCTTTTACATACATCCACTTCTATTCTTCACATACATCCACATCCATCCTTTCACATACACACATCCACATCCATTCTTTCACATACATCCACTTCTATTCTTCACATACATCCACATCCATCTATCCATTCATTCACATTTATCTGATTCACATCACATCTATCCACCCATTCATTTATATTTATTTGATTCACATCACATCTATCCATCTATTTATTCACATTTATCTAATTCACATTACATCTATCCATCCATTTATTCTTTTATAAAAATCAACTTCAGTGGGAATAACACTTTTATAAAATCTCTTTATACATCTATTTATGCATAAATTCAAATTTTAAGAAAAATAACACTTTTGAAATAAAATAAAAATAAATTCCTTTATGCCTCTTTCTATGCATAAAATCAAAATTGATGAGAATAACTCTTTTGAAATAAAAATAAATTCTTTATGCATCTTTCTATGCATAAAATCAAAATTGATGAGATTAACTCTTTTGAAATAAAAATAAATTCTTTATGCATCTTTCTATGCATAAAATCAAAATTGAGGAGAATAACTCTTTTGAAATAAAAATAAATTCTTTATGCATCTTTCTATGCATAAAATCAAAATTGATGAGAATAACTCTTTTGAAATAAAAAATAAATTCTTTATGCATCTTTCTATGCATAAAATCAAAATTGAGGAGAATAACTCTTTTGAAATATAAAAAAATTCTTTATGCATCTTTCTATGCATAAAATCAAAATTGATGAGAATAACTCTTTTGAAATAAAAATAAATTCTTTATGCATCTTTCTATGCATAAAATCAAAATTGATGAGAATAACTCTTTTGAAATAAAAATAAATTCATCTTTTTATGCATAAAATCAAAATTGATGAGAATAACTTTTTTGAAATAAAAATAAATTCTTTATGCATCTTTCTATGCATAAAATCAAAATTGATGAGATTAACTCTTTTGAAATAAAAATAGATTCTTTAATGCATCTTTCTATGCATAAAATATAAATTGATGAGATTAACTCTTTTATATAAAAAAAATTTCAATATGCATCTTTCTATGCATAGAATTTAATTTTAATAAAAATAACAAAAGTATTTCTACTATGCATTTTTTTATGCATAGAATGAAAATAACACTTTTAGAATACACAAACGATGGGGATTACTCTTTTTTTGAATAATAAAAGCTAAAACTTATTTCACAAAATTTAAGAAAATTTTACCATAACCTCCTTTGTATGGCTGACCATTTTTCAATTTTTCTTATTCTTAAGTTACTTAAAAATTATCCCCAAATGGTTTAAAGCATTCTAAACTAATCAAATTCCACTTTTAAAAGAGAAACAATATGAAAAGTTTAATTCCAACAATTAACTTATCTAGGATAAAGAAAGGCTGAATTTAAGAAGAAGAGAGAGGGAAAGCCTTTCCAGCAAGGCATAGCATCATTTTACATTTTAAAACAAAACAAAAATTAGAAAACCATTAAAAGGAATAAGAAAAAGTAGGATTTCTAACTTAAATGAATTTCTGGGAGCTTTCCTTTGGCTTGATGGTTTGAGGGATCTACTCTTGTTTTGCAACAAGAGTGGCCACCAATTCTTTAGAAGAGGGAATGGTCAAAAACTAATGAATTATTAATAAAAACCAATTCTTTAGAAGAGGGAATGGTCAAAAACTAATGAATTATTAATAAATTCACAGTTTTTGACGTTGGGGAGAAGTAGAGTAACAGTGCATAAAACACTATTAACCATTTACAAAGGGGGAGGCTTCATTTATAGGAAAAAGTGAGCCTCTAACCAAGCAAACTGATTCTAGAATTTTTCAAATCAGTTTGGTCAAATTTTTACCATTTTTAGGTCAGTTTAGCTTACTTTTTGGATCTAGTTGAAGCAGGAGAGATGCAAATATCTCATTATTTGTGAGTTTAAAACTCAACCACACATGTGAAATAGGCGCCTCCTTCATTAGGAGAATTCCCCCACACTGAGGTGTCAAAAATGCATCATTTCTCTAAATATCTCTTCTTTTTTAACTAATATCCTTGTCCTTAGTCAACTCTTCATCTTATGTGAGTATTTACTCATTTTTGGGAGATTTTATTTATTTCTTCAATTTATCTCCTCTCTACATTTGGATTAATCTAATTGGCCCCTCAGAACCTTAATCTATTTTTTTTAAAAATCTGGACCCTTAGAATAAGGCCTTTTGAACAGATTATAATTGATTTCTAATGTACCGTCTAAAAATCTTTTTGAACTTCTGTTTCAGGGAAATTTATTTTAATAAGAAGAGATATTTTTCCATCCAAAAATATCTAAAAATTGAATAACCCCTCTCTAGAACATTTTCTCTCTCTAGACCAAAACAGGGTAAAACAGGATCTTTCTTTTATTTTAGAGAGGGGAATAATTATAAGATCAGAAGAGGAGGTTCTTACACCTGCACACCTCAAAAGCCAAAGGGAGGAATCTAACAATATCTCTCTTCTCATCAATATACGGAGAATAATTTTTCCTTGAGGCCACTCTATGATCATCTATACGTGGAGAGATGAGAATTGACCTATTATGTGCAGGAGCATGCAAGAAAGTTGGGTGATCCATCAAGCCCATTCTAGAATGGCCCCTGGGCCATTCTCGCATGCCTAAGAGCATCAAGAATGGGCCATTCTTACACTTGTTGTGCATGAAAAGAATGGCCCTAGGGCCATTCTTGTTGCCCCATGGCCATTCCAACACAACCTTAAGATTGAAAGAGGATGCAAGAATGGCCTTGGAGAATGGCCCTTGGGTAATGCAAGAATGGCCCTAAGATAATTCTTCAACTTGTGGTGCAAGAAATGAATGGCCCACGGGTCATTCTTGCACTTGTTGTGCATGACAAGAATGGCCATTCTTTGAGGTCACTCTTGAATACTCTTTCAAGCCTTATTTGCCATGAAAGAATGGCCCTAGGACCATTCTTGCACCTGAGGCCATTCTAGGATGCCTAGGGTCACTCTTGCATGTTGTTTGAGGCCTTAAGGCAAGTAATGGCCGTTTCTTGCACCTCCTATGTATAAAAAGAATTGCCCTAGGGCCATTCTTGGATTCTCCATGGCCATCTCAAATATGACCTTGAGGCCATAGGGCCATTATTGGATTCTCCATGGCCATCTCAAATATGACCTTGAGGCCATCGGGTCATGAAAGAATGGCCATGGGGTCATTCAAAGATTCCCCAGGGCCACTCTTACATGCTCTTTGAGGCCTTTAAGGCAAAACAAGGCTTTATTTGCCATGCAAGGATGGCCTTAGGGGCCATTCTTAGATGCCCACGAGCATGCAAGAAAGTTGGGTGATCCACCAAGCCCATGCTAGAATGGCCCCAGGGCCATTCTTGCATGCACACAAGCATCAAGAATGGTCCATTCTTACACTTATTGTGCATGAAAAGAATGGCCCTATGGATGGCCCATCGCCATTCCAACACAACCTTGAGACCAAAAGAGGATGCAAGAATGGCCTTAGACTTAGAGGATAGCCCTGGGATCATGCAAGAATGGCCTATGGGAAATTCTTGCATTCCCTAGGGCAACTCAGAGGTGCTTTTTGAGGCCCTTATATCAAAATATTTGCCTTAGTTGCCATGAAAGAATGGCCCTAGGGCCATTCTTGCACCTGTTGTGCAAGAATAGAATTGCCTTAGGGCCATTCTTGGGTGCCCAAGAGCATGCAAGAAAGTTGGGTGTGGCACCAAGGCTAGAATGGCCCTTGGTCATTCTTGCATGCACATGCTCATCAAGAATGTCCCTAGGGCCATTCTTGGATGGTCCATGGCCATTCCAATACAATCTTGAGGCTCGAAGAGCATGCAAGACTGGAATGGTCCTGGGGCCATTCTTGGAAGAATACACTAGAGCATTGCAAGAATGGCCCTAGGGCCAATCTTAAGGTTGATGTGCATAAAAAGCATGGCTATATGACCATTATTAAATCATTATATTGTGCATACAAGAGACTGTGCATAGAAAAAAAACCTAACTTTTCATATGTAGTTTGGACCTAGGGCCATTCTATTGTGCATAGAAGAGACAAGAATAAGTTCCACATTTAACTAGACACCTTAATGTAAACGATAAATTTTTATTCAATAAAGAAAAAAAAACATTTACAAAATCAATCCCGCTAGCTCATGAGTCTCCTTGTAGAAGAAAGCTCTCTTAGCATCTAGTGAATAGTCACACAAATTATTTTCTTTTCTCTGAGCGTATAAGCTTAGAAACCAAACCTGTAGTAGAAATTTGTCTCACAAGCAAGGGTTGGGCTTCTTCAGTTGCTTACAAAATAGATGCTTGGGAGGTAGAAGTAGCAGTTAGTTGTGGGTCCTCAAGGATCTTTGCCCACTGTCTACCACTATGATTCAACTTTGCAAACGCCAAGAGATTGTAATGCATGTCATCATGGTCTGAGCTCTCTCAACTAGACATATTACCTCTCTTTTTGCCTTTAATGCTTGCTTTGATATAGAGCCATTACTATATGCATCAATCATCATAAGATCTTGCATACATAGACTCTTTATGCACTGATCGATGACTGTGGCCTTTTTTAGTTGTAAAAAGACTATGGGGTCCATACTCTTTACTTTATCATACTCCAATGGTAACATAGTTGCATCTAAGATGGGACCCTAAGTGCCAACATAGTTGTCATAGCCTTCATACGTATTTTTGTCGCTCAAAAAAATAAGCACACTGAAGAGCTCGATTGCACTGTTGCATGGTGCATCATGCATAAATTGTAGAGCAACATAGAACACGCTATGCCATCCAGGAACTTTCTGTAGAGCATCTTGCAGATGCACAATATCAACAATCTTTAAAAGGGCAAGGAATGCATATTGTGATTGTGAGACTACCATGATGCCATTCAACAATTGAGAAAATCTCTTAATGCTCCATTGTATATCTCTTGCACTCCCTTCTGTGCTATCCAAGACACACAATCTAATCGGCATTTGATTTTGATAAAATTGAGCTAAAAAGTGTTCACCTTCCATCTCTAAGCTCACAATGGGAATATGCCATGGAAGATCAGTCACAACCTGCTCTTCCTTTTATTGACAGCAACAATCCATTGTATGTAACCCTTTGCATCTAATGGAAACTCCAAGTTCGTCTTACCAACCTGCGATCTTGCCTTTATCCATGGCTCACACTTTCGATGAAGCACATGGTGATACTATCATTAATGTGATAAGTTGAAGCTAGCTCCTGCCAGTCCTTGCATTTCTTTAAATCATTAACATTGTTGAATTGAAGCAATAGCTGTTCTTGAAAAACCTTATCCTACTTCAGTAGCATCACTCTATCAACCATGTCAATCTTTTCCTTGTCTGCAACCCCCTTTGAGAGCAAGATGTCCCCTTTCAAAATTTCTGTTTGAATAAGCTTGATCACGTCCTCTTCTAAACCACACAAGCATCTGAAATGAGATGTATTAGGCTTCTTTCCCCCAAGTTCACCATTCTTGACATCTTCTATAATCTTTAGCTAAGTATAAAAGATGTCATCGGGGCATGTAACCATGTGTGCCTGCTTCTGTGCAAAGTAGGCACCCATTGATGATTTGGCACTTGAAGAGAAATTCTGTTAAAATGAAAAAATAAGCAGAACATAAACAACAAGACAATTCCAATTATGGTACATCAAAAAAGCTATCAAATAAGATAAAAAAACATAAGATACAACGACTTACATCCGAATTTACACGAGAAGGGTGTCCCTTTTGTACTCCAACTGTTGGTCTTGAAGGCTTTTTATAATGCTCGTACTGGCTTCTCAAGTGCTTTAATATGTCACTATAGGGTTGCTTCGTGAATAATGCTTGTGCCTCTAGATTTGCCATCTTGGAGATGGCCACCGTCACTGTTGGAGGTGCATTCACAACAATCTGAGCCTTTCAATACCTCTTAACATCTTTCAAGTAGAGTAAGCTCGGATCAAGATTATCTTTTGATACAAATACCTTTGTAGCATAGATAGAATGCTAGCCATCTATGATCCAATATGCATATTTTTTAACATCCCCTACCCTTAGATCTTCCTTGGCTAGTGGCTCATGTATCCCTTTAGAGATCAGCTTGACATGCATTAGGTATGCACATGAACAAGGATTGTTTGCCTTTCCAGCAAACCATCCACAAATTTGCTTTGCTTTTGATAATGTCCATGGGATGACATATAGTGTGGCTGGGTGCTACCAAATAATTTTCTAAGGGGATTTCATACTTAGTATATAAACCCAGAGGAAAATATTGTGTATACTGCTCCATCCCTCCTAAAAAGGGGAATCCTTCGCCTTTTTTCCTTTCTTAATTAGATCTTTTGTGGGTTATAAATGGTTATAGTAGAGCCCCGAGTCTCTACAGTTGTGGCCACCTACTGTACCTTTGACTTTTTTGATCTTTTTGATGAGACACTAGCGCGGGAAACCGCATCTCTCTTTGTTACTTTATTTTGTAGTATCATAGTAAAAGCATTGAATAGCATTTTACAAGTAATGTGAGAGACATTCTCTATAGTTAGGTTCCACCCTCTGGAGAACATAGAGTTCTCTTGATCAACCCTCATACGATCCCTCCTATATGCAGTGGTGGGAGAGAGTTGGTACGTGAGATCCCCATGGGTCTCAACATCAATGCATTTGATTTCTTGATTTCTTGATGCAAATCTACCACAGAAACATTGAGTGCCTTGTCCTATCCCCTACCCTCAAAAGACTCCTTACTGTCTTCCGTTTGAATGAAGAGATGGATTCGATGTAGATTTTTGCCTTAAAGGTCATAGAGATCAAGGTACCAATCCTTTGAGTCTCCCCTGGCCATGTCAATGCTTGAGGGAAATGAAAGCTTCCTTTTGCTTGACATCTTTTCCTATGCAAAAGTGATTTTTGTAAGACAATTTAAAAATAATTCTAACATATTTACAAAAATAAATAAAGCAACAACCCACAAGAGCTAAAAAAGATAACTTCATGCATATCACCATAAGGAGTGGTCCTAGGTAAATAATAGCATGCCCCAAGGGCATTCTTGAATGCTGCTATGGGGCCATTATTAATTTAAAATTACATGAAAAAAACGGCCATAGGGCTATTCTTGGAAGCCTTGGGGTCAATTGTGCATGAAAAGAATGGTTCTTACACCTATTGGGTCATTCTTGGATGCCCCATGGCCATTCCAAAATGACCTTGAGGCTTTGGGTCATTCAAGAATGGTCCTTGGGCCATTCTTCCACCTATTGTGCATAAAGAATGGCCCTATGGCCATTCTTAGATGCCCCATGGTCATTCCAAAATGACCTTGAGACCTTGGGGTCATGCAAGAATGGCCCTTGGTTGATTCTTCTAGTTGTGCATGAAAAGAATGGCCCTAGGCCATTCTTGGATGCCTAATGTCCATCCAAAAATGATTGTGAGGCCTTGGGGTCATGCAAGAATGGCCCTTGGGTCATTCTTCCACCTGTTGTGTAGATGAAAAGAATGGCCCAAGGGCCATTATTGGAAGTCCCATGACCATTCCAAAATGACCTTGAGGCCCAAGGGTCATACAAGAATGGTCCTTACATATGTTGTGCATGGCAAGAATGGTCCTAGGGCCACACTTGGATGCCCCATGGCCATTCCAAAATGACCTTGAGGCCTTAGAGTCATGTAGGAATGGTCCTTACATCTGTTATGCATGAAAAGAATGGCCATAGGGCCATTCTTAGATGCCCCATAGCCTTTTAGTGAAGACTTTTATTATTTAAATATTTTAATTTTTGTTGGAATAGAAAATAAAGAATAATATATAAATAAGTGTGCTTTTGTGTAGAAGAAAAATAAGTAAATCAATTATAGAAAACTAAAGATAGATGTTATTAGGATAATAAAATTATATTAAGTTGCTTCTTTGAAATAATATGTACTTTAGTGAATATTTTATTATTTTATTATTTTATTATTTAGAGTGAAAAAAAGAAGAATATATAAAATAGTATATTTATAAAATAGAATATATAAAATAAGTGAGTGTAAATGTTGGTATAATATAGGATAATCTATAATAAATGTAAGAATATATTACCAATTTGTTTTGTATATTATATAATAATTAAAAATGTTGGTGTAGTATACAACATATATGTTTGTGTGTAAAAAATATGATTACATATAAATATTATTCGTGTGTGTGTTACGTTATATTAAGAATTTCTAGTTATATAATGGTTAACGATTATATTAAGCATTATATAATGATTATCCATTATATAAATTATATCCTTTATATAATGGTTAAATTATATAATGGTTAAATTATCTAATGGTTACATTAACCATGGTTAAATTATCTTAACTAACAAAAGCAAGCCCTATCTTGTCGCTTCTACAACTAGCCCCACGCAAGCTTACATCAGTGGTTGCACCACAAAGCGAGAAGAGGCGGAGGTGTGGGAGGCAAGTACGGTAGAGGGGTGGGAGGAAAGTACAGGCAGAGGTTTGAGAGGCGAGTAGAGGCAGTGGTCTGGAAGGCAAGTATAGGTGGAGGTTTAGGAGGCTTCTTCATATTCTTAGCTTGCTCGATGTGCGGTGTACCCCCCAACTCTACAACGTATCTCGAAAGCCTAAGGTGGGAGGAGGAGGTGCAAGCAAAGGTTCTGCTCATAGCACTAATTTCCTTTTTTAAATTGGAATGATGGCTCTACCTCTCTCTCTCTCTCTCTCTCTCTCTCTCTCTCTCTCAAACACCCTCACACACCCCCTTTCTCTCTCTCAAACACCCACACACAGCCCCCCTCTCTCTCTCTCACACACACAATTCTCTCTCTCTCTCTCTCTCTCTCTCTCTAATTAGTTTAATATCTAGCTAATGTTTACAACCTAGTGCTTAATTAGTTTAGTTTAGAGCTATTCAGTTTAAAATTAGCATATGAATATGAATTAATCCTACTTTAATGGAACTTCACATACATAAGAAAATCAAACTAGAAGGAAGTGCACCTTTTGTGTTTTTGGTTGGATGTTGATGACGATGCCGATGCATGGGAGGCTTGGGAGGAAAAACTTATGAGTCCAAACTTGGACAAATTTTGAAATATTGTTAATTTAAAATTGGGTGGAAAACTTTGGGAGAGATGGGCTAAAGTGTCTGAATTGAGAGTGGGAATTTGAAATTGGGTCTAAACTTTGGGAGAGATGGGCTAATAAGACTAAGAGAGTAGATTGGCCAATCTCCATTTACATTGGCCCTAGTGTACACAAGAGAATCTATAGTAACCTTAGGACCAAGCTACCACACACAAAAGAATCTAGATTGGCCCTAGGGCCAAGCTACAATGAATGACAAATCTACATCCTTGAATTTGAAATTTGAAATTTCCTATAAAATTTGCAATTCAAATTTCCCCCCAAAATTTAAAATTTGAATTTCCCCCTAAAGTTGCATTTGTCTTCCCTTGTGTCAACAACGGGCAAAGTTTAGAATGGTCCTATGGCCAATCTCTGCATGTGTATGGCAAGAGGACCCTGACAAGAGAATGGTCCTATGGTCCTAAAGTTGCATTTGTCATTCCCTTGTTTCAACAACAACGGGCAAAGTTTAGAATGGTCCTATGGCCAATCTCTGCATGTGTATGGCAAGAGGACCCTGACAAGAGAATCTAGCTTGGTCCTACCATGAACAAATATATATAGACTAGTCATAGGGCCAAGCTACCATCAACAAAGTTACACCATCTTTGCTGGTCGAGTGGCCCTAGGGCTAAGCTACATGCAAAGATGATGTAGATTTGCTCATGGTAGCTTGGCCCTATGGCCAAGCTAGATTATCTTGTGTGTGGTAGCTTTGTCCAAGGTTCACTCTAGATTCTCTTCTGTTCTCTAGGGCAATTCTCTCAAGATTGCATATGGTAGAATGGCCATTATTGAAAGCACAATGTACTTTAGTGTACTTTAGAATGGCCATTCTTGAAAGCACAATGTACTTTAGTGTACTTTAGAATGGCTATGGGGCATCCTAGAATGCCCCTAGGGCCAGACTTGATGCTCTTGTGCATGCAAAAATGGCCCTAGGGACATTCTAGCATAGCCTTGGTGTCACCCAACCTTCTTGCATGCTCTTGGGCAAACAAGAATGGCCATAGAGCCAATCTTTTCATGCACAACAGGTGCAAAAATGGCTCCAGGGCCATTTTTTTCATGCACAACCGGTGCAAGAATGGCCCTTGGGCCATTCTTTCATGTCAAATAAGGTCATTGTTTTGCCTTAAAGGCCTCAAAGAGCATGCAAGATTGGCCCTAGAGCATCAAAAAATGGCCCCAGGGCCATTCTTACATGACCCCAAGGCACATAGATCATGTTGGAAATGGCCATGGGGCATCCAGGAATGGCCCTAGGGCCACTCTTGATGCTCTTCTACATGCAATAATGGATATGGGGCCATTCTAGCATGGCCTTGGTGGAACCCAACCTTCTTGCATGCTCTTGGGCATCCTAAAATGGCACTAGGGCCACTCTTGATACTCTTCTACATGTAATAATGGATATGGGGCCACTGGAGCATGGCCTTGGTGGCACCCAAATGTGGGTGCGATTCGAGTGTAGAGACGGTAGCGCTACAAATGTTGATTAAGCAAACACGTAGTGTAGAAGCGTTGGACGTAGATTGGTGGGAAAATTACGGATGAGGGTGGTTTCAAATCCAAATTTCAAAATCAATATGGGGAGAGGGGGAAAACATTATGCACGTGAAAGAGGAAGGCGGGAAGATTATAATTTGAATTTGAAATTCAAATTTCAAATTTGATTTGGGAATTCGGAGAAAAAAATTCTAGTTTGAAATTTAAATTTCAGATTTGGAAATGCCCCTAGGACGCCAAGAATGGCCACATGGCCATTCTTCTCATGCGCAGTATGAATGGCCCTAGGGTATCCAAGGGCACCCAAGAATGGCCATAGGGCCATTCAACTCATGCACAACATGTGGAAGAATAGCCATAGGGCCATTCTTGCATGACCCCAAGGCCTCAAGGTCATTTTGGAATGGCCATGGGGCATCCAAGAATGGCCATAGAGCCATTGTTTTCATGCACAACATGTGGAAGAATGGCCCAAGGGCCATTCTTGCATGACCCCAAGGTCTCAAGATCATTTTAGGATGGACATGGGGCATCAAAGAATAGCCATAGGGCCATTCTTCTCACAACAGGTGGGAGAATGGCCCTAGGGCCATTCTTGCATGACCCCAAGGCCTCAAGGTCATTTTGGAATGGCCATGGGATGGACATGGGGCATCCAAGAATGGCCATTCTTGTATGACCCTAGGGGCTCAAGGTCATTTTGGGATGGACACGAGGCATCCAAGAATGGTCGTAGGGCCATTCTTTTCATGCACAACATGTGGAAGAATGGCTGGAACAATGGCCCAAGGGCCATTCTTGCATGACCCTAGGGCCTCAAGGTCATTTTGGGATGGACATGGGGCATCCAAGAATGGACATAGGGCCATTCTTTTCACGCACAACAAGTGCAAGGACAATTCGTGCATGACCCCAAGCCCTCAAATATCCACTATTTTACTTTAAAGTGCATCACAGTGCCTGAAATAGTGGCCATGGGGCATCAAAGAATGGCCATAGGACCATTCTTGCTTGAATCCAAGGGGCCATTATTGCATGACCCCAAGGCCTCAAGGTCATTTTTGGGATGGCCATGGGGCATCCAAGAATAGACCTAGCGTTATTCTTTTCATGCACAATAGGTGGAAGAATAGCCCTAGGGCCATTCTTGCATGACCCCAAGACCTTAAGGTCATTTTGGAATGGCCATGGGGCTCCCAATAATGGCCTCCTTCCATGCACAACATGGAAGGAGGCCCTAGGGCATCTAAGAATGGCCATAGGCCGTTCTTTTCATACACAACACGTGGAAGAATGGACCTAGGGCCATTCCTGCATGACCCCAAGGCCTCAAGGTCATTTTGGAATGGACATGGGGCATCCAAGAATGGCCTTACTATGGCCATTCTTTTCAGGCACAACAGGTGGAAGAATGGCCCAAGGGCCATTCTTGCATGATCCCAAGGCCTCAAGGTCATTTTGGGATGGCCATGGAGGCATCCAAGAATGGCCTAAGGGCCATTCTTTTAATGCACAACAAGTGGAAGAATGGCCCAAGGGCCATTCTTGCATGACCCCAAGGCCTCAAGCTCATTTTGGGATAGCCATGGGGGCATCCAAGAATGGTAGGGCCACTCTTTTAATGCACAACATAAGCGCCATTCTTGCATGACCCCAAGGCCTCAAGGTCATTTTGGAATGGCCATGGGGCATTCAAGAATGGCCCTACGACCATTCTTTTCATGCAAGTCCATTATTCCATGACCATTCTTTTCATGCAGGGCCATTATTCCATGACCCAAAGGTATCAAGGTCATTTTAGAATGGCCATGGCGCATCTAAGAATGGCCCTAGGTCCATTCTTCTCATGCACAACAGGTGGAAGAATAGCCTAAGGGCCATTCTTGCATGACCCCAAGGCCTCAAGGTCCGATTTTGGGATGGCCATGGGGCATCCAAGAATGGACCTAGGGCCATTCTTTTTGTGCATAAAAGGTGTAAGGACCATTCCTGCATGACCCCAAGGTCTTAATATCCACCGTTTTACTTTAAAATGCATCATAGTGCATGGAATAGTGTCCATAGGGGTATCTAAGAATGGTCCTAGGGCCATTCTTTTCCATGCACAACATGAGCAAGAATGGCCCTAGGGCCATTCTTGCAGGACCCCAAGGCCTCAAGGTCCTTATTGGGATGGCCATGGGGCATCTAAGAATGGCCCTAGGGCCATTTTTTTCATGCACAACAGGTGTAAGGACCATTCCTACATGACCCCAAGGCCTCATATATCCACCGTTTTACTTTAAAATGCATCATAGTGCATGAAATAGTACCCATAGTGGGGGCATCCAAGAATGGCCCTTGTATGACCCCAAGGGGCCATGGGTGCATCCAAGAATGGTCCTAAGGCCATTCTTTTCCATGCACAACATGAGGAAGAATGGTCCTAGGGCCATTCTTGCATGACCCCAAGGCCTCAAGGTCATTTTTGGGATGGCCACCATGGGACATCCAAGAATGGCCCTAGGGCCATTCGTTTCATGCACAACAGGTGTAAGGACCATTCCTACATGACCCCAAGGCCTCATATATCCACTGTTTTACTTTAAAATGCATCACAGTGCATGAAATAGTCTCCATGGGAGCATCCAAGAATGGCCCAAGAGCCATTCTTGCCTGACCCCAAGGAGCCATGGGTGCATCCAAGAATGGTCCTAGGGCCATTCTTTTTCATGCACAACATGAGGAAGAATGGCCCTAGGTCCATTCTTGCATGACCCCAAGGCCTCAAGGTCATTTTTGGGATGTCCATGGGGTATCCAAGAATGGCCTTAGGGCCATTCTTTTCATGCACAATATGACCTCAAAGGCCATTCTTGCATGACTCCAAGGCTTAAGGTCATTTTGGAATGACCATGGAGCATATAAGGATTGCCTCTTTTCATGCACAACAGGTGTGGAAGAATGGCCCTAGGGCCATGCTTGCATGACCCCAAGGCCTCAAGGTCGTTTTGGGATGGATATGGGGGCATCCAAGAATGGCCATAGGGCCATTCTTTTCATACACACCATATGGAAGAATGGTCCTAGGGCTGTTCTTGCAATACCAAAAGGCCTCAAAGTCATTTTGGGATGGCCATGGGGGTATCCAAGAATGGCCATAGGGCCATTCTGTTCATCCACAATAGATGGAAGAATGGCCCTAGAGGACTCAAGGTCATTTTGGAAGAATGGCCCTAGAGGACTCAAGGTCATTTTGGAATGGCCATTGGGGAATCCAAGAATGGCCCAAGGGCCTTTCTTTTCATGCACAACAGGTGTAAGGGCCATTCTTGTATGTCCCCAAGGCCTCAAATATCCACTGTTTTACTTTGAAATGCATCAAGAGCGTGAAATAGTGGCTATGGGGACATCCAAGAATGGCCAAATGGCCATTATTTTGAAGCACAATAGGTGCAAGAATGGCCCTAGGGCCATTCTTGCATGACCCCAAGGCCTCAAGGAGGTCAGGGTTGGCCATGGGGGCATCCAAGAATGGCCCTAAGGCCATTTGTTTTCATTCGTGCATGACCCAAAGGCCTCAAGGTCATTTTTGGGATGGCCATGGGGCATTTTGGATGGCCATGGGCATCCAAGAATGGTCCTTGGTCCATTATTTTCATGTACAACAAGTGTACGGACCATTCCTACATGACCCCAAGGCCTAAAATATCCATCGTTTTACTTTAAAAATGCATCACACTGTATGAAATAGTGGCCATGGGGGCATCCAAGAATGGCCCAAGGGCCATTCTTGCATGACCCCAAGGGGCCATGGGTGCATCCAAGAATGGTCCTAAGGCCATTCTTGCAAGAATGGCCCTAGGGCCGTTCTGTTCATGCACAACATAAGGAAGAATGGCCCTAGGGCCATTCTGCATGACCCCAAGGCCTCAAGGTCATTTTTGGGATGGCCATGGGGCATCCAAGGATGGCCCTGGGTCCATTCTTTTCATGCACAACAGGTGGAGGAATGACCCCAAAGGCCATTCTTGCATGACCCCAAAGCCTCAAGGTCATTTTGGATTAGCCATGGGGCATCCAAGGATGGATTCTGTTCATGCACAACAGGTGGAAGAATGGCCCTAGGGCCATTCTTGCATGACCCCAAGGCCTCAAGGTTATTTTGGGATGGATATGGGGGCATCCAAGAATGGCCTAGGGGTCATTCTTGCATGACCCCAAGGCCCCTCAAAGTCAATTTGGGATGGCCATGGGGGCATCCAAGAATGGCTATAGGGCCATTCTTTTCATCCACAACAGGCGACAGAATGGCCCTAGGGCCATTCTTGCATGACCCCAAGGCCTCAAGGTCATTTTGGAATGGCCATTGGGGCATCCAAGAATGGCCTAAGGGCTATTATTTTCATGCACAATAGTTGTAAGGGCCATTCTTTCAAGACCCCAAGGACTCAAATATCCAATGTTTTACTTTGAAATGCATCCTAGAGCATGAACTAGTGGCCATGGAGACATTCAAGAATGGCCAAATGGCCATTATTTTCATGCTCAATAGGTGGAAGAATGGCCGTAGGGCCATTCTTGCATGACCCCAAGGCCTCAAGGCCATTTTGAGATGGCCATGGAGGCATCCAAGAATGGCCCTAGGGCCATTCTTTTTCATGCACAACATGAGAAAGAACGGCCGTGGGGCCATTCGTGCATGACCCCAAGGCCTCAAAGTCATTTTTGGGACGGCCATGGGGCATTTGGATGGCCATGGTGCATCCAAGAATGGCCCTAGGGTCATTCTTTTCATTCCCGAACAGTTGTAAGGACCATTCTTACATGACCCCAAGGCCTAAAATATCTGCCGTTTTACTGTAAAATGTATCACAGTGCATGAAATAGTGGCCATGGGAGCATCCAAGATTGGCCCAAGGGCCATTCTTGAATGACCCCAAGGGGCTATGGTGCATCCAAGAATGGTCCTAGGGCCATTCTTTTTCATGCACAACATAAGGAAGAATGGTGGCCCTAGGACCATTCTTACATGACCCCAAGGCCTCAAGGCCATTTTTCGGATAGTGATGGGGCATCCACCAAGAATGGCCTTGGGGCCATTCTTTTCAGGCACAACAGGTGTGGAAGAATGACCCCAAAGGCCATTCTTGGATGACCCCAAGGCCTCAAGGTCATTTTGGAATGGCCATGGGGCATCCAAGTATGGCCTCTTTTCATGCACACAATAGGTGGAAGAATGTCCTTAGGGCCATTCTTGCATGACCCCAAGGCTGCAAGGTCGTTTGGGGATGGATATGGGGCATCCAAGAATGGCCATAGGGCCGTTCTTTTCATGCATAACATGTGGAAGAATGGCCTTAGGGCCATTCTTGCATGACCAAGTCCTCAAAGTCATTTCGGGATGGCCTTGGTGGCATCCAAGAATGGCCATAGGGCCATTCTTTTCATCCACATCAGGTGGAAGAATAGCCCTAGGGCCATTATTGCATGACCCCAAGGTCTTAAGGTCATTTTGGAATGGCCATTGGGGCATCCCCAAGAATGGCCCAAGGGCTATTATTTTCATGCACAAGAGGTGTAAGGGCCATTCTTGCATGATTCAAAGGCCTCAAATATCCACTGTTTTACTTTGAAATGCATCACAAAAAATGAAATAGTGGCCATGGGGACATCCAAGAATTCCCAAATGGCCATTATTTTTATGCACAACAGGTGGAAGAATGGCTCTAGGACCATTCTTGCACGACCCCAAGGCCTCAAGGTCATTTTGGGATGGCCATGGGGGCATCCAAGAATGGCCATAGGGCCATTCTTTTTCATGCACAACATGGGAAGAATGGCCCTAGGACCATTCTTGCCATGCACATGTGTAAGGACCATTCTTGCATGACCCAATGGCCACTCTTGCATGACCCCAAGGCCTCAAGGTCATTTTGGAATGGCCTTGGGGCATCCAAGAATGGCCCTAGGACCATTCTTTTCATGCACAACATGCGTATGGACCATTCTTTCATGACTCCAAGTCCTCAAGGTCATTTTGGAATGGCCATGGGGCATTTAAGAATGGCCCTAGGGTCATTCTTTTTATGCACCAATAGGTGGAAGAATGGCCCAAGGGCCATTCTTGCATGACTCCAAGGCCTCAAGGACATTTTGGGAAATATTTATTGCATAGTTTCTCTTCTTATTGAAAAGAACTTATTATTTTACTAGAAAAATTAAAAATAATTATTTAAACTATACATAAACCAATCTTAAATCACCAAACGATGTCATGAATCTATTTCAAAAATCACTAAAACTAACAAAAATTTCTTTTTCACGCATGCATACACCCAATATTTTCTCTTTTTATATGTATGTTGAGAGAGAGAGAGAGAGAGAGAGAGAGAGAGAGAGAACATTGCCTCTTATTAGTTTTTTTATTTCAACTCATAGAAAGTTTTAAAAAGGACTATTCAATGCAAGGTTTTCAAACAAGAGGGAACCTGGCTCCCTAGGGGCCATTACATTTCCCACACAACTAAAAATTAAAATTAAGAATAAAAATATCCAGTGGCCATAACATTAATATAGTGCCACACATAAATGTAACGTAGTATAATTGTAATATAATGTAATATAACGTATTATACTGCTTACTGTAATAAAATGTAATATACTGCTTAATGTAATATAGCCATAGGGCCATTCTTACATCAAGATTGTCCATGGTGTGCCTAGGTCCATTCTCCACTCCCTTGTGTCAACTCCCTAGGGCCATTCTTTCAATATGCATTCAAAATACAACAAGATTTTCCATGGAGGAATGGCCCTAGAGCCATTCTTGTATGCACAATGTGCTTGAAAGCACACCATCCATGGTGTGCTTGGTAGAATGGTCCTAGGGCCATTCTTCCATCCATAGTGTGCTTAAATAATGGCCCTAGGGCCATTCCACCATCAATGGTTTCCTTTAGAATGGCTCTAGGGCCATTCTCCACTCCCTTGTGTCAAAATACATCAAGCGTTTCCATGGAAGAACTAGGGCCATTCTCCACTCGCTTGTGTTAGCCCCCTAGGGCAAATCTCTACATATGCATGCAAAATACATCAACATTGTCCATGGAAGAATGTCCCTAAAGCCATTCTTGTAAGCACAATGTGCTTGAAAGAATTGTCCTAGTACCATTCTAAAGCACATTGTGAGAATGGTCCTAGGGCCATTCTCCACTCCCTTGTGTCAACTACTATTGGTGAATTTTATAATGGACATAGGGCCATTCTACCCTCCATGGACAATATTCTACCAAGAACACCATGGTAAAGTGGCTCTAGGGCCATTCTCCACTACCTTGCCCCTTGGGCAAATCTCTACATATGCATGCAAAATACATCAATATTTTAAGCATAATGTGCTTGAAAGAATGGCCCTAGTGCCATTCTAAAGCACATTGTGAGAATAGTCCTAGGGCCATTCTCCACTTCCTTGTGTCAGCTCTACTCGGTGAATTTTAGAATGGCGCTAGGGCCATTCTACCATCCATAGATAATCTTGTTATATTTTGCATCCATGGTGTGCTTGAAACTATTGCCCTAGGGCCATTCTACCATCCATGGTGTGGTTTAGAATGGCCTTGGGACCATTCTCCACTCCCTTATGTCAACTACCTAGGGTCATTTAATATGAATTCAAAATGGCCATCCTTGTAAGGACCATTCAAAATGGCCATCCTTGTAAGGACCATTCTAAAATGGTCATTCAAGAATGGCCCTAGGGCCATTCTTTGATGCCCCATGGCCATTTCCAATGTGACCTATGTGCCTTGGGGTCATGCAAGAATGGCCTTGGGGCCATTCTTTGATGCCCTTGGGCCAATCTTGCATGCTCTTTGAGGCCTTTAAGGTAAATAGTTACCTTATTTGCCATTAAATAATGGCCCTAGGGCCATTTTTGCACCGTTTGTGCATGAAAAGAATGGCATTGGGGCCATTCTTGCACCTGTTGCCCGGTTAGGTGGCACCAAGGCCATGCTAGAATGGCCCTAGGCCATTTTTGCATGCACAAGAGCATCAAGATTGTCCCTAGGGACATTCTTGGATGCCCAAGGGCATGCAAAAAAGCTGGTGCCACCAAGGCCATGCTAGAATGGCCCCATATCCATTCTTGCATGTAGAAGAGCATCAACAAAGGCCCTAGTGCCATTCTTAGATGCCCCATGGCTATTCTCAACATGACCTATGTGCCTTGGGGTCATGTAAGAAAAGGTCTTGGGGCCATTCTTCGATGCCCTAGGGCCAATCTTGCATGCTCTTTGAGGCCTTTAAAGCAAAACAGTGGCCTTATTTGCCATGAAAGAATGGCCTTAGGACCATTCTTGCACCGATTGTGAATGAAAAGAATGGCACTGGGGCCCTTCTTGCACTTGTTGATTAGGTAAAGGATGGCCATATGGATATTCTTGTTTGCCCAAGAGCATGCAAGAAGGTTGGGTGGCACCAAGGCCATGCTAGAATAGCACTAGGGCCATTGGAGCATGCATAAGAGCATTAAGATTGGCCCTAGGGCCATTCTAGGATGCCCGAGAGCATGCAAGAAAAGAATGGCCCTATGGCCATTCTTGGATGCCCAAGAGCATGCAAGAAAGTTGGGTGCCACACCAAGGCCATGCTCGAATGGCCCCATATCCATTATTACATGTAGAAGAACATCAAGAGTGGTCCTAGGGCCATTCTAGGATGCCCAAGAGCATGCAAGAAAAGAACGGCCCTAGAGCCATTCTTGGATGCCCAAGAGCAGGCAAGAAAGTTGAGTTCCACAAAGGCCATGCTAGAATGGCCCCATATCCATTATTGCATGTAGAAGATCATCAAGAGTGGCCCTAGGGCTATTCTTGGATGCCTCATGGCCATTTCCAACATGATCTATGTGCCTTGGAGTCATGTAAGAATGGCCCTGGGGCGATGCTTTGATGCTCTAGGGCCAATCTTGCATGCTCTTTGAGGCCTTTAAGGCAAAATATCGACCTTATTTGTCATGAAAGACCATTCTTGCATGCTCTTTGAGGCCTTTAAGGCAAAACAATGACCTTATTTGTCATGAAAGACCATTCTTGCACCGCGGTTGTGTATGAAAAGAATGGCCTTGGGCCATTCTTACACCTGTTTGTGCATGAAAATAATGGCCCTATGGCCATTCTTGTTTGCCTAAGAGCATGCAAGAAGGTTGGGTGTGGCACCAAGGCTATGCTAGAATGTCCCTAGGGCCATTTTTGCATGTACAAGAGCATCAAGTCTAGCCCTAGGGCCATTCTAGGATGCCCCATGGCCATTCTTGCACGTGTTGTATAAGAAAAGAATGGCCCTATGGCCATTCTCGGATGCCCAAGAGCATGCACGAAAGTTGGGTTCCACCAAGGCCATGTTAGAATGGCCCCATATCCATTCTTGCATGTAGAAGATTATCAAGAATGGCCCTAGCACCATTCTTGGATGTCCCATGGCCATTTCCAACATGATCTATGTGTCTTGGGGTCATGCAAGAATGGCCCTAGGGCCATGCTTTAATGCCCTAGGGCCAATCTTACATGCTCTTTGAGGCCTTTAAGACAAAATAACGACCTTATTTACCATGAAAGAATGGCCCTTGGGCCATTCTTGCACTGGTTATGCATGAAAAGAATGGCCCTATGGCCATTCTTGTTTGCCCAAGAGCATGCAAGAAGGTTGGGTGGCACCAAGGCTATGCTATAATGGCCCTAGGGCCATTGTTGCATGGATGAGTATCAAGATTAGCTGACCCATGGCCATTCTTGCACCTGTTGTATAATAAAAGAATGGCCCTAGGGCCATTCTAGAATTCCCCATGGAAATTCTTGCACCTATTGTATAATAAAAGAATGGCCCTAGGGGTATCCTTGGATGCTCAAGAGTATGCAAGAAAGTTGGGTGCCACCAAGGTCATGCTAGAATGCCCCCATATCCATTCTTGAATGTAGAAGAGCATCAAGAATGGCCCTAGGGCCATTCTTGGATGCCCCATGGCCATTTCCAACATGACCTATGTGCCTTGGGGTCATGCAAGAATGGGGACCTACATACCTTTCTAGCCATTCTAGCTCTTTCAAACATACCCTAGTATTATGAACAAAATTGACTGTATTATGTTTTCATCCTTGGAGATTTGCACGATCTACTCTTGACTCTATGATGTTATCATAGATAGGTATGGATGCTCGACCTAGAGACAAGGTCTTTATGATGCTAGTAAGTGAATGTGTTGGAGTTGGTTGCATCTCTAGAACAGATCCAGAGATGTTTTGTAGTGGCTCTAAGACTGGTCAAGGGAATGTGTCTATGTTTGTAGAGAAATGTGTGAAGGATGTAGACCTTCCCCCTTCCAACTATGGATGTAAGAGATCTAAGAGGTGCAGTTTGGACTTTCGTTCGTTGGCCTAAAGTTATGTTAATGCCTTTTAGAGTCCTCCAAATTTTGGAGAGCAAATGGAAAATACAGATAGACAAGCCGGTCCTATGGAACCTCCAATTGTGGATGCTATACCAGTGACATCTTTAGAGTCTGACATCAAAACTTGAGCATCTTGGAAGAGTAAAAATGTCCTTTTATGGGATGAAAGCAACACCTAGATGTGTACAAGGGTTTGATACTCTATGTGCTTCCAAAAAACTGTGTCAACTTTGAACAACATGGTAAGCATTGCGTGGGTGGTTGTTGATAGGGCGCCAGAGGGTACATTAAGTGGAAATGGTTATGAGGTGGATAGCATCAACTTAGTTAAGTGGCCTATCAAGCAAATTACAATGTTAGACAATACTCCATTGTAGCGCTATGTAGCCTTTGAAGACATGTAGGGTGATGAGTCGAGCAGAACATTGTTGAGTATCCAATGGTGGCTTAGGAGGTCCTAACCTAAAAAAAAAGAAGCTATACTTTCATAAAAAGAACTCCAAAAATGAGAGAGAACCACTAACTTTGAGTTTCTATTTGTCAATGAGAGAGAACCACTAAGTTTGAGTTTCTATTTGTCAATGGAATTAGTGCAAAGGGTTGCCTCTATTGATTGTTGTAAAAACAAATGTTGTGAGCTTACAGATCGCGTCATGATAATGCGCATACGCCAAGATTTTTGGGGACAATCTCAAGAAATTCAAACAAACTATGTATATGATGTGCTCTCTGTGTCTTATCTACAAGGCTAAAAACCAAAGAAGATTAAAAGGTGGCATTGATTGGTATGATCACTCATGGACATGGGGAGGGGCATTACGGTCACTTTATGCTAAATGGCTTATGGCCATTGGATGCTAATCTCACAATTAGATCAATTGCATTGTGTTTGCATAACCTAGAGCGGTTGGATAAGCACCCCCTTGGTGATCTAGCTACAGATGGGGCTTCAAGGAGCAATGTTTCACTTCTCCATGCCTTGAGCTCAAGGGAAGCTTTAGATTACCACTATAATACTTATGGTAAAGAGCTTATTGGCCCCAGCAGGTATCGAGTGACAATGCACATGCAAATTCCCCAACAACCATTGTTCCAGGAGAACATGTAGGTCCAAATGATTTACAAGGTGTCAATGTGATTTCAGCTTTTCCTCGCAGATTGCCAAAGAACTTGCTATGCAACTAGATAATTGTGTAGGTGAAAAAAAGAATCGATATTTGTTTGCATATCTATCTCTTCTAGTTGCAAGGGGGGCTTTTAAAACTGTTCAATCGGGAGGATTTTTAATGGTCCCTCACCTTTGGATGTTGTCGCATGAAGCCTTTAGGCAGCATTGAACCCATGGGACCAACAATTCCGCTGTGGACACACACATGAGGACATAGATGCAATGTTAGTAGGTTCTCAAAAAAATTGAGAGTCGAACAGACCTTCACTTTACCACATTTGATGGACACCTTAAGGACCAGCTCGAGCTCTTCACAAGTGCCTTTTTTGCTAACTCAAGTGCTTGCCTTCAAGTGATATTGTGATGGGCAAGATGCACTTATAGGCCACTCTAGGCCACTTCAATTTCAATTCTTCATGAATAGGGACACACCAGTAATGTAATATAAAGTGCATGTAGCAACACTTGATTGGAGGCCTAATGTGACGGAGGTATTCCACTTGATTGGAGGATTTATGTGATGGAGGTATTCCACTGTGGAAGAAAGAGTGAAGGTAAGCCAATGTTACCACCAGGTAATCCACCTTTGTTGTTGATGGCAAAGCATGTAAAGGGGCATGAGGATGTGATATCAGGTATAAAGTCTTATATTAGATTTTGGCAAAATCTTGGAAACGATCCTTTTGTTCCAAGATATTATAGACCTGTGATAGATTATTGGAATAATGTAATCCAAGAGCTTGATAAACCAATTATAGCATCAGAGGCTAGATTGTACACACATTTTTGGCCAAAGTCTCAAGGCTCTCAATAGCGGGACATGGATGCTTCCTTTAAGCCTAAAAGGTTCTTAGGCTACGAGGAGTATAATGATCATTATTGTGGGCCTCAACGAGAGAAACCAAGGGAAGAATTCAACCCAATGCTAGATGTGCAGCAAGGGGACTTTACCTTGTTGCTCCCACAAAACAGAGATGTGTATCCTATTTGGCTTGCTATGGCTGAATCAAACATTGATATAGATAGGAAGTCACCAAACTACAAGAAGATTCTGATACAGTATTGGGCACCGTGTGCAAGAAAGGATGGTTTGACAGATGCAGAGGCCTATGGTGATTGTTGGAAGGGGTTTTGGGCAGAGAACAAGGTAGATCCTCGGGTGTGGGAAGAGGCGGATGCAATTGTTTGGTCATGGAGGCCTAGAAAACCAGGGCCTTATATGAGAATCAAGATACCAATCAAGGAAGCCATAAAATCATAAGAAGGAATGCACCTAGGCGGAGCAGATCAACCTCTTGATGAGGAAGACTTTGACAGTGCCTGCCTTGAAGAGTTATGACTTTTGTGCTTTAAATTTGCATGGTAGTAAAAATGCAGCAGTCTCACTTATTTGAAATTTTCTATTTCTCACAACCTAATTTGCAAACGAGATTGTTTTTCCACCATCATAATCTACCATCGTACTTATTCAAGACTTGGTATTTAAATTTAAAGATAGTTTCATTTATTGTTGCCATTGAAGGTAGAGTTTCATTTATTAGTTGATCCACAATTATGAAGTCTGTGGGTATTTATGTACAAGACATATGCGGCTTCCTTATTATAGTGTTTATCCAGTGCCTTCCTAAATGATGTATCTATCTCCTTGCAAGTATGGAATGGCCCAATGGCCATTCTTTACACACGTACAAATTCCCACAATAAGTGGGAAATTCCCAATTTATGCGAAACATACCAATTTTAAAATTCCCAAAATGTAAGATTTTTTCCATTTTATCTAATATGGACGTAAGAGCCTAAGGACAAGCAAAGGTGACCTCTCTTAAGGAACTGCACCTGCTCCCAAACACATTGTAGGTCTCTCTTCCTTCCTCTCTTCTCAGATCCAAATCCCCATTGGCACCTTACTCCAAGGAAGCCCTAGCTTATGGAAGGATCTAAAAGATTGGATGGAGGGACACCTTGGAGTAGGGATGCAGGAATCCGCAGAGCTAGATAGCTCTATTGAGACAAAGGATGATAAACTCATTGAACCCCATGGGATCACTGGTATCCCCACGGTTTGCATCATCAAACTCCGACAATACTTTGAAGGTGATGAGCTCAATGCGGCATTACCCCCATAACCTTTGATGGCCTATAGGTCACCACCATCCTGGATGGAGGAGTAGGAGTAAGCATTGTCACCAAACAATGCTGGGAAAAATGGGGAGCACCCACCATGGATGACACAACCTTATTGGTGAAAATCGTTGATGGAGCCACCACTAGACCCATAGGTCTCTTGAAGGATTTAAAGATCAAGATCCTTGGGACCAACTTCCACCACACCTTCGTGGTGATGAATTTTGACCGATAGCCTGTTTCGTATGATTGTATCCTTGGATGACCCTTTATGAGGGAGAGACTAAAATGATCCATGAGTGGGATACATACCACATATACATCCAAAAAAAGGATCAACTCATGGATGTATATGTGGTATGTATATGTGTATATGTATCCCACTCATGGATCATTTTATATGTGGAAGATCAACCTACGCACATGGAAGGTCCATACAACAACCCAGTCCATTGCAGTTCACCTGTGCTGCCAAACCTGCCACCAAAAACGATTGATGAGGAGAAGGATAGTGAGGAATGTGCACCCCTCCCAGAGCTAGAAGACTCTAAGAATTGGATGCATATCCTTGTTACCTTGGACATAGTGCCGAGGTACACAAGAACCCAGTTTGTGAGACCGCCGTGAGAAGACTCTAAGAATTGGATGCATATCCTTGTTACCTTGGACATAGTGCCGAGGTACACAAGAACCCAATTCGTGAGACCGCCGATGGGTAAGAGATCACGTCTCTCTACATGCTTAGCACTGCATATCTACCCAAAGTTGCCAATCATGAGCCTAAAAAGGCCACTAATGACAAACCGTTATGGGAAAAACACTCACATAGAACTTGCAAACCCGATGGGTTCCTTGGACAACACGAAACCTATGCATTAGGGCCAAAAGCGTTTTAAAAAGGGTCGCATTTTAATCACTTGTACTAGATTTGGATTAAGCTTTGGACCAATAAAAATGTGACATTCAACCATAAATACGACATTGGGTGTCATATCCACTTTTTACTAACTTTACTAGTTTGGATATCACCACTTTAATGTGATACGGTGTGGCTATTTCAATGTCACTTTAGTGGGTTCCAACTTCAAGGGCCTGTCCTCATGTGCCAAATGTCAGTACTTCAAAAGGTAAAAATTTAAAATTTAGGTTCCCCCAAAAATGATTAAATGCATTTGAATTCCCTAATCTACCATGATTGAACCTCTTTCTAGTCGTCTTTTTAAATCATCCTCTCCTCTATTGATCATCTAGTAATGTAGAGACAATAGTCCTAACCCGAGGCACACTCGTAATGCCATTTCATCATGCATTCTTCATAATGTTAAAGATGATTTTAGGGTGTGTGGAATGGTATAAACTTCAAATTAAATGATTGGGTGACTATGAAACCATCATGCAAAGATCCTCATAGGAAAAGAAGAGACTTAGTACAATACCATTGGAAGGGATATATCTTGGAATTCAAGATAGCAAAAGATGGATGGAAGGCAAAGATGCAACATGTGTACACGACAAGAGAGATGCACATGCATCCTTCTACTCCAGCATCTACATTGCAAGCTCATTGTAAGATATTTTTTGTTGTTGCAATTTTACTATGTTCTTTATGATTCTATGGCTTATTCACATGTGTTGTATATGTGATAGATGTTTATCCATCAACAAACATTGAGTGGCAACCTGTGGAGTCATTCCCTATAGGACTTTCAAAGCCATGCATGCTGATCTTGGGAAAGTATTATTTTTTGATCAACTATCTACTTTTCTCATTAATAAAGATCTATTTTTATACAACGCTAAGTATATTGTCCCTACAAGACCAAAAGCTTATGGAAGACTGGAGAGTTTGGCTATACTAAGCCTAAATTTATCAGATTGGGACTTTCAAGACAAAGGTACTATATTAGTAGCATTTAAATACAAGATTGTCTTGGATATTTAGAAGTCTATGAAAGCAAGAAGGATTTCTAAGAGGATTAGGCTATCATGGTTTATACCTCTTCATGTATTTGTGCCATGTTTTCAAGAAGCAAACATGAAGAGGACAAAATCAATATGGCTATCTACACATATATCTGAGTTTGACTTGGATAATGCAGTTGGAGCATAATCGAAAGTGAATGAAGTCATCCATAGGGGTGACCTTATAAAATGTAATGCTTGCATTGAATCTGTGGTGATGCCCTATCACATATCTCGGCAAACCTTATACATTAGCTTAGACTATAGATGATGGAAAAAGAGTAGAGGGACTTGGATGCCATTGGATTCAGAGGAAACATTTCTACAGTATGACCTAACAATCAACTTGAGTGATGATGACAATAGAGTCATCCCTATAAATACAAAATGGACATTGAGGGATGTGCTTATGTCCTTGGAATTTCTATTAGATGCCATACCATTAGACTACAAATTTAAGGTAAATGGTATTGTAGTGGGAAGAAGGTCCAAAAAGACTTTTAGTTGCATGAAATGTTTGTCCCCTGTAATCTTGAAGTTTTCTTAATACAATATAAATTTTTACCCATCTATCTTGTCTTGTTGATTCATTTTGTAAAATAGTTATTCATTCTCAACATTATTAAGACAAGATAACCAATGTAAAATGAGAAACAATGTATTTATTACAATGACAATATCTATACAAATTGGTTGGTTATAATGTATGAGAACAAAAAATTATCTACTTTGGAGGGTCAGTGTCCATAGAAGCCTTGGCCTCTTTGCCTTCCTCTTGGTTGGCTTGGACTCCGATTTCTTGGATGTTTTCTTTGACTTGGCCTCTTTTTCCTTAGACTATTTCTACTTTCGAGAAGCCTTTCCCTTCTCCGCGTCTATCATTTTCTTCTGCCCAAATTTCAACGAAGACATCATAGGTCCTTTTCTTTTCGCTGGCTTCTTTGCATCATAGGTGGGATTAATGGTGGTGGTGGTGGTGAATCTGGATTTGCAGAGATTCACACGACTGTCGAGCATTAATCTGATTGCCTTTGCTTTCTGCCATGAAATGTATGTGTCTGTATAACATAAAGTTGTGAACTACAAAAAATCATGATCAAAACCTTAGTATATATTAGGATATAAAAGTTTAAGGAAAATATTATAATTTTTTACAACAGGTGTAAGGACCATTCCTACATGACCCCAAGGCCTCATATATCCACCGTTTTACTTTAAAATGCATCATAGTGCATGAAATAGTACCCATAGTGGGGGCATCCAAGAATGGCCCTTGTATGACCCCAAGGGGCCATGGGTGCATCCAAGAATGGTCCTAAGGCCATTCTTTTCCATGCACAACATGAGGAAGAATGGTCCTAGGGCCATTCTTGCATGACCCCAAGGCCTCAAGGTCATTTTTGGGATGGCCACCATGGGACATCCAAGAATGGCCCTAGGGCCATTCGTTTCATGCACAACAGGTGTAAGGACCATTCCTACATGACCCCAAGGCCTCATATATCCACTGTTTTACTTTAAAATGCATCACAGTGCATGAAATAGTCTCCATGGGAGCATCCAAGAATGGCCCAAGAGCCATTCTTGCCTGACCCCAAGGAGCCATGGGTGCATCCAAGAATGGTCCTAGGGCCATTCTTTTTCATGCACAACATGAGGAAGAATGGCCCTAGGTCCATTCTTGCATGACCCCAAGGCCTCAAGGTCATTTTTGGGATGTCCATGGGGTATCCAAGAATGGCCTTAGGGCCATTCTTTTCATGCACAATATGACCTCAAAGGCCATTCTTGCATGACTCCAAGGCTTAAGGTCATTTTGGAATGACCATGGAGCATATAAGGATTGCCTCTTTTCATGCACAACAGGTGTGGAAGAATGGCCCTAGGGCCATGCTTGCATGACCCCAAGGCCTCAAGGTCGTTTTGGGATGGATATGGGGGCATCCAAGAATGGCCATAGGGCCATTCTTTTCATACACACCATATGGAAGAATGGTCCTAGGGCTGTTCTTGCAATACCAAAAGGCCTCAAAGTCATTTTGGGATGGCCATGGGGGTATCCAAGAATGGCCATAGGGCCATTCTGTTCATCCACAATAGATGGAAGAATGGCCCTAGAGGACTCAAGGTCATTTTGGAAGAATGGCCCTAGAGGACTCAAGGTCATTTTGGAATGGCCATTGGGGAATCCAAGAATGGCCCAAGGGCCTTTCTTTTCATGCACAACAGGTGTAAGGGCCATTCTTGTATGTCCCCAAGGCCTCAAATATCCACTGTTTTACTTTGAAATGCATCAAGAGCGTGAAATAGTGGCTATGGGGACATCCAAGAATGGCCAAATGGCCATTATTTTGAAGCACAATAGGTGCAAGAATGGCCCTAGGGCCATTCTTGCATGACCCCAAGGCCTCAAGGAGGTCAGGGTTGGCCATGGGGGCATCCAAGAATGGCCCTAAGGCCATTTGTTTTCATTCGTGCATGACCCAAAGGCCTCAAGGTCATTTTTGGGATGGCCATGGGGCATTTTGGATGGCCATGGGCATCCAAGAATGGTCCTTGGTCCATTATTTTCATGTACAACAAGTGTACGGACCATTCCTACATGACCCCAAGGCCTAAAATATCCATCGTTTTACTTTAAAAATGCATCACATTGTATGAAATAGTGGCCATGGGGGCATCCAAGAATGGCCCAAGGGCCATTCTTGCATGACCCCAAGGGGCCATGGGTGCATCCAAGAATGATCCTAAGGCCATTCTTGCAAGAATGGCCCTAGGGCCGTTCTGTTCATGCACAACATAAGGAAGAATGGCCCTAGGGCCATTCTGCATGACCCCAAGGCCTCAAGGTCATTTTTGGGATGGCCATGGGGCATCCAAGGATGGCCCTGGGTCCATTCTTTTCATGCACAACAGGTGGAGGAATGACCCCAAAGGCCATTCTTGCATGACCCCAAAGCCTCAAGGTCATTTTGGATTAGCCATGGGGCATCCAAGGATGGATTCTGTTCATGCACAACAGGTGGAAGAATGGCCCTAGGGCCATTCTTGCATGACCCCAAGGCCTCAAGGTTATTTTGGGATGGATATGGGGGCATCCAAGAATGGCCTAGGGGTCATTCTTGCATGACCCCAAGGCCCCTCAAAGTCAATTTGGGATGGCCATGGGGGCATCCAAGAATGGCTATAGGGCCATTCTTTTCATCCACAACAGGCGACAGAATGGCCCTAGGGCCATTCTTGCATGACCCCAAGGCCTCAAGGTCATTTTGGAATGGCCATTGGGGCATCCAAGAATGGCCTAAGGGCTATTATTTTCATGCACAATAGTTGTAAGGGCCATTCTTTCAAGACCCCAAGGACTCAAATATCCAATGTTTTACTTTGAAATGCATCCTAGAGCATGAACTAGTGGCCATGGAGACATTCAAGAATGGCCAAATGGCCATTATTTTCATGCTCAATAGGTGGAAGAATGGCCGTAGGGCCATTCTTGCATGACCCCAAGGCCTCAAGGCCATTTTGAGATGGCCATGGAGGCATCCAAGAATGGCCCTAGGGCCATTCTTTTTCATGCACAACATGAGAAAGAACGGCCGTGGGGCCATTCGTGCATGACCCCAAGGCCTCAAAGTCATTTTTGGGACGGCCATGGGGCATTTGGATGGCCATGGTGCATCCAAGAATGGCCCTAGGGTCATTCTTTTCATTCCCAAACAGTTGTAAGGACCATTCTTACATGACCCCAAGGCCTAAAATATCTGCCGTTTTACTGTAAAATGTATCACAGTGCATGAAATAGTGGCCATGGGAGCATCCAAGATTGGCCCAAGGGCCATTCTTGAATGACCCCAAGGGGCTATGGTGCATCCAAGAATGGTCCTAGGGCCATTCTTTTTCATGCACAACATAAGGAAGAATGGTGGCCCTAGGACCATTCTTACATGACCCCAAGGCCTCAAGGCCATTTTTCGGATAGTGATGGGGCATCCACCAAGAATGGCCTTGGGGCCATTCTTTTCAGGCACAACAGGTGTGGAAGAATGACCCCAAAGGCCATTCTTGGATGACCCCAAGGCCTCAAGGTCATTTTGGAATGGCCATGGGGCATCCAAGTATGGCCTCTTTTCATGCACACAATAGGTGGAAGAATGTCCTTAGGGCCATTCTTGCATGACCCCAAGGCTGCAAGGTCGTTTGGGGATGGATATGGGGCATCCAAGAATGGCCATAGGGCCGTTCTTTTCATGCATAACATGTGGAAGAATGGCCTTAGGGCCATTCTTGCATGACCAAGTCCTCAAAGTCATTTCGGGATGGCCTTGGTGGCATCCAAGAATGGCCATAGGGCCATTCTTTTCATCCACATCAGGTGGAAGAATAGCCCTAGGGCCATTATTGCATGACCCCAAGGTCTTAAGGTCATTTTGGAATGGCCATTGGGGCATCCCCAAGAATGGCCCAAGGGCTATTATTTTCATGCACAAGAGGTGTAAGGGCCATTCTTGCATGATTCAAAGGCCTCAAATATCCACTGTTTTACTTTGAAATGCATCACAAAAAATGAAATAGTGGCCATGGGGACATCCAAGAATTCCCAAATGGCCATTATTTTCATGCACAACAGGTGGAAGAATGGCTCTAGGACCATTCTTGCACGACCCCAAGGCCTCAAGGTCATTTTGGGATGGCCATGGGGGCATCCAAGAATGGCCATAGGGCCATTCTTTTTCATGCACAACATGGGAAGAATGGCCCTAGGACCATTCTTGCCATGCACATGTGTAAGGACCATTCTTGCATGACCCAATGGCCACTCTTGCATGACCCCAAGGCCTCAAGGTCATTTTGGAATGGCCTTGGGGCATCCAAGAATGGCACTAGGACCATTCTTTTCATGCACAACATGTGTATGGACCATTCTTTCATGACTCCAAGTCCTCAAGGTCATTTTGGAATGGCCATGGGGCATTTAAGAATGGCCCTAGGGTCATTCTTTTTATGCACCAATAGGTGGAAGAATGGCCCAAGGGCCATTCTTGCATGACTCCAAGGCCTCAAGGACATTTTGGGAAATATTTATTGCATAGTTTCTCTTCTTATTGAAAAGAACTTATTATTTTACTAGAAAAATTAAAAATAATTATTTAAACTATACATAAACCAATCTTAAATCACCAAACGATGTCATGAATCTATTTCAAAAATCACTAAAACTAACAAAAATTTCTTTTTCACGCATGCATACACCCAATATTTTCTCTTTTTATATGTATGTTGAGAGAGAGAGAGAGAGAGAGAGAGAGAGAGAGAGAGAGAGAGAGAGAGAACATTGCCTCTTATTAGTTTTTTTATTTCAACTCATAGAAAGTTTTAAAAAGGACTATTCAATGCAAGGTTTTCAAACAAGAGGGAACCTGGCTCCCTAGGGGCCATTACATTTCCCACACAACTAAAAATTAAAATTAAGAATAAAAATATCCAGTGGCCATAACATTAATATAGTGCCACACATAAATGTAACGTAGTATAATTGTAATATAATGTAATATAATGTAATATAACGTATTATACTGCTTACTATAATAAAATGTAATATACTGCTTAATGTAATATAGCCATAGGGCCATTCTTACATCAAGATTGTCCATGGTGTGCCTAGGTCCATTCTCCACTCCCTTGTGTCAACTCCCTAGGGCCATTCTTTCAATATGCATTCAAAATACAACAAGATTTTCCATGGAGGAATGGCCCTAGAGCCATTCTTGTATGCACAATGTGCTTGAAAGCACACCATCCATGGTAGAATGGTCCTAGGGCCATTCTTCCATCCATAGTGTGCTTAAATAATGGCCCTAGGGCCATTCCACCATCAATGGTTTCCTTTAGAATGGCTCTAGGGCCATTCTCCACTCCCTTGTGTCAAAATACATCAAGCGTTTCCATGGAAGAACTAGGGCCATTCTCCACTCGCTTGTGTTAGCCCCCTAGGGCAAATCTCTACATATGCATGCAAAATACATCAACATTGTCCATGGAAGAATGTCCCTAAAGCCATTCTTGTAAGCACAATGTGCTTGAAAGAATTGTCCTAGTACCATTCTAAAGCACATTGTGAGAATGGTCCTAGGGCCATTCTCCACTCCCTTGTGTCAACTACTATTGGTGAATTTTATAATGGACATAGGGCCATTCTACCCTCCATGGACAATATTCTACCAAGAACACCATGGTAAAGTGGCTCTAGGGCCATTCTCCACTACCTTGCCCCTTGGGCAAATCTCTACATATGCATGCAAAATACATCAATATTTTAAGCATAATGTGCTTGAAAGAATGGCCCTAGTGCCATTCTAAAGCACATTGTGAGAATAGTCCTAGGGCCATTCTCCACTTCCTTGTGTCAGCTCTACTCGGTGAATTTTAGAATGGCGCTAGGGCCATTCTACCATCCATAGATAATCTTGTTATATTTTGCATCCATGGTGTGCTTGAAACTATTGCCCTAGGGCCATTCTACCATCCATGGTGTGGTTTAGAATGGCCTTGGGACCATTCTCCACTCCCTTATGTCAACTACCTAGGGTCATTTAATATGAATTCAAAATGGCCATCCTTGTAAGGACCATTCAAAATGGCCATCCTTGTAAGGACCATTCTAAAATGGTCATTCAAGAATGGCCCTAGGGCCATTCTTTGATGCCCCATGGCCATTTCCAATGTGACCTATGTGCCTTGGGGTCATGCAAGAATGGCCTTGGGGCCATTCTTTGATGCCCTTGGGCCAATCTTGCATGCTCTTTGAGGCCTTTAAGGTAAATAGTTACCTTATTTGCCATTAAATAATGGCCCTAGGGCCATTTTTGCACCGTTTGTGCATGAAAAGAATGGCATTGGGGCCATTCTTGCACCTGTTGCCCGGTTAGGTGGCACCAAGGCCATGCTAGAATGGCCCTAGGCCATTTTTGCATGCACAAGAGCATCAAGATTGTCCCTAGGGACATTATTGGATGCCCAAGGGCATGCAAAAAAGCTGGTGCCACCAAGGCCATGCTAGAATGGCCCCATATCCATTCTTGCATGTAGAAGAGCATCAACAAAGGCCCTAGTGCCATTCTTAGATGCCCCATGGCTATTCTCAACATGACCTATGTGCCTTGGGGTCATGTAAGAAAAGGTCTTGGGGCCATTCTTCGATGCCCTAGGGCCAATCTTGCATGCTCTTTGAGGCCTTTAAAGCAAAACAGTGGCCTTATTTGCCATGAAAGAATGGCCTTAGGACCATTCTTGCACCGATTGTGAATGAAAAGAATGGCACTGGGGCCCTTCTTGCACTTGTTGATTAGGTAAAGGATGGCCATATGGATATTCTTGTTTGCCCAAGAGCATGCAAGAAGGTTGGGTGGCACCAAGGCCATGCTAGAAAGAGCATTAAGATTGGCCCTAGGGCCATTCTAGGATGCCCGAGAGCATGCAAGAAAAGAATGGCCCTATGGCCATTCTTGGATGCCCAAGAGCATGCAAGAAAGTTGGGTGCCACACCAAGGCCATGCTCGAATGGCCCCATATCCATTATTACATGTAGAAGAACATCAAGAGTGGTCCTAGGGCCATTCTAGGATGCCCAAGAGCATGCAAGAAAAGAACGGCCCTAGAGCCATTCTTGGATGCCCAAGAGCAGGCAAGAAAGTTGAGTTCCACAAAGGCCATGCTAGAATGGCCCCATATCCATTATTGCATGTAGAAGATCATCAAGAGTGGCCCTAGGGCTATTCTTGGATGCCTCATGGCCATTTCCAACATGATCTATGTGCCTTGGAGTCATGTAAGAATGGCCCTGGGGCCATGCTTTGATGCTCTAGGGCCAATCTTGCATGCTCTTTGAGGCCTTTAAGGCAAAATATCGACCTTATTTGTCATGAAAGACCATTCTTGCATGCTCTTTGAGGCCTTTAAGGCAAAACAATGACCTTATTTGTCATGAAAGACCATTCTTGCACCGCGGTTGTGTATGAAAAGAATGGCCTTGGGCCATTCTTACACCTGTTTGTGCATGAAAATAATGGCCCTATGGCCATTCTTGTTTGCCTAAGAGCATGCAAGAAGGTTGGGTGTGGCACCAAGGCTATGCTAGAATGTCCCTAGGGCCATTTTTGCATGTACAAGAGCATCAAGTCTAGCCCTAGGGCCATTCTAGGATGCCCCATGGCCATTCTTGCACGTGTTGTATAAGAAAAGAATGGCCCTATGGCCATTCTCGGATGCCCAAGAGCATGCACGAAAGTTGGGTTCCACCAAGGCCATGTTAGAATGGCCCCATATCCATTCTTGCATGCAGAAGATTATCAAGAATGGCCCTAGCACCATTCTTGGATGTCCCATGGCCATTTCCAACATGATCTATGTGTCTTGGGGTCATGCAAGAATGGCCCTAGGGCCATGCTTTAATGCCCTAGGGC